>NC_090938.1:690256322-690570697 GCF_040938575.1 Ambystoma mexicanum
CTCTGCATAGTCACAGACACTAGTGTTCATACCCATAGTGACATTGCAGCATAATTTTATGGGCGCATACAGGTCATAGTTGCACAATGGGTCCTCGATAAATAGGGGGCTCATCGACATGTGACACCATACACAGATTTTATTTTATTGTATATTTATTTTATTCTTTGAACTACACACAAATCCATTATTGGGGGCACTAGGCAGAAACTCCCATTTGGATTATGACAAACAGGTACCAGTCTGTTATTGGGTGTCTTTTTATATAACAGACATTCATGTTAAATTGCCAGCTGCACCATCATATTTTTTTATTTAAAAAAATGTTTAAAACATTTCTTAGGCCTTGCTACAATTGCCCATTACTCAGGACATCACTTTTTCCATAAAACATCAGTCAGATTTTTTTTATAAAAACCCATCATCACATGAGAAGATAAAAAGGATTACAGTTACTTGCGTCAACGTGCGCGATGACGTCATTGCGTCACACACAAGTTATAAACATCAGTGGCCATTTTGGCACCGCAAGTGTGTTCCTGTTGAAGGTACAGAACGAGTGAGGAGCGTGAGGCTCCACTCCCTCTCACTCCTTGGTAAGTGGCTATGGAAACTATATTTGGAAGACCTTTGCGGCTAACGCAACCATTTGCCCCTTAATGATACCAACTTAACTAATTAAGACAGGACAACTTATGTCTTTTAGGAGACCATGACATCACAAACCTACTTTGAGTAGGATCCTTAATCCCTGCTACATCCACACGGTTTCTCACCATTAGGAGACACAGATGAGACTTTTTCTTGCATAACAATAGTATGTCTACAGCCCCACACACCATATTGCACTCGGTGCATGATTGAAGTCTGGTGTAAGATAAGAGACTTTATTTCTTTCACCCCTGGATGCCCCATTCTGTATATTAAGAGGAACATAGTATATTCTACCTGACGGCTTTACATCCCAGGAGTGAATAATGCTAAAATACTGTCGGCATAGCGACGGTCAACAAGGACATCTTCACATTAAGATTGAGATTTAGGACACGTCATTTTCCTGTCCACAGATTTAGATTTTCCTTAGAATAATGATGTAATCTATATTGCAGCGTTATCCGGTGCCAATGTGGACATTATCATAATAGTGGTAAGACTGAGATCATTTCTTTTGAATTAACTCTATAGATAATGTCCCCACTTAGGATGGGGTGCAAGAATTTAGAAATACATGCATGGTTCATATTTTCTTCACCCTTATTCTTTCTCCAGATCAATGGTCACACCAGTTGGGAGATACTTGAATATTGGCTTTTGACTGTACATACCACCAGAGGATTTCTGGATTTTTTTTTATTTAAAAGGTGATTTATCAAGTTTAAGGTGATTTAAAAATATAAAATGATATGCATCGGAAGACAGTATCTTCAAGTATTTTCATTAGCGCTCTCTTTTGTTAAATTGCAGCAATCTTCACAGTAAAGTATCCCTGATGAAGAGTGTTGTATCTCGAAACACATTGGGTTTCCATTAAATCAGATTCTGTGAAGATAAAAACATTGTGAATTTATTTCTTGAAGAACGTTTGTTTTAACACTTAATCTTATTAAGACAATTTGGAAACGTCTTTATATTACATGTTTAAATACACAAAGTAATGTTTTGGCTAATATTTGGCCCTTTATAGTGTACAAGGGACGCGGATTCCCACATCATTGGGAACTTACTCTTTGGTATTGGGGTTAAGCTGCCCCCAACCCCATGGACAGTAAGCTATTCTATGGGGCCTTGAACTTTGACCACCGATGCTTATGGCTGGTCAAGTCCTTTGTTCGACGCAAGTTTTTAAACTAAGGCATATGTTCTGGATTTGGATCCGCTGCAGGCCATGGAAGAGGGCGGCAGAAGCGCACAAGACCTTTTCTTAGAAGACGATAGTCCCCATTTAATCCAACATGTAACCAATGGAAAATTGCCATCTTGGAAAAATCCTGAGAAGATTGTTAAAAGTATACATCGGATCGGAATATTCGTTCCCTAGGGAAAACACTATTGAAACATTCTGGATATGGAGGATGTGTGTCCCCATGTATTGCTCCACATCCAGGGAACGGTCCTACAAAAATTAAATGACTTTGCATAAACTGGCACCTCTCACACCAACCCAACCATCCTGACACCTGAGTACCTACTGGATCAGCGGGCGCCTCATGGAAACTATTCACGGGCACCTATCAAGCTTCTATCCACACCCAGAAGCAAGGCGGGTCTTGGGAGGATAGCTCAGGGGCAAAGTGCTCACCTTGGAAGTAAGATGACACGGAGCAACACAGGTTTGATCCCTAGGTCTTCGCTTAGAAACTTCTGGATATTAAGTACGTTATAAATAGCCTATCATATCAAAACAAAACTTTCTAATTTGCAATTTTCCTGATTCTCCAGCAATTTTTTTTTAAATGTCTCAAACCCCACCTTCACTGATGGAACTTTTCACCCCTAAATATTGACCAAGAAACCTGATCTAAAAGGAGCAAAGGAGGTTGGGGGGAAAATCCTGGGTGAGCGCTGGGTTTCACAGGTGCACCAGGAACAAAAAGGTAGAGCCCTCTTGCGGGCCACATTTGCGCCATGCAACAGTGCCCGGCGTGTCCGAAGGCCAACATGGAACCCCAGTACTGCATTGTGCGGTGACAGTGCATGAACCACAGTGCCCCATTGGTGCCCTCCTACTTGCCCTGAGTCCAGCCCTGAGTCAGTCAGTGTGGCTGCGTGGTTCTCACAACAGCCCCTAATGCATAGCTCTCAACTCACACGCTTTTGGCGGGTGTTACCTGCCCTACAATCGGCTTACACACCCACCAAGTCCCATGTAGACCGATTCACTTCAATAAGCTCTGGAGGTTGAGAGCTAGGATATACTTTATAATACCGAAAAAATAACGAGGCCGAACAACTAATCGAATTCCGAAAATGCCTTTTCTCTTTTTTGCACTTTTTTCCATTTTAAATGTGGGGGGAGACTCCCCCGCAGCTCCCTCCCATTGCCCTACCTTCATGTATTCTAATACCCCTCCCCCCATCTATTTCTTTAGGAAAAGGGGGCACACAAATCGGAAAATTCAATTAAAGAAAATTGGCACTTTCGGCCCCGCTATTTTCAGCTTTGTTTATTTCAGGCGAAACCCAGAGCTATGCATAATGCCGGGGCAGAGAAAGGGCCGACGAGGGCAGGGAAAGGGCCAATGAGGGCCAGGGAAAGGGCCGACGAGGGGCAGGGAAAGGGCCGACTAGGGCCAGGGAAAGAATTGAGGGGGAGGGTGGTAGATAAGGGGAAGAGCAGCAACGGTGAGGGAAACAGTGGGAGTTGCGGATGGTAGGTGAGTGATTCGAAAGGGCAGGCACGCAACTTTCGACGTGCAGGATTTGGCTGGGTGTTACCCACCCTGTAATCTGGTCACTCACCCGCCAAGCCCCCATACGCTTCAATGGGCTCCTACCTACCCAAAATAAAATCGTCTGATTTCACCCGCCTAAGGGGACGCAAAAGGTTGAGAGGTATGCGCCGGGGTCGGACTGGGGCATACAGGGGCATACAATTCTATCGGGCAACAATGAAAACATGGCACATGCTATGGGTGACCCTCCCATGTGCATTGCCCCTTTAAGGGGATGTGTCCCTCCCACGTGTATTGTCCCTTTAAGATGGGCCATGACTGTGTCATGGCCCAAGCTAATAAAAGGAGCTCCTGCAGGCACGTGAGGCAGAGCGGCTGCAGACTCCCAAAGAGGAACGACTGAGTCCGTGTCTCATTAAGGATGTAGGCCGCAGACCTACACGTGGAGACCCAGGCCTGCATGCCCTGATGCCGTGGGACCCGCCTGCCAGGATGGTGGCCGAGGCCCGCATGGTCAGGGGCTTGGCAGGCTGTGCCCCGCCCCGATGGTGCTGATGCCCCATAGTGCCAAGGGGCCTGCCGGATGTCCAAGGCAGGCCCCAACCCCCGCAGGCATTGGGCCTGTGGTGTGCTGATGGAAACAGCACCCAGGGGCGCCTGCCAGATGTCCATGGCAGGCGACACCCAGCAGCCCACAGTTACAAATGGCAATTCATTACTCTTATTATTATTATTATTTATTTGTATATAGTTTATTTGTATATAGTAAACGGCCTTGCTGCGGTTGACGCTTAACCCTGCCGAGCCCCCTGTGACAACATGGCGTCCAGTGGCAGATTCCTGGCTGGCTCGTACGGGTCCCTGGGGTGCAGGTGGCGCGTGAGGGCTGTATAGCGTCTTTTGTGTGTGCAGTGTGCAGACAGTCAGGGCGTTGCCGTCTGAGGCACGTTTTTACAATGCAGCTATCAGGTGCTGGAGGGCAGCCAGGAAGGGCCATGCCCTCGCCCCGCCCTCCTGCGTGTGTGCAGGACCAGGAAGCAGACCTGCAAGCACAGTAGGGCACAGCCTGAGCAGCAGCAGTGCAAGCTTCCCTCAAAAACACAGACCTGCAGTGCACTCCCTGTGGAATCGGTTCATAAGCACAGCAATCCCGGTTACATGTCTTTATAACGACACATTTTATGAAGAATGCACTTATAACGAACATTTTGCAATGACAAACATAAAGACATTTTTGTGGGGAGGTTCCCCACAAACGCCTGTTTCCCACCCCTAAAAACCCACCCCAACCGTTTCCCCACAAGACTGAATCCTTGACCCCACCCCTACATACATTTTCGTTATAAAAAATGAATAGCAGCAATCCCCAACCATGCCCGTCCGATAGATCTTCAGAGTTCACCCACCTTGGCGCTGGAAAGGGCGAGCGTTATGGAACTGATACACAGTGACAGGGCCGGCCTTAAGGGCAGCAGCGCCCTGGGCGAATTGGCTCCCCCCCTGGTTAACAGGGGGCGGGGCGGAAGGGGGCGGGGCCAGGAGGGGCCACTTTTTTTTAGTTTTTTTTTTTTTTTAGCCTCCTCTCTCAGGCGAGGAGGTTAAATAGGGCACGTTGGCACCCCATTGCCATTGAATGAGCCCACCGCCGCGGGTCATTCAATGACAATGAGGCGCCTGTCACGCCTTCTGCCACCACGCCAGCTCGGGGGAGCCCTTGAAAGACTCCTGGAGCTGGCGTGGTGGGGTGCTAATGGCGCCTTTTCTTGTGAAAAGTGCCCATGGCAGCGGGTGCATTTAAAGTAAACGGCCGCCTGCTGCGCCTTTTCCCACAACGCCAGCTCGGGGGAGTCCTTGAAAGACTCCCCCGAGCTGGAGTGGCGGGGGCGAAAGGTGCCCTGGGGGGCGTGGTTCCCCTGGCCGGTCGCCCGGCCTGCCCCCCCCCTAGGGCCGGCTCTGCACAGTGGATTCTAATGCAGAACAGGCACAGAACAGACAGCAGTAGCTTTAGCTCCTCCTCTAACCAACTCCCCGGCAACCCCCAAAACACGAAACCCACACTCCCTTTTTGGCAGGTACAAATCATGTGATCATTATTGCCGAGGATCACACACTTACAAGTGCAGGCTGGCCTCAGATCTCTGTTTCCCCTCTTGTATAGACACATGCTCACATCATCTCAGCTGTAATCGGGTTACTGTATTAATTATACATTCATAATTCTGCATTAATGTATAACTTCAAAGACCTAATTTGATATTGTTTTCAATTTACACAGATTACAGAACAGAAATCACATTAGCACCCTGGCGAGGAGTGCCAGCCAATGAAGTGGCAAGGAACAAGGGCTTGAACCGCCGGTGAAAGCCTGGGTTCCATGCTGCCTTTTTTATTTCTTTTTCATCCCTCGAGCCCCCTATTTGCCTTATTGCGGCTGGTGCGGCCGCTCCTTCTCCTTGCCTCCCGCAGGCCGCCATGGAAAGGGAAGAGGGGCTCCGTACGGAGCCTTGCCTTCCCATACCATGGCTGCCATCTTTATAAAGGATTTTCCTTCATAGAACGGGGCGCAGCGCACGTCCCGTTGAACAAAGGAAAATACCTTTATTTTAGCACCCCGGGTTACCGCTTTGGTAGCCTGGGGTGCTAATGGCCTTAAGCCCCTGTTCCAAGTTCTGGAGCGGCGGGGTAACGGCCGGAGCCCTCGTTAATGGCCCTCGCTTCGCTCAGGCTGTTAACTTGGGTTGCAGGGCTGTTACCCACCCACCATTCCAGCCGTCGGAATGGCGGCTTAATGCCACATTTTAAACCATCCGGACAAAGTTATTTTCATTAAGCGAAAAGAGTATGGCTGTACTTTTTTTTTAGTTTTCTTTTTCCAAACCGGAATTGAAGATGAAAAATGTCAGCCCTAACCAGCTTCCCTCTGAGGTTAAGACGCTGTAGGGCAAGAGTCCCTCGCACACACGGCACTAGTAATTGCAATGCATGCTTCTCCCACCCTCAATACAGGCAGCCGCGGTGTGAGCTGTCCATGCACAGAACGGCTACGCCGCGAGCAGTTGCGGTGCGAGCTTCAATCCGATGGAACACGTGCAGCGCAGTAATGGTGCAGTGATTGCATCCGCAGTGCACATCATTAAAAGCGCAGCTGGTCACTAATATAACAAGGGCGCAATGCACTGAGTCCAAGGATTGGAAGAATCTGGCTGGAACTGGTGCCTTTCAGTGCTAGAGCTAAAGGCCAGGCAGGAGTTTCTACATATAATGTTTTGGTTTTTGTGTGTGGTATCAGCACACCAGTATGATTTGATATGATAGGTTATTTATAACGCGCTTAATACCCAGAGGTTTCTAAGCGCGGACCCGGGGATTGAACCTGTGCTGCTTGGTGTCATCTTGCTTCCAAGGCGAGCACGTTGCCCCTGAGCTATCCTCCCAAGTAAGGGTAGCTCCTTTGTGTTTGTCGCCAGCTTAGACTCTTATGGAAGCAGACTAGACCGTTTCTGCTTTTATACCCGTAGAGCGTCATCTTCTAGCCATCACTGTTATTTGATCATAGGCGTGTCCAGGGAGTGGCCAGGGGTGGCATGTCCTACCCCTGGAATCTGATTGGCAAGCCCGTAATGTTAGTAATAAAACATTAAACACAGGAATGTAAGACACTAATGTTAGTAATTAAAGTAGATGGGGGTAGTGCAGACAAATAGTAAATAAATTAATGGTATTCAGACGTGTTTGCGCGTGCACGCTCATACGTCACGCCACCCCAGCATAAGTCAGTACCCCACTTGGGCCGCCCCAGCCAAAAGAGTCTGGGCACGCCACTGGCAAGTTCACCTCCAGGTTAGAGCCCCACCGCAGTGCATTATGGGTATGCAAATGAGCTGAACATATTATATCTTGCCTCAGATGAGGAAATAGTCTTGATGGGACAAGTGCAGAACATCCGCAAACTCTTAAGCAAGAAAAGTAGAACCAATGAGATCTAATGAGGTTGAGCCAAGATGTGGCTATGAGGTGGTGCAAGGGAGTGTCGGGCACTTTCCATAAGTGGATGCATGAACACTGCAGATTGGCTTCAACTGTGGGCTTTCTCCAGAGGTCGAAGTGTACAAAAAAAAAGTAGTGGAACTATGTTCCCCTGCCCTCCCCCTTCTACTCCTGCACCAGCCCCGCTCCCCAGAGACCCCATACTCACAGCCCCCCAGAGTGCAAACGCCATACCTTCCTTTTCTCCACTTCACCCCACACAGCACTATTAAGACAGAATAGAACACAAGGAAAGAAAATGCAACATTGAAATAACCATTCCAATCCCCCACCATTGCCACCTCTTAAGGGACACGCCCAGGGCTATAGCCACAAGCCCCTGCCCATTACCCGCACAGACACTGTGTCTGCAGCAATCCATGACTAATTGCACAAGGCACAGTGCCAAGAACGGGGCTTTGCGAGACAAAGAGCGTTATGTCCCAGGCAGTCTATACAAAGGAACAACAGTAACTCAGCACCTGCAGGATGGCTCAGCATGGTGTGCCTCTGGAATGTTACCTGTACCATCCAGGTTCAAATCCCCAGTAAGGAAGAAGTTACTAAATGCATAAATAAAGGGGTGCATCACTTCGTCAGTCCTGGAACTGTGCTCCGGATTAAAAGGGCGAACGATACACGTTGTGCCCTGTAGTGCGCACCCACTTTGATCTCTGGCTGTCTAATGGGGAGCCAGTGGATTGGCAAGATGTCTGAGCTTTTAGGGCTGTGGTGAGGCCCTGCTGAGCTGTGGATCCCTGTGTCACCAGCTAATAAGCTGCCATTTTGATTTCTTCTATGCACGCGCCTGATAGCGTGCTCCAGGACGCTCGTGCTCGTGATAATTGAGAATTGCGGTGAGCGATCAATTTGCATAGCGGGGAGATCCCCATTGGACACCCCCACCTCCTTTGGTCAGTACAATAACACACTGAAATTAATACACAGACAACTTTTTTAAAGTTCTTTGGAAAAAACACAAGGTCACAGTTTATTAGGAGCAAGACCACTTGGGACGGTCCCAGCCACATCACAAACAGTCAGATACGGGTGAACCATGTCACCTCTTTAGCCACTGGCCAAACTGACAAAAAACTGCTGGTTACTCCAGCTACACTGGTACTACCAGCGGGAAACTCAAGGGCACTGACCAGGAGATTGTTGGCCTAAAGCCCTAAGGAAGGGAGTCAGTGCCCGTCGAGGGATCGGCTCGAGCCCGGCCAATCCCGAGCCGCTGCAGCTGCAGCGTGAAGTCCCTCATTGGCTGGGACCGCCCCGATACTCCGCCTGTAACAAAAGAAGAGAAATTAGGAACAAATCATACAACACACCAAACTTATCTTATCAATACTTCTACTATGTGCACCCTACTAATTCTATTGATGATGCGAAAGCCTCACCTTGATCCTACTCTTACAACCGGTCTGCACGTATTAACTCCAACTCAAATTCTTACCGACCTTCAACTTGTTTGCCCCATGATTTTATTATCAGGCGTGGGTGGGTGGGGATTCAAACGAGGCGGGAGCTGCTGCGGCAAAGAGACTGATGGCCAGCAGCTCCCGCCCTTATAAGCGTCCCTGGGGAGACCAGACCGGAAGCCAGGTCCCCGGGGACGCCTCTTCCGCCTCGCCGAGGGGGGGTAGGAAGAGGAAAGGCATGACCGGCAACCGGAAGGGGGTGGCCAGAGGGGACAGCCCGCTATGTAGGCTGTCCCTCTAGCGCCCCCTGCGGGGGCCGGTCAGCCTCTGTGCGTGAAAGTAATGCATTTAGGGAAAAGCAAAGCAGCCGAGGCTAGATCTCCGTGAACTGAGGCCCTGCAACGGAATATATGTGGCTCGTGGTTTGCATACGTTTTACTATTAGGAGGATGTGTGTTGTGACAAACGAGATGAGCACCGACCCAGCATGTATTGCTTGCTCAGGTTTTGCTCATGAATCACGAACCCGGATATATTTGTCAAATATAAACCCTGTCATTCTTATGTTCCCAAAATGCCTTTTAATTTTCTACAAAGCTGCCAGAAGCCCACATTGGTGCTATTTGCCCCTTTCCCGTACACATTAAGGTTGATGTATTCACTGATTGAATGTTTATACTGAGTGATCTATTTACAGACCATGCAATCCGAGACCGAGATTTATTTAAAATATGCACACTGAAAGAAAAGACCGTGTGGAGTGACCCAAAATATATCAGGGTTTTATGTATTGTTTGGGTCAGGCTTGCCCTCTTTCGGTCATGCCAAGCACAGGTTACGTCATGGGTCCTTGTTCGAGGACGCCCCCCTTCGATTTCACATCCCACTTAAAGCACTGCTTCATGCGACCATGTCTTGACCAATGGTGCATGGCTCGAGTCACGCGAGTGATGGTGCAGTTGGTGCTGCTTGTGGGTATAAGTGACCGGCCGGGAGTCCAGCGTAGGGGGTGTTAGCAGTGGCGTCGCTATGGGGCACCTGGGAGGGGACTGGGCCCCTCCTCTGAAATCCTGGGTCCCCCCCATTGGCCCCTGACTACGTCAGCTGGCCTACGCACACGGCACTGTCTGCAGTGCGGTGTTCACCCACGGGGGGGACACACGGGGACACACACACACACACACACACACACACACACACACACACACACCAATGAAGAGCTGTTAAGTTCCCTCTGCTGTCAAGACCAGACCCTCCAATCAGAATGTAGTGCACAAATGTGAATGATGGGTCATTAGGGACTTAATCGTTTTGTGTCTACATTCTAATGAGAGGTGCAGTGAGGTTTGTGCTTGTGACGTCACAGATTCACTTTCATAGGCGGCCCCGCTACTTTTATCTGTGGCCCCCCTACTTTTGTCTTTGATCCCCTCTGTGCCTCCCCACCCCCCTAAATTTGATTCCTGACGATGCCACTGTGTGTTAGTAATAGAGACCATGATTGGGAAATAGGGCTGCTGGTCAAGACCCTGTTCTGCCCAGGTGGGCTAAATTGTCATAGACAAAATTGAAAGGGTCGAGTAGAGAAATTCATGCAGGCCCTCACAGACCTAAGTTAGTATAAACAGTGATTAGTCATTAAATAAAACACACACCCCTTTTGTTCCTTCAAAGATGTTCATTATAATCGAGAACAATTCTTATGGACAAGTGTCCGTACAGAGATGCAACACAAAACAACTAGATATATAGATCAAGGAGACCATACAGTACATCAAATATCAACCCAAAATGCATGGTCTGGGATACAGTACAAACATTATAACACATACATTTCCTACTGTCAATATCTGCAGTGACAGTGGTATTGTGGTGGTTACACTATTTCAACAGAACAAATTCCATCAGTACATAATAACAAGGCACACATTGAGTATTGTACAACACTGGGACTCGAAGAGTCTACACCAAGGTGTTTCGGCCCTTGTGGGGTTCAGATGTAAGCCTTTCTTATGGGGCCTTCATCAGGACTGGACGACTGCGGTGTCGGGAGGTTCTGCATGTGCGTGTCTGTAGAAGACTGGTACACAGAAGAAAGCGGACAGTGGGGTGGCGCACAGGTCACTGGACCGGTGACATAATCAATTTGTCTAGTTGCAGTCGAATCAAGTAGTTGAGACCAGACCAGAAAGGTGGTCCTGACAACAGCAACTCTCTGGTGGAGGGAGCGGGTGGGAAGAGTATTCTTGGACTTTTAGTTTGGCATGACCGAGGAAGCAACCTTCGAGGGAGTCCATCCAAACGTTCAGGACTGGTTTTGGAGGTCCCCCACAGGGCTGGTGCCAAATCATGGCCCCTCGGGAATACACCTTGTTGGAGACTTGATGTCAGAATTGATTGCATTAGGGCAGTGCAAGCTGTTTTTCTCCCGGAAGCTGTTGGCCAGAAGGTTGTCCATGATTGTCACACAAACATGAGAGCACAAGAGGCGCGACCCACAGGAAGTACATGTCCGTGACATTAGCCTAGTAGGGGCTTTGCAAGTTGGAGCTCTTTGGAGGTTTGCTAGAAGCTTGGAGCGTGCTTTGATGAGTAAAGGGGAGCTGGAGGCACTCTGACGTCAGAGGATGGGGCGGGGGTCGAGCTGTGGTGACCTTGTTGAGTGGGATCCAGAGATGATGGTGATGGACGCCCTGCTCCAGAAGGTGTTTGCATTTTTTACCAGTCTCCCCCAATCCACAGGGGGAATTAATCCATGGAAGATGCCCACCTTGTGGCAGTCTAGCAATCTCTTTTAGTTTTTACAGCGCTGAGGCCCTGGACTTCAACAAATGTGAAAGGGCCTCATGTAGGGTGACCAGACGTCCGGGTTTTCCCAGGACAGTCCAGGGAAATCACCCTCCGTCCCGGGAGTTTTTTCATTTTTGAAACCCCGTCCGGGGTTTGCATGTTTGGTGGGGCTATGGTAATTAAAACCATAATTATTTTTCACAACACTTTCCGAATTTTGATGTTGGAGGTTTGGCTCAAACCCCCAACCTCTCAGGTACAGGTCAGAACACTTAATGACTGTGCCACAGAGACTGGCTAGGAAATTATCGTACAGAAAGCCATGTAATATCAATTAGAGCTCACGGTGAACGATTCACAGACAAAACTGCACAGATGAGATTATATACAGTTTATAGAAAGGAGAAGTGCTGGAAATATGGTTGGGGGGTGGTTGTGGGGTTGTGTTGGGGGAGGGGCAGTAATTGGTGGGCTGCGATGGGGTAGTCCCTCTTTTATGTTGTTGGCCATCCCGGTTTTTTGTTTTGAAAATCTGGTCACCCTAGCCTCATGCCATGTCCTGGGTGCACCCCAGACCATACCTTCAAGGAGAGTGTGATCTTTGCTGCTGTCAGTGGTGGAAATGGAAAAAAGTTGGTTGGGGGAGGGGGTCCCACAAGGGCCAGGGTGGGGGGTGGAGTTTGGGGTGGGGGGCGGTGTCCGAGAAGGCGGGGCTTAGAGGGGGCAGAGCTGGCAGTTGACCTCCGATCAAAGGAAAGGTCCAAAATATTAGTTGAAAACAGCAATATCAAACATTCTGGCACAAAAGGAATGAGTGGCCATGTGCGACTCTGGCCCACTTTTGCATTGGGGCCGAGACAAGTTTATGCCCCAGTCCAACCCTGGCAGCCAGTATGCAGACGCATTAACATATGCCCACAGCATCACTCACAAACCACACTTTTACTCCCTGCAGGAACCTAAACAAGACAAATTACACAGGGTCACCGGAGTCAGCACACTTTCAAATCTGGCCTCTAAAAAATAACGCACATCACATAATATAAAACGTATCTGATGTGCTGCATTTTATAGAGGTCAGATTTGAAGGTGTGGTGGCTCCTTGTGTCTCTCTGGTGTTTATTCTTAGTTGGTTATACTTATTTGTATAAGAACAAACACCAGCGAGACAAAGGAAACGGGTGCACAATGAAAATTATAGCACCCGAGGGGAGAGTACAAAATAACAAAAAGGCTCTGTGCAGTGTGCACAGTCTGCTTGCACCGTGGGGCAGATTAGACTCCGAGCCGGGTGCTCAGAGATCTAGTCTGCCCTGTGCAAGCAGAGCACTGTGCACAAAGAATCCATGGCAGATTAGATTGCGGGCTTGGCAAGGAGCTGCTCCGCACCCCGCCGTCGCGGGCGCTTTTTTTGTTATTTTTTAAGTAACCCAGCGCATGGCATGGGTTTGGGGGCTGACGCTGGCGGGATCCCAAGATCTGGCTACATATCTGGTGCCGGATCTCAGATCTGGCGAGGGCCGGCCCAATGACCGGCGCTGGCTGCCCTGTGAAATCCTTGTCCGGAGAAGCTTGTCCCACAACAATGCTCTAGAGCTTGAGCACGAGCACTGCAGGCAGCGTGCACGTGCCTGGTCCAGCCCGTCCCCCCGCTTTGAAACACATTGTGTATAGGCACTATATAAATAAACTATCATATCATATCCAACACATCCGCGCCACAAAGTCTTAGAAGACTGGCTGGTGTGACTCTGGCAAAGAGAGCAGATTTTGTTCAGAATTTGACAATTTCTTCAGAGTCAATTTCAGCTCTTTGGCCCTCCCTGTTAACGAACAGGGCCATGTCGAGCCTCGGCCTTGGCTCTAGATGAAGGCATATTTGTGGGGCTGTTAGGCAGGGCTCAAGTCGAGGATACACGCAGGTGGACTGAGTGCCCCCACTTTTTTTCAGAGGGCACCTTGATGGTGACACCACATTCAATTGAGTCCCCCCACTTTTACTTAGGACTTGACCCTTGGGATGAAGGCACACTCCCAAATGAAGAGCTTCCTGGAGTTCCCTGATGGCGGCAGGCCTGCTCCTGTTCTGCATCAGGGCGGCAGCAGTGCCCGCCTCCTCCTACACCCAAAGCTGGCAACGATCAGACCGACTCAAGTGACAGCTACATGACTTCGGAGTGGTGAAGGGTCCTAACACAGGGTAAGACGACAGGTGCACATTCACCCGCCCCTCTTAGGCTGCGGGGTATGCGGACATTTAATAAGGGGCACGGCTGAGAAGTGGGCATCGGTTGCCAGTGATAGGGTCGAAAACAAAAGGATCGAATGCCTTTTGATCTACAGTCAAAGGATCGAAAAAAAGGGTTGATTTTTTTTTTAATGGGGGGGATTCCCCCCCAGCCCCCTGTTTTCTTTATTAAATACATTTTTTTACCAACCCAAACTAAAAAATATATATAAATAAAAAATTCGACCCTTTTTTTTTTGGATCCTTTTGCATTCGAGCAAAAGGTCATTCGATCCTTTTTTTTCGATCCTTTGACTGGACACCGTGGGCATCACAGTGCCAAGAAGGTGGCATTAGCTCTGTGAAGATATATACCAAGCATTGTTAAATCCAAGAGTTTCAATCTTGTGTAGTGATGGGACAGGCATTTGCCAGGCACTGCTATAATGATACAATGACCTGGCCATAAGATTACAACAGCTGGAAATGGTGTGGTTACCTGTCCATACAATAGCAGTGTCTGGCAAATACTCATCCAATGCCTGTAGAAAAGCCCAAACTGTTGGCTTTGCCAATGATTGTTTATAACAGGACTTCAGTCACCAGAACAGATGCAAGGACGCACACACTGCTTATAAATAAGTGGCGAAGGCACACTTGGTTAAGTCATTTTTATTACACTAATAGCACATTTGCAGCTAGAATGAAGTCATTCATTCCCAGAAGACTCATTTAAAATAACACTTCCAGACCTTATGCAATACATTGTTTGATGTTACTGCTTGATACCTCAAGGAGATTCCAGGAAGGTGTGCTTCATGCCGGGAGAGGATGGGAATGGCCATAGTGATAAGCTTGGCCATATGCAGTCAATGAGTGGGTAAACACTCACACGCTGTGTCCCTCCTCACATGGCATTCCCCCTCCTATCCAGGCTCAAATGCAATGGTTTCAGCCTATAGGTGGTGCTTAAAGGCCAAAACAAATTAATTGGTGAATTCAGTGCTGCAGGTAACATTTTGAAATGGGAGTATTTTACTAACAATGTTTTCAAGTTGGGACTAAAATGATTTTTATGAGTAAAAAGTAAGCTCCATTCCTATGGGGGTATTTTATAAGAGAGTACAAATAAAGTTTTAACTGTAAAACAGAAATGTCTTTGCGCCTAGTTATTGAAACGCATTGAGGTAGAACCAGGCAGTGGTAATAGTAGTTTCTTCCTGTTGTACTACTGCGACCAGCATACCCCTGGAGCTGTGTGAGTGACAGCAGGTGGACAGGCTAGTATTTGTCACTTTACTATTTTTTGTGGGGGAGTATTTTTACTCCCTTTTTGGGACTATTTGCCTATTTTTAAGGAGTAAAAGTGTAAAGGGAGTAAAAGTGGCTGGTGCACTTCTCATCTGTAGGGCTTGGTGAATTCTTTCAACTGAATGTGTGCAAAGAATAAGCCTTCCCTTTTAGCACCATGCAGAGCGCGGCTGCCCCTGTGCATCAGTGAAGCTCTGCAGCGCAGGTCATCTGTGTCTTTCATCTATACTCTGCACTCTTCTCAACCGCCCACCCTCCCTCCCCTGAAACAATGCCTTCCCTGAGGGCCCTCAGCAGCTTCCCTGCTTCCTGCACCTTTTTTCCCTCCTCGATGACCCCATTTCCTCCCCCCAGGTTTTCTGCACCCTGTCCCCAGCCCCTTGGCAGCTATTCAATAGAGCAGGGGTCTGCAACCTGTGGCTCTACAGATGTTTTGGACTACAATTCCCATGACCCCTCAGCATTGACTGCTGGATATGGCTAATGGGAGTTGTAGTCCAAAACACCTGGAAAGCCAAAGGTTGCAGAACCCTGCGGAATAGAGTAATGCTTTGGGGGGGTCGGGGGACATGGGTGCATGGGGGTGGGTGCGTGTTTGTGTGTTCTTTTAAAATGTCAGTAGATATTCTAAGGCTGTATTTCCAGTTAAAACGTTTTGCTTGCCCAGTTGGGCAATGCCAATCTGGCAGACCTACAGGGATGGGTACTTTATCTGGATGAAGTTCTCTGTGGGCCAAAGTGGAGGCGCTGCCACATTTTCACAGTCCAGCCATTCGCAGATAGACAGAGAATGCCCTCTGATGCCCCTCGCATGGGTGATCTGTGCCGGTCACCATTTTGTGGATTTCTCTGCGGGTTCTATGTACTAAATTGTTCGGTTTATTAACCCCGACAAAACGTTTTCTGGGTGTTTAGCAAATCTCTATTCCTGTGCATTTCTATTGTGCCGCTGGGTGTCGCACTTGCCCTCAAATCAATAGCCCCCAGGCACTTGCACTTGGGAGTGGGGGGACCTGGATTGCCTGCATGGTCAAAGGCGAGCACCCTTATGTGAGGACGCCGTGCAAGAGAGACTGTTAGACTTTCTCCTTACCATGGGAAGTCCTTTTAAGAGGGTGCAGTAATGAACTGGGAGCCACACGTAGCCTCCTGGAAATGTTTTTCTAAGTCGCCCCTTCTTGGTCCGTGCAAGCAAGCACAAGCCGTCTAAGTACCACAAGAAAATGTGGAAAAAAGTGGCCCACAAGGTGAATTTCAAAGCACATTTATTCCTCCATAGGAATTCAAAAGAGGTTGAACATAAAAAAAAACAAAAAAACGACATATAACATTTCAGAGTGAGGCATATCCTACTCGAAGCTTTATAGGAGGGTGAGGAGAGCAGGAAAGAGGGGTGTAGGGTGCTAGAGCAGGGGTAAGAGGAGCAGGAAGCCAAGGCACACACGAGAGGTCCCTGGTGCAGAAGCACACACGGATACCTCCAGAGTAGCCTGCATGCAAGTCCACACATGAAAGGAGGACTTTTTCATTTTGTTTTTAAAATGGAGGGTTTCTCCCTCTCTGTCATGCCTCCACCCCACAACCCCCAATTTCCCAACTTAACTCTTCTACTACAGTTTTTTTGGATTTGATTTTTTTAATTAAAGGTTCTCAGAACCTGACTATTACCTTTCCCCTGGTGCTTATCTGTTTACCTTTCCCAGGATGTGTACCTTTCCCCTGCTGCTTAACCATTCATCTTTTCCATGGTGCTTACCTGTTTGCCTTTCCCCTGGTGCTTACCTGTTTACCTTTCCCCTGGCGCTTACCCGTGTACCTTTCCCCTGGTTCCCTTTCCCATGGTGCTTAACTGTTTACCTTTCCCCTGGTGCTTAACTGTTTACCTTTGCCATGGTGCTTAACTGTTTACCTTTCCCATAGTGCTCCCCTGGTGCTTACCCGTATATATTTCCCTGGTGCTTACCTGTTTACCTTTCCCCTGGTGCTTACCTGTTTACCTTTCCCCTGGTGCTTAACTATTTACCTTTCCCATGGTACTTAACTGTTTACCTTTCCCATAGTGCTTAACACACTTTGGGGAAATTGACTTGAAGCAGTGGTTTCTTTTGGTACTCCTGTTCAGAGGAGAATTGCTTGGCATTTTGGTGCTGGGTCGTCCTTAAGCGCAGGATTTGACTTATCCCAAAGGACAGGTGGTTTGGCCCTGTTCATTTTCAGTGGAGTGGCTCTCACACTTTAGGACATTCCTGCGCTCCCACTGATTGCTAAGCTCAGCCCTCCTTTAGGAGACCTCGGCCTGGCCTATGATTCCATGAGCCCCGGTACCGGCTGGGTCTCCCCTTTTCACTGCATGCTTGCCCGTCCTAGTGGGTGCAGGGGAAAGGATCCAAGTGGTATGGAGGGGTGGAATCGTGCTCCCAAGTTAGAAGATGAGCAAATCCGTTAATCCTTTGACTCATTCACTCCAACCTCCCACTCTGCAGGCGGTCAAGGTGTTCAGTGAGGATGGGACCTGTCGATCGCTGGAGGTCACCGCCGGGGCCACGGCCCGCCACGTCTGCGAGATGCTGGTGCAGAAGACCCATTCGATCAACGACGAGAGCTGGTCCCTCGTGGAGTCCCACCTGCACCTGGGAATAGGTAGGACGTTCTCCACGGAGCCGCGTGCCTGTCCATGGTCTCTCGGGGCGCGCAGTTGGAAATGCGGGCATCATTTGTGTGGTTCTCCCTGGCTGCAGGCACATGCCCCAGTTTTATTTTATTTATTTATTGGGTATCTATAAAGCCCCTATACGTACCGTGCAGGTGCAGTAGCAAGAAGTTGCGGGAGAGAGTGGAGGAGGGAAGTGCTGCCAGGGCGGAAGAAGGACCCATGGGTTAGGCGAGTGCTAAGGGGAGGCCAGGTGGACAAGTGCCAGGGATTGCATGGGGTGCAGGGGAACCAAGGTCCACGTGCTAAGTGCGCGGGACGGTGCTGGAAGGGCTCGGTGGCATGCAGGCACAGCCAGGCTCTTACAAACATATCTGCGCCGGAGGTACAGCAACGTGGATCAGGAAAGTCTCTGCACACACTTGTGAGGATGAAAGTTACACAATAATAGGGTGCCGACAAACCTTGTGTTACCAGATGCACCATGTGTCCAATCCTGGGCTTTCCTTTACATTCCACTGAAATGTGGTACCTTCAGCTAATGTTTCAGTTGAAGTGACCAAAGATCACCCCTCCCAGAATGCACCTCCTTCACCCAACCACCTCCACACCTCCCATTATCCCTAATAAGCACTGTTATTTAAACCAGTCCACACTGCCTTCTGGAGACCATAAGACCTCCTTATACCTCAAAGCAGAGGCGTGAGGCGTTGCTAAGGGGTGGGGGGGGTTGGCTGAGGGGGCTATAATCCCGGTTCTTTTGGTTGTAGCCCCGGATAGAAGCTCAGGTTTTACAACCAAAAAGGCTAGCTAGCCCCCAGTTCCGACAGTCCCAAAATTAGCATAGCCCCGGATCCTTTTCAGAGCTAGCAACACCCCTGCCTGAAGGACTTCTGAAAAAAGCACCGGTCGTGGAATTGGGGTTGTGAGGTGTCCCACTTGGGCTATTATATCACTTTATTTACACTGAGACTCCCTACAACCGCAATTTGCCTTGGTTCAAAAATAGGCAGTGCCGGTTAATCCAGTAACTAAATACAGAGAAGAAATCCAGCCTGTGTTCAAGGCTTTTCACTGATAGCAGGTTAGAGGCGAGGCCCTCGCTTCGAGGCCGCATGCATAATCTACAGTGGGCAGTCAGGTCATAGCCCCAAGTCTTCCTTCGGGTGCCACCTTTGATTTGTATTACCATTCACACTGTGTTCAAAACACACCGTTGTATGATTCACCGTTGGTCCAAACATGTATTCTTTTGAGCCTCCATATTCTTCTGTTGCGTGAAATTATCTTTTACATTTAAACTTTGTCAGTCATTACATGGCATGTTTCGCACACGCGTGCCTTCCTCAGACACTCCTTATATTTTGAAACTCATAATCAACATTACTTAATCACTCCCTTGCAGATCTCTTTAAAATAGCACATCCTAGGTGTTGTCTCATGTTTGTAGGTCTTCCAGTGTAGGTTTCAGCTAAGCATTCTGGGGCTTGTAGTTGTTCATTAATAATGGTGTGGCGGGAGCACTACTTAATCAAGAATGCAAAGGAAAAGTCAAACCTGGAAGAACTGCACTCAAATTGCATGGAACCACATGGGTATTTCCCAAATATTTTTCTTTAGGGGATGGGGGGAGGGCTTGCACTGGAAATTAGAACTTGCCGTCATCTGGGGAAAACTTACCTACTGTCTGTTCTTCCTTTAGAGCGGTGTCTGGAAGACCATGAATTTGTGGTGGAGGTTCAAGCCACGTGGCCTGTCGGAGGGGACAGCAAGTTCATCTTTCGCAAGAACTTCACCAAATATGAGATGTTCAAGGCCTCGCCGGTAAGAGCCGGTAATAATAGCTACAGCCCTCTGCATGCTGAGACTTGTATGCCCATGCTTGTAATGGGGTAAGTGGGGATGGGCGGCAAGGGCAGGGCCAAAATACCATTCCCATAATCCCAAGGTGCTGTTGCCTTTCAGGACCGAAAGAAGGTAACCTTCCTGGCTTGTGGTACGAGAGGTGACACAAGCACTCAAAAAGTGAATGGGAACATAGTTGTATTAGGATTGCTTAGACCAAATATAGCTTTTATAGACCGGGGGGAGGGGTCATTGTCTCGGGGTGATGATTCACCACCAAGTTAGGCCCAAAAGGTGTTGGAGGGGGCTTTATGCCAAGCGATAATGACCCCTGCCCAGGTATATAAGGCTATTAGCACTTGGTGGTAATAATGTAGGTTTTGTACTTGTGTCCATGTAGAACATAATAGTGCCTAAAATAAATAGGCGCAACTTGTTAATACATTAAATTTGGTTTTATTTAGTAAAAGTTAAATAACAGAAGATGGAAAAATGTGGGAGGTGCTGCTTTAAGGCATGCTGCCTTTGGAGTCTTCGGGCGGGATTGGCAAAGAAAAGGCAGGAAAAAGGTGGGAGGAGTTGATTAATGATTTTTGCTGTCTGATCCTGAAATCAGAATGCAGTAAATAACAGTAGTTATTGACTACATTTCGAGCATGCTGGTTGGATGAGCGGTCAATACTGATGTACATACATGTGTTAATTAATATTATAACATACCTTTGGTGCAAAACCAAGAGTTTTCCAAGAAGAACTCAACAAAACTCACTCAATTGTCGACTGAAAATACGTTTGCTGCCTGGTTTTCAAAACTCACTGTAAATCAAACAGAAGATGTAGTTGAGCTGAATGGAAACCAGGCTATAGATAGTTACTTCAATTCAAATATAATTAATTAAATCCATACACAAAATATTATTAACACACACAAAAATGAAACATTTAAGAATTAATGATAAGGGACGTTTTAATAGTCTTTGCTACG
The DNA here is from genome assembly GCF_040938575.1 of Ambystoma mexicanum. Lineage (NCBI taxonomy): Eukaryota > Metazoa > Chordata > Amphibia > Caudata > Ambystomatidae > Ambystoma > Ambystoma mexicanum. Next base: position 690,276,970 of record NC_090938.1, read on the forward strand.
AATGAAATTCTTAAACGAAACATCCATGACTTTAAGTAGATATGTAATCTTGTTGTAGAAGCTCAGATTGTACTTCCTCTGAAGAAGGCCACTTACGTAATATTAAGTTAACCTGGACCACATGGTAATTGAAACTATGCCCGAAGCATTTCAGCTACTGCTGTCCCCTGCAGCTCACAATAACCACTGTAATGAAACAAATGCCAAAACCTTAGGGAGTCAATATGTTGTTCAGCTTATAATTGGCGACACAGAAGAAAATAAAACACATGCTACTGCATACCAAAGAATTGGCGGATCCAGCACTTTCTATTAACACACTGTCCAAAGTCTGGGAGTGAAGATTATCCAAACCACTGAAGACATTAAGAATGTTTTTTAAATGAAAATATTTGTGCCAACTCATGACATCTGTGCTTCATAACTTCATGAAGCCAAGACGTGGCTTGGCATAATCTAAACAAAAAAACAAATGGAACACGAAACCAACACCTTTGTAAATGGGGCTTGAAGAATATGGAGATGAATAATAGAAACTAAAACAAATAATTAAGAAAATGAAGATGGTGAAGGAATATTACTAAAGAAATAGTAAATAACAAGAAAGTAAAAAAGAGAATATCAATGAATACAAGAACCTATGAAAATAAATAGGTACACAATAACAAATGGAGAAAAAAGTGAAAAGAAATGAGAGAAAAAAGTGAAAGGGGAGTAAGAAATACATAAATAAAGAACAGAGAAAATCAATGTGACTATGTTGCAAGAAAATCTGAAGTGAGCAAATCCTAAATATAACACCTTTGCTATTACAAAATAAAGCAATAATGAAGTTTACACAGACCGTGCAAATCATAAAAATATAGCAAGGTTAATCTCCTCATTCAGACTATGTGGATGTAATGTTTGCAGTTGGTCAATCCAAAAAATCTCACATTGTAACAGTGCCTGCCTCGTGATACCCCCATAAAATGGACTGTGTAACGTTTCCAGCACTTAAAAGTATCATTGTGACAAAGCCTATCCCTTTTCAAGAAAATGCCAAGACAGGGGAGATGATAACATGAACAATGTTTGAAGAATCGCAGTTAGCAAACTTAATACATTCAATCACTTCCCCCATGATTGGCACCACCTGATATTAATGCAATTCTGATACCGTAAGCAAAGAAAAGTTCCCTTTGTGTTTAGACCGGTGGTTGAGCTTTAATTACCATTTAAGATTCTGACTCTGGCGGTACATTCATATGGGTTTCTTGGGGGGCAGGGGATAACCTAAAGGAGCATCCAATTGGAGTAGATGCCAATTCCTTTGTAAGATATGTTTAAGCTTGGAGCTCTAATGAGACAAGGTGGCAATAAAAGTGAGGTCTGGAGTTGGCCCAGTAGATTGAGATTCTAACAACTGTCCCTGAGAAAAACGTGAAGACTTACCTAGTTCTGCTCAGATACCAAAACATGAGGTACGCTTTCAAATTTTAACACAGAAATTGCTTTATGTACAGCGTTGTCGTCCAATACCAGTCAGTTAGCATGTAACATATGGCTCTAAGGTAAATGGCTGAACAGGGACCCTGAATAAAAATTGCGACAGATCGATGTGTCTCGTTCATGTAAATTGACGTGGCGAATTTAGGATATTGGATACATACGGTTAAGTGAACTCCAAATTGTAGCAAATCGCGATATTCACCAGGCCAAATCCCCCAAAAATCATCAAGGTATCTCCACCACCAAATTAAGATGTGAGCAAAAAAGGATTCTTTTTGAGAATGGGATGAAACTCGAAACGATACGTGAAAGACTAAGCGAGCAATGGATGGAGGGATTTGAATTAATCATAACCACTGGCGATAGCTCAGAGCAGATCTCCATTCCATCATTATTTAACCTGCTGTGCCATTATGGGAGGAGAAACCACATGAAAAGCAGTACCTTACCACCCCAAAAAGGGCGGTCAGCCTGAACTTAATGGCCATATGCCTTTGACATGTGACCACAAGCAACCCCAGACACGCTTCGGCCTCTTTGGACATCATCATTGAGATGTACCTTTTGATCCTATAACAGCAAGCTTGGGAACCACAACTTGGCACACTCATGCCTTCTGTGGCAAGTTTTTAAATAAGTGAAAATGAAAATGCTTGTAATTAATCATAACCACTGGCAATTGCTCTGGACAACGTCCATGTTCTTGTTCTTTAGCCCACCTTGCCAGTACAGAGGCACTGGATGTCAGTAGTATGTAGTGACACTGACTCGCACCCCTCAGGCAATGGTGTTTGGTCAACTGGTGGGGGGTGGGCGAGAGTGATGTAACTCAAGGGCCCCATAAGAGCTCACAGCTGCAGTGCTATGCGGACCAAGTCCATCTGAACAACACAACGCACAATGGGGACGTGTCAGCAGGCCTGGGTGTGACGTCTACCGAGAGCTGCTCTTTAGACCAGGGAGGAGCAGGGAGGTGATCGAAAGGCCAACTGGTTCCACGCTGTCTCGCTCTGAAGACGTGTAGGACGTGAGCGGGCGTACGCAGCGTGAGCTCTCCCATGGCAGTCACGAGGAGCTTGGCCTGCCCGGAAATTGCATATGCATGCTGGGAATTCAAGATCTATTCAGTGGAAAGCAGCCCATGCAGACGCACCTGCATGCAAACCATATGACTCTACTTCCTACATACACACCTGGGTGAGTGGGGAGAGCCTAACTCGTCCCTCACTGCCAGGCTCCACCCACAGTGAAACCCGCCCCAGAAGAGTAGTCTGCTAAGCACTGCACAGCAGACGACCCTTCAACCTACAAACAGGCGTCGTGTTCCAAGATCAAAGCCCATGTTTAATTCCCTCAGAGTCACAACCCACAGCCCACCTTACGAACCTCTGCTAGCAGTCGGTCTGCGCCAAAAGTCTGGATATAGGGCGAACACTGAGCTGCATAAGATAACACAAAAGTCATGTGGTTATAATGAGAAAAGCAAAACTACAAGTCCCAGAATGCAAAGAATAAACTGGAAGCACTCCTGTCACCTGAGGAAGGATTACCTGAGAGCTCTGCGGCTGTCCTGGAATAATGGTGCAAAAATTGGGCACGATCCTTTGAGTGTAAAGTAGTGCCAACCCCATGTGAGCAGTGCAGCGCCTACCCAAGGGGCTTCTCCCTGCTCCTTTCACAAGCACTTTTCCTGGGGACTCCTGCATCGCCATGTTGATTCCCTTCCTGTCACTGATTATCTGTGGGAGTGTGTGAGGAAGGCAGGCACCACATAGTTGCCAACATGACCCATTCCAATCTGTAGGTGCATAGCCAGTCCTGGTTTTTACTTTGCATTCTGGGACTTGTAGTCTGCGTTTTATAATGGGAAAAGTGGAAGAAAGCAAAGAAAAAAACAGGACTGGATAAGCACCGTCCTACAGATTGGAATGGGTCATGTTGACATCTATGGCACCATCCTGGGTCCTGGTGCACAGAGGATCTGGCATTGGTGATTCTGGCAGATGCATAGGAGAATGGGTGGGACCAGGGATGTCTGCCACTACAGACTGTATGTGGCACTGGGATGTCTACCCCTGAGGATTCTGAGAGATGCTGGAAGTGGAGGGCACTTTAGCCTTCTAGGAGCTGCCGGCAGTGTATGGCACTGAGAACTGCGACAGCTGCAGCAGGTCTAGTTCTTGGAACTTTGTCTTAAGCAAGGTCCTGGTAAGTGTCACTCACTAGAGTCCAACATTTGTTGGGAGGTTTCAGAAAGTCTGCCCTGCCAGTCCGAGTTAATATATATATATATATATATAATGTCCCTGCTTTGAGAGGGGGCATATTCATTGAAGCTGCTATTTCTGAATGTCGGGGACTAGCACCCCTTGACCACAAACCTTGGGCCCTGCAGCAGAGCCAGAAAGAAGCAATGGCCAGCCCGGCAAGGTCAGCAGCTGGTACAACCCTGCATAGGGTGACCAGGTGCCCAGTGGTGGCTGGTGAATTGTTTAATTAGAGGGAAGTAAATGTTTCCACAGAATAGGCTGGAGCGACCCAGCGTAGTGAGGGAGCCTGAACCATTTTCAGTTTTTAGGATTTTTGCGGGGCTCCTCCCCGCCGAGAAAAATTGGGTCAAAGTCGTGCATTTTCCGCATACTTTCTGTAAATTATTGGATTAAAAGCAAGAGGTTGCAATGGGCTTTGTAGGGTAGCACGTGATGAAAAAAGTGATCAACACTCTACAGGAGCATTTTCCACCTCATGGTCAGGATGCCTTTGTACACAATCTATGCACATCTAAAAACAGTTATCAGTGCCCATACATGACCATGGAGACTGCACCAACATATGCTAGTATTACCATATAGGAGCATACTCCTGTTGGCTTTACCAGTACCAACTGCCATGCCAGAGTAAAAAAATATGTCCAGACTGGACCCACCAGTGTGGGCCAGCACAAAATGGGAACTCTCGTGCTGACTTCACCCTTGATGGGCAGTAAAGAATGCCATGCCACAGTGAAGAATTGTCTAGACTGGACCCACCAACGTGGGCCATTGTCACGTAGGAACACTTATTATGCTGCCTTTACATTTGATGCGCAGTCAAAAAGAAAATGCCACGCCGCATTAAAGCAACATGTCCATACTGGCCCCACCAATGTGGGCTAGTACCAGTAGGAACTCTCATTATGCTGCCTTCCCACTTGTTAACCAGTACCAAAAAATATCATGCAGCTGTGGATATCTGTCCAAACTGGACATACAATTTAGCTGTTTCCAGTTTGGACAAATATTCACCTCACCAATAATGTAAGCCCCACTGGCTGCCCTCCTTCTCTTCCTAAACCCAATAATGTTGGGTGCCTTTTTGGATGCATCTATCTGTTTTTACTGCGATTTTCCGTCTGTTTATTGATCTGGACTGCCCCAAGAGGGCACTGTCTTTGTGGTCTACACCTTTGTTTGTTTCTATCCTTTTTACTTTCCCCTTCAATCCCCATAGCAATTGGCTGAGGCAGTCAGTGGCCCCGACCTTTGGTTTTTGCAGCCGTCTCTTAATGCTCTCACCTGATTTCCCGCGTGTAATCTGTAGCCATCCTGCACATCAGCCACTTGGTTTAGGTCCTATGTCTGCCTTTCTGGAGGTATATATCAGTTTCTTTTTTAATCTGAACTGCTCCTACAGTGCACTGTTATTGTGGTCTAGTCCTTTGTTTCTGTCCTTTTTTCCTTTCCTCCTCCCACTCTCCATTTCTAAAGCACTGCTCATCGGGCAGGCCTGGAAAAGGGCAGAGCACCGGGCGATTTCCCCTCCCCGTTTGCCTGGCACCATTGCCCCACCAGAAGCCTTGGTCTCCATAAACAGAAGCTCTCAGTAAGGGACTGCGTTAGTGTCCCACGTAGATGCTGTGCATAAGCAATTAGGCATTCCACCTGCCCCGCCACTACGCCAATTAACCCTACCACCAATGCCATGAGGCTGAGCCTCATTGACACATAGCCACCTAGATAGTTCCACCTGCTTCCCCCTCCCACAGCCACACATCTTGCCTCACGCACAGCTGGCCTCCACGCTCTGATAACTGTACAGACTACACTTCCAGCTTCATGCGCCTTTCTACACTGTGCCACTTTTAAACTCTGCCACAGCGAGTTCTTACAGCGAACAGCTCTGCAGGTGCCACACAGGCATTGTGCCTCCTAGTGTACTCGGGCTGTAAGTTTGCTGCCTTGAATCTCGCTATTGTGTTATTTTGCCACACATGCTTTTTGTCTCCCATAGGATTCTGTGGAGGAGTAGAAGGACAGACACGGTAAAGGCATGTTCTTACTGTGAAGTGTATTTAAAGTAAAATAAGGCCTATCTCTCCCTATAACTATGGGGTGTTCCCTGCCTATCTTTCTAGCAAATGTGCTTGTCCCTCAGGATGACTGCCCCATACAAATCCGCCCTCTGTCCCAATCTAATCTATGTCCCGAGCACCAGTATAACTAACTAGGGTCAAGGGAAGTACTCCTTCCTGTTGCTCGTGATTTGTAACCAGTTTCTCTCACTCCTCTTACTCCTTGCAAAGAGTCTCTTGTCATCCACTGTGTCAGGTGTTGCAGTCCTTTTAAGGGGCGGGTTCTTTGTTGGTCCTTATTCTTCCTTGGCAGCTTGAGTCTATTTTGGTTCCTTTTCTCCCCATTGCAGGGTTACTGAATCTGTTACACCCGCCTCTCTTCTTTTATAGTAGTTAAAGTTCCAATTACAATTCCCCCATTCCCAGGGTGCAGTTCCAAGAGTTTGGGCTTCCTGGCTTCACAGGTCTGTTATCCCCAAATATCTCTTTTCTGTGTTCTTTTTCTTATCTTTCAGATGTGGGTGGGTTTTCCCTTTTTCCCCGAGTGATAAGCCTCCAATTTTATTTCTTTCCCACTCTATGGTTTTTGAATTTCTTCTTCTCTCATTCAAGCAGTTCTGATTCACTGGATTATTTCCAATAGTTTTTCCATTAGTACTAGGGCGTGTTTTGCTTAAATTATGAGTCCTGCTTGATTTACCGGTATGCCCATTCCCTGTTTTACCTTCCGAGTTTCAGGGCAACGGCGGTGGTACCTGCAGGCCCTTGGATTTTCTTTCCTTCTCGTCGCCGCTCCGCGGCTTGCTCTCCACGATGTCTCCTTCTTGGATGTTCTGATCTCGTCTTCGGGATGTCACAGGGATCGTGGCTCAGACTGGGAGCTGCTTACTCCCCTGCATGGTCTCGGTGGCGTTTTACGGGCAGACTGGCCACCACTCTGATTCCATGGTTACGCCACTACTGCTCTTCCTCCTCCGCCTTGGTTGGCTTTCTTTTGCTCTTGCACACTGTTTGCTCAGAGTTTCTGGTTCAGCGCTGGAGAGGCTCTGTCGCATGTTGGCTCCGTGTTCACCCAGAGCGCCACCTTCTTGTGGTCCATTACGCATAGGGAGCTTTCTCTGCATCTCTGGGGTCTTCGCTCTCTCGGCTGTCTGCCTCTTCTCTCTCACTGGTTAGTCTTGCATCCCTTTTCAACCTTAATGTTGCAGTTCATTGGAGACTTGAATTTAAAGGGATATCTCCAATTTCTATTCACTCATAATATACCTTCACGAGCTTGATAACAGTTTGGTGTATTGTACACGTCCATATAATCCATCATTTGGAGGCCATCAGAAAGTTCCTCACAGGAACTGGAATCCTTGTCCCCAAAGGGAGGCGTCTCCCGGTGAATTACCACTTGCCTCAACCCAAAGGGAAGTTGTCGTGGAGCAGGCTCACCTCCCTAGCTTCACATAGGGGAGGGGCTCCCCTTTGGGCAGAAGGGACGAATTCCCTCAATTCGTCACAATTCCCAATATAGGTTTGTTACTTTGAATCTCACCTCTTTTCCACACTTACATTTTACCTCCCAGAGTATTTCCCAATATAGGCTTCCCACTCTGAATCACGCCACTGGGGCATTTTGCCACAAAAGCATTTTGCACCTGGTGTTTTCCCAATTGTAAGTTTGCCACTTTGATTCTTGCCACTGTGATGTTCTCCCACTCCAGCATTTTGCTTCTTGGATTTTCCTATGTACATTCGCCACATTGAATGTCACCTCTAATATTGTGTCCCGCTTATACTCTGCCTCGTGGAGTTTTCCTGATGTAAATTTGCCACGTCTAATCTCGCAACTGATATTTTGCTGCCCTCGCATTTCGCCTCTCGGAGTTACCCCGAATGTAGGTTTGCCACTTTCATTCTTATCACAGCAGTCACGCGCAGCATGACTAAAATGAATGCTTCAGACCTACTTCCCCTGACCCTTGTGCGCTGCGACCCACAGAATACAGCCGAGTCCCACGAAAAACGTGGTCCAGCTGTTCACATAGCTATTGCCACTTGGACACTTTGGTACAGGACCCGGCCTCTCGCCCTTGGAATATGAGCTGCTGTTAGAGTCCTAGACATTCTCTGCCTGCCTTTGATTTGGCAATAAGTGAAGACACGCATTTTACCACTCCTTTCATTACAGTTCAAAATGGACCACGGTATTCCAAAGGGCGTTCATTCACCAGATCGCTATACAAATATCACCGACATCAGTGGTGGAAAGGGAAACCATGTGAAGGGAGATCCCACAAGGTGGGGCGTAGTTTGGAGAGGGGGTTGGAGTTCCGAGGGGGCAGAGCTGGCAGTTGAACTCCACTCAAAGACATTATCAAAATAACAGTTTAAAAATCGTGCAATTTCTTTCATGCTGATTTTTTTTTTTTTTACAAATTCCACACTGTACATCAATTCCACTTTAAATCCCTTCCCTGGCAGTGGTGCACCTACAAATATGTTATCATTGCCACTTTAAAATCGCTTTGGGGTCCCAGCATCTGATCAGGTGCAGTCTCCACGCTTGCAAGAACTCTTGCCACATGACATCCTGGCCAAATATTCACGACTCACTTGCACTCATCTCCCCTCCTCAACCCCCTGTTTGGCCTTCAGCAATGCTCTGCTTTATAAAAGATGGCATGAAAAGTACACAAACCTTAGTAAGGAACGCACACAAATGTATAAATATAAGGATTTAGATACTTGTGTGTGCACCTTACTATGGTTTATGAACTTTTCAAGCCATCTTTTATAACATAGAAATATGTTCAGCAACAGTGTACAATTGTGACATCTCTGCCCCACCCCCATCTCGAGAGACTACACATACCAGAATCAATTTCAAGGAAAAGGCACTGATCACTGAGCCCCCAGCTTTGCGTTTGTTAACTTGGTCCCTAGGTGAAGCTGAGGGCTACATACGAAGCTGGGGACTGAGTTATCTAATGTACTCTGTATACACTCGGTCAGAGCAGATTAAATCACTGTGCCTAGGCATCTTTGTTGGCGAACCTGGGGGCTCGGTGATCTAATCTGCTCTGTGTGCTGCAGAGCCGATTAGATCACCGAGCCCCCAGGTTCTCCGTGGTCAAAGACGCCTCTGTGACCAGAGAGCGGGTGCAGGCATGATTATCATGCAGGCCGTGTCCCGAAATCCGGCTAGACATCTGATGCTTGATCTCGGACCCGGTGGGAGCCGGCCCATTGGCCAGGGCTGCATAATATGATATAACATAGATCCGCATTCATCAATCATTCATACAGCATTCATTATGCATTCACTCTCCATTCTCCCCCACACACCCCCACACACACACATCTGCATTCATATGGCATCATGCATCCTTCTTTCACTCTCACATTCACTCGCAGACATTCACATCATTCATTCTTCATTCACTCTCACATTACCTCCTCATCCCTCTTCCTTGTCCCAGTACTTGTGAGGTAAGGTTACCTCACACGTAAGCACTGGGACGAGGAAAAGTGGGACTAGGAGTAATGAAAATTACCATTAAGTAATTCCAGCATTCACACACGTGCATCTGCATTCATACAGCATAATTCATTCTTTATTCCCTCTCCATTCACACACGTGCATCTGCATTCATACAGCATAATTCATTCTTTCTTCCCTCTCCATTCACACACGTGCATCTGCATTCATACAGCATAATTCATTCTTTATTCCCTCTCCATTCACACACGTGCATCTGCATTCATACAGCATAATTCATTCTTTATTCCCTCTCCATTCACACACGTGCATCTGCATTCATACAGCATAATTCATTCTTTATTCCCTCTCCATTCACACACGTGCATCTGCATTCAAATGGCATCATTCATTCTTTATTCCCTCTCCATTCACACACGTGCATCTGCATTCATACAGCATCATTCATTCTTTATTCCCTCTCCATTCACACACGTGCATCTGCATTCATACAGCATAATTCATTCTTTATTCCCTCTCCATTCACACACGTGCATCTGCATTCATACAGCATAATTCATTCTTTATTCCCTCTCCATTCACACACGTGCATCTGCATTCATAAAGCATAATTCATTCTTTATTCCCTCTCCATTCACACACGTGCATCTGCATTCATACAGCATAATTCATTCTTTATTCCCTCTCCATTCACACACGTGCATCTGCATTCATACAGCATAATTCATTCTTTATTCCCTCTCCATTCACACACGTGCATCTGCATTCATACAGCATAATTCATTCTTTATTCCCTCTCCATTCACACACGTGCATCTGCATTCATACAGCATAATTCATTCTTTATTCCCTCTCCATTCACACACGTGCATCTGCATTCATAAAGCATAATTCATTCTTTATTCCCTCTCCATTCACACACGTGCATCTGCATTCATACAGCATAATTCATTCTTTATTCCCTCTCCATTCACACACGTGCATCTGCATTCATACAGCATAATTCATTCTTTATTCCCTCTCCATTCACACACGTGCATCTGCATTCATACAGCATAATTCATTCTTTATTCCCTCTCCATTCACACACGTGCATCTGCATTCATACAGCATAATTCATTCTTTATTCCCTCTCCATTCACACACGTGCATCTGCATTCATACAGCATAATCCATTCTTTATTCCCTCTCCATTCACACACGTGCATCTGCATTCATACAGCATAATTCATTCTTTATTCCCTCTCCATTCACACACGTGCATCTGCATTCAAATGGCATCATTCATTCTTTGTTCACTTTCACATTACCACCACATCCCTCTTCCTCGTCCCATTACTTACTTATGAGATAACCTTTACCTCACAGGTAAGTATGAGGAAGAGTATGACTAGGGCTAATGAAGATTACCGCTAAGTAATCCCAGCATTACCTCCTCATCCCTCTTCCTTGTCCCAGTACTTACTTGTGAGGTAAGGTTACCTCACATGTAAGCACTGGGACGAGGAAAAGTGGGACTAGGAGTAATGAAAATTACCATTAAGTAATTCCAGCATTCACACACGTGCATCTGCATTCATACAGCATAATTCATTCTTTATTCCCTCTCCATTCACACACGTGCATCTGCATTCATAAAGCATAATTCATTCTTTATTCCCTCTCCATTCACACACGTGCATCTGCATTCATACAGCATAATCCATTCTTTATTCCCTCTCCATTCACACACGTGCATCTGCATTCATACAGCATCATTCAGTCTTTATTCCCTCTCCATTCACACACGTGCATCTGCATTCAAATGGCATCATTCATTCTTTGTTCACTTTCACATTACCACCACATCCCTCTTCCTCGTCCCATTACTTACTTATGAGAGAACCTTTACCTCACAGGTAAGTATGAGGAAGAGTTTGACTAGGGCTAATGAAGATTACCGGTAAGTAATCCCAGCATTACCTCCACGTCCATCTTCCACGTCCCAGTACTTAGCCTTTGGCAGGCCTCTTAAAGCCAGCCCAGGAGCGCTGGCTCAGCTGCTTGCTGCAGCTGGGGGAGTGCTCATGTGTTTTCCCTGGGCTGGCTTGGCTCATCCATAATGGGGGCGATGCCCCGTCACCCATTATGAACGAGCAGGCCCTGATCATGTCCCAGTTTTGTCAGGACTGTCCTGGAATCTATCCCTCTCTTCCCCTTTTGGGGTTAGGGGGGGGATGATGGTGACCGCTCCCAGAATCCGGGAGTGTGGTGTGTATAAATCTTCACCGCTTAATGCTCCTTCATAACCGGAATGAACCAAATAAACGTTATAATAGTTTGGTAATCAGCCATTGCGAAACCCTTCTCCTACTTTTGTCGAGATTTCATTTAGTTATTTGTTTATTCCGGCCCCCTTAACCCTGCATTTCACCGCGCCACGACCGAGGATCAGGTCCATATTACAGAACGGAATTCCCCTAACTGGCAAAGAGGCCATGTGGCGGGATTAGCAATCCTGGAAAACCATACTGTTTCTCAGCAATTTCTAGACCGGAAATGGCACTCATTTTGTTAATCTCTGTGCAATACAATCTGATCTGGCTATGCCAAGATTTTTGCAACCGATGCTTAACCCACCAAGCCTCTCTGTGCATCCTGAATGAAGCTGTAAAAAGTAAGACCACTTTTTCCTCACTGTGTGTAACGATGTTGGTCTGTGAGTTTTGCACCTGAGCCCCTGTCCTATTTTTAGTTTGGTCTATTAGGTGGTGTTAGGGAGAATTCTCATTTCTGTGCTAATTGCCTTTGGAGACCCCAAGCTCTTTTGCTGGACTTGGGACTTTTTAATTTGAACCCTGGAATGAGTGGGACCTTGTTCCCAAACTTTTATGTGTTTTGACCTGACCTGGATGATGTGTTTCCACGGTTTTTGGAGTCTGACAAACTCCATAGGCATCTACTTTTTGTATGGTGTAACACACAGCACGTTCAGTTCCTTTTAGATTTCTCACAAGGTTTAAATACCTTTTCTTGGGTGAACTACCGTTCCCAAGACTAGTAAAGTGAAATGTACTTTATTTACCTTTTCTCTTTGTAGGTCCAGCACACCCCATTTTATCTGGAATGCTCGGGGTTACCTAGCAGCCCCTTATCCTACATTATCATGTAACATTTTTATGTTACCCTCACTGTGTTAAATGGCTGCTGGCAGTGGTTTAATTTTCCTACCATTGTGCTTTTGTACTTCAGGCTGAACCCTCAGCTGCAGTACAGCACACATGGGTGACCATTTTGTCAAAATGGCCTCTGACTTCTTTTTTCACCATTTTCTGTTTGTGAGGTCTTTCTTGGGTTTTACTCTGTGCGTTGAGCCAGGTTTGAGTTTTTTGTTTGTTTTGCCTTTGGCAGGCTTCAGCCCTGAAAACCGCCTCTGCCTCCAGTGAGTCTAGAAGGACAGGATGTGAGGGAGGGTCCTGAAACTCCCCTCTCTAGGAATGCCTGAATGCAACCAGTCCTGATTGGCTAGCTGGCTGTCCTGACCTCGCTGTGTGATTGACAGCCTAGGCTGTGCATGAATGGAATAAAATTTCTTAAAAGGAGAGAGTTTTTGGACTAGAGGAGAGTTGACCACTGGGAGAAACACATGACCAAGCAACCGTAAACGAAGCTTGCTGCATCCTCCTGGACCTTTGAACTGCCCGGCGAAGCCCTGCTGCTGTGCTGAAACTCCTTTTTCATTTTGACAGAGAAGCTCTTGAAGGGACGACTTCTCCCATTGGGTTAGTGGGACCAAATAACGCCGAGTTGAACGCCACTGGACCATCTTCTCCGACTGGCTGTACTTCTTCGTTACTTTATGAACCGAATGCCATGGGTCGAGAAATACGTAGTCGAGTGCAATGTCTCAAATCCGGCCAGAAGCTCCAGGACTCTCCAAAGGACCCTTCAGAAGCAGGATGACCAGAGCTCCAGTCCCGACACCAGAGTGCAGGTCCCAAAGAGTGAAGGAAGCCCAACCGGTATCCGAGATCCACAACAGTGCTGTTTACCAAGTGCTGAAACCGCAAAGTGCTGCTGAACCGAAAAGAGCCTGTAGCTGCCGACGACCTCCCAAGTACTGCTGCATGAGCCCTGCAGACGTCCTCCCTCTTGTCCCCACGACTGAGGCTCAGGAACACTTGTTCTGCATTGCTGCAACAGGACAGAATCCTGCTGGACCACTATTCTTCAAACCAGAGGTACTGTTCAGACTTGGGGTACTTACTTCATTGCCTTGTTAGCTGTGCTTTTCTCGGTTGGGAATTGCATTGGCTTCGTTTTAGAGTTGAGTTGACCTCTTTTATTTTTCTCACAGTCTTAACAGCTTGTACACTACAAGTGATTTTCTACAAACTCTCTTACTTTGTGCAAGACTGCTTCTGATCTAAGAAGTGCCTCAGCTCCATAGACTGTGCTCCAATTGACTTTGGCTGTCCTGGCTCCCTGAAGACTCTTCTAGTCCATTGACTTGTTATAGTTGTCCCTCATAGGTTGTAGCTTGTTTCAGACTGTTGATGCTGGGAAAGGCTTGTCTAGATTTCATGTGAAGTGTCCTCAAATTTACTGAGAACCTGTTTAACCTTTTTTCCTTCCCTAAACCTTTCCTTTCTGCAACCCCAGAATCCACAAAGTAGAATTTGTGTGATCTATAAATGCCATTATTGTCCTTGTAATTGAAGTCACTTCAGGGTGTAGGAGTTTTATAAGAAGCTTATCCAAAGATTATCCACTAACTTGTTCTGATTCTCCAAAGTAATTTTAAAGTTTACTTACCTTGTTACATGACTTGCCTTTTTAAAGAACGCTTATTTAAAAATGGATGTTAAATAAATAACTATTTATAACAGAAACCTTGAGTGTAAGTGTTACTTGTATTTACGGATTTCATGTGTACAGCTCTAAAGCTCACATTTACCCCTCTTGAGATAGGCCTGACTGCTCAGTCACACTACCAACGTGTGTAGTTCTATACCAAAAGGTAGGTTACCTAATACCAAGCAGATAAGTCTTGTGTAGTCTCACAGAGTGTGACTACATCAATTCTTACCTAACAGGTGGCGCTTGCACCACCTATAAGCCGAGAGTACAGATGGAGAAATGGCATTTGAGGAGGGACACAAAGCTTGTAGGTGTTTGGGGATTTAACTTCCCATGGCCATGCTAACCCCTATGTCCATTCCCACCCAGTTCTTGCCCCTAACCGCCCAAAACACCTCCTCATGGCAACTCTTTGAACTCACCTTTAAAACATCCTTCCCATCAAACTTTGTGTTCAAAGTGCCTGCCGGTGTTTTTTCAAAGCAGTATTCTCAGAGTTCATGACTTAATTGGACCTGTAAACCCGGTGCTGGTGTAACAAAAATGTCTTAACCAGGTCTGCCTATAGCCATACCGATTTATAAGCAGCATGTGTGTCCTTCACTGAAGTCCTTTTTAAAACAAGCATTGGCAATGCCAATAGTTTTGACTTGTTTATAAGTATTAGGCATTTGCCAGGAACTGCTTTTAGATGTTCAGGTATTCTCACCATTTTGCACCTGCTATTATCAGTCAGCAGTTAATGCCACTACGACTGTGCCTGACAAGTCCCTTTCCCATGCCTACACAAATGCCCCTACTGTTAGCATTGCCAATGCTTGTTTTAATTTTGAAAACCTGGTCACCCTGCCAAAGGGTATTCTGGGACATGTCGTTCAGAACAAAGAGTTCCTGCCCAGATACTAGCAAAATTCAGAGTCAGATTTCAGAATGGAAAAGCCCATTGCGAAACTGATAACTATAGCACAAGCTAGTCCACGGTTTCGAAAAGTTAGTAAACAGTGCCACATGCTGGCCATAGCGTGAAATAACTGCCCTGGCCTTATTCTACGGGTAGCCACTAATGTCAATCTGAAATTAGGCTGTCTGCTTGCTCTCACCCCATAAAATGACAAGAACCTCGAAATCCTGCTTCATGAACCGAGCCTTAGGCCCTCACTCCCAGGGCTGGAGCCATCCTCCAAATAGTGGGGGGAAGTGGTGGGAAGTGGTGGCTGGGAAACTGTTTTAAAAAGCGGGAAACGAGTGGGGCAAAGTGCCTGCACGCTGACAATCAATTGTGCATTTGCTTTGTGTGTTCTGGCCTGGGTAACCCTCGTACATAAGCTGTCTCTCTGCTCCCAACTGACCTGAGAAAAATGAAGCGCGGGAGTCAGGGTTGATGCGTTCATTGTACTGGCAACAGACTGGGGGGAGGGCCTTCTCGAAGTGATGTGATGCGACTACAGGCCCCAGCACAGCAAGCAAACCTGTATCCGTACCTTTGCAGGAACTGGACGCATGGCCTGCAGATTACACAGAATATCACAGCAATAGGTGCATTAACCCACTGGGCAGTCTTATCTGGTTTCAAACGGAAGACTTGCAAGTTATACACAAATATGGAAGAAAAGCTGCCCTTCCTTTGAGACCGGAAGCTGAATATTTACTTGTTTTCCTTCTTCTCTTGCACCTCGCTTTGGCCCGTTATATCCACCTTTCACCCCAGATTTGAGGTTATTTAGTTTCAGAAAGATGCTAATTATTTGGAGGGTTGCCCCATATAAAAGCTGAGCAGAGCAGTTCGGTCATGCGAGGTATATTGAGCACCGGACAGGCCGCAGCCCTCCGCCACTGTACGCGGCAAGTGGCTCTTGTTGCGCACCACCCCATTCGCGCCACGAGACGTGTGTCATTGCAGAGTGCTGCCTTCTGCCTGCAACCTCCTCAATTGAGGCGTCCCCCCCCAACCCCCCCACCCTTACTCCACCACTGCTCGCTCCATAAGCGGAGGCGTAGACAGGGTAGGGCCTGAGCGGAGAAGGCCCACCCAAAATGTGTAAATGCCCACTCAGCAGCACTGTTGGGCATTTACAGATGTTAATGCTACTGCGGTGGGACCAACTACATTAGCTTCATGCCCCACTTGTTAGACAATCCTGGTTATGCCTCTGTCCATAAGAAGAAAAAGCCTTCGGAATGTCGCTCTGGAAACCTACGTGGATGGCAGGCTCTTACTCCACAGCCGAAGACCGATCACGGGATGAGGAGGATCCGGCTCCTTGGGGGCAGATGGATCTCTAGATCTGGATTTCAGAACCCTACTGGGTGGACAGATCTGAGGGCAATGCACTGACATTTCAAAGCTCACTACCATGCTCTACAGTCCAGTATCTAATAGAATAGACTAGTGTGTAAGCCCATGTACACGGGCCAAAGTGCGCAAGGAGAGACATTAGCAAAGTATTAATATGTTATTCCTAAAACAACAGCTCCCTCTAGCGGTGACAACAGGTGAATTGGGCAGTCTCTACTGCGCATGACTATTCCAGAGGCAACAGCTCTCTCCAGCGGTGACAACAGGGGAAACGGGCAGTCTCTACTGTGCATGACTGCATCGGACAAACATACATATGGCCTTTTATTATACTGTATGATATTTCATGAATGGACGCAACTGGAATTGTGCGCGATCGCCCTGGATTGGGAAACCAGGCAAAACTGCCATGGTGGATTCCAAATCCTGGGAAATCAAAAGCCCATACCTGATCCACAATGATCAGCTGCTCCCAGCTCCCGAGATGAACTTCCATGCTCGAAAGATCTGCTCTCCAATGTGTCTTTGTTTTGGATTGAGGCACATGAAAGTGCAATTAATGTTAAATGGCTACAGAGAAGGCAGCGAGTGGGTGATTTGGAGTTGCTAGTGTCGTTAAAAGGTGTGGATGGTAGGTGATTAGTCAGGGATGGAGTGCATAAAGCTGCATGCAGTGAGCAACCATGGATATAGGTGATGGTATGATGCATTATTTTCACTGTATTTCCTTCTCTTGCACATTAGATTTTTTAATCTCATTCCTTTGCAAGTAGGTTCTGTACGCCTACAGTTACATCAGAATGGGAAAATAAAGCCACTATCGTACTCTTTTTGCTCAGTGTTACCATAACTATATATATATATATCTTGTCAGTTTAGTTTATTGTGTGGTTTGTGTGAATTACATGTCATCTCTATAACTAAGTGTTATTTTACTTTTGTTGTTTTTTACAAACCTGCTATGACCACAATCCTATCGCTCCTCAGTTTCCCCGCCCTCTTAAGATCCCCACATCCACGCCACGTGACATCCCAGAGAAGTTGTGCTCCATTAGCAGAGCTGCACATATTGCAAAATCCTGCTTCACAGATGCAGATCTCGAGATCACACCCTTTGTGACAGATCTCACTACTTACAGAGCATGCTCCAAGCCATGGGCCCACAGGCAATACCCCATGCCCAGCTCTCACTCCTACTCCATGTACCGTGTAGTTGCAGCTGCCCAGTGTTAGCGGGCCCCCACCCAATGGACTGCCTGAAGGAGGCCCACTCTGTGTGAGCGCTTGCTAACCTCTTTCTCTGTCCTTCTTCCCAGCACTCCTTGTTCCCGGAGTCTATGGTCGCCGGCTGCCTCGATGCCAACAAAGGAATGTCCCACTCCGAACTAATACAGGTGAGTGATGAGGGTGCCGCGTACCTCAGAGCACGCTTCTCCTCACCACCCCAGACTCCTACAGGCTATCCATCTATCTCTCCACACAGAACTTCCTCAACTCCGGCTCCTGCCCAGAGATCCAGGGCTTTCTGCACCTCAAGGAGATCGGAAGGAAGGTCTGGAAAAGGTTTTACTTCTTCTTGCGCCGCTCCGGGCTCTACTATTCCACCAAAGGCACCTCCAAGGTGAGTCCCAGCGGTGCAGGTATCCGTGTCCATCTGAGTGGGAGCGTGTGCAACCGACTGAATGGGCAGCGCAGGCGACCGACTGTAGGGGGAGCGCGTGCGACCGACTGTAGGGGGAGCGCGTGGGACCGACTTTAAGGGGAGTGCGGGCGACCGACTGTAGGGTGAGCACGGGCTGCCAACTGTAGGGGGAGCGCGGGCGACCGACTGTAGGGTGAGCGCGGGCTGCCGACTGTAGGGGGAGTGCGGGCGACCGACTTTAGGGGGAGTGCAGGCGACCGACTGTATGGTGAGCACGGGCTGCCGAATGTAGGGGGAGCATGGGCGACCGACTGTAGGCTGAGCACAGGCTGCTCACTGTATGGTGAGCACGGGCTGCCGACTGTAGGGTGAATGCGGGCGACCGACTGTAGGGTGAGCGCGGGCTGCCGACTGTAGGGGGAGTGCGGGCGACCGACTGTAGGGGGAGTGCGGGCGACCGACTGTAGGGGGAGTGCGGGCGACCGACTGTAGGGGGAGTGCGGGCGGCCGACTGTAGGGGGAGCGCGGGCGACCGACTGTAGGGTGACCACAGGCTGCTCACTGTATGGTGAGCACGGGCTGCCGACTGTAGGATGAATGCAGGCAACCGACTATAGGGTGAGCGCGGGCTGCCGACTGTAGGGGGAGTGCGGGCAACTGACTGTAGGGTGAGCGCAGGCTGCCAACTGTAGGGTGAGCGCGGGCGACTGACTGCAGGGGGAGCACGGGTGACCGACTGCAGGGGGAGCACGGGAGATGACTGTAGGGTGAGCGCAGGCTACCGACTGTAGGGTGAGCGCGGGCTGCCAACTTTAGGGTGAGGGCCGGCTGCCGACTATAGGGTGAAAACTGTCTTCCGACTATAGGGTGAAAACGGGCGACCGACTGTATGGTGAGAGTGGGCTGCCGACTGTAGGGTGAGCTCAGGCTGCCGACTGTAGGGTGAGCTCAGGCTGCCGACTGTATGGTGAATGCGGTTAACCGACTGTAGGGTGAGCACGGGCGACCGACTGTAGGGTGAGCGCAAGTGACCGACTAGGGTGAGCGCAGGCTGCCGGCTGTAGGTTGAGCACGGGCAGCCGACTGTAGGTTGAGCGCGGGCAGCCGACTGTATGTTGAGTTTAGGAGATGACTGTATGGTGAGCACGACCGACTATGACATGATATGCTATTTTATTTATATCGCGCTCATACACAAGTGTTTCAAACTATGGTGAGCGCGGGCGACTGTTGAGGACCGCAAACGACTCTACACTGAGGTTAGAAAACTGTGCTATAATCTTAGGAGACCGACTATAGTGTGAGGTTGGACACGGACTGCACCTTAAGCTTAAGAGACTAACTACACTGTTCTAGGAACCAGATTTTGAGAAATAAATACTGCACTTCCTGTTTGTCCGACAGAGGAGCCCACAGAATCTGAGGTGTGCAGGCCAATGGTCGAAGTGTACGTAAAACAGTAGAAGAGCTATGTTCCCTGCTGGCCTGCACCCACTCCCCACAAACCCCATCATCACGCCCCCCTCACACACAATACTAACCCCCAAACACATGCAGGTGATATTTAAGGGAACATTCAGTGAAGTGCACTGAAAGTGCAAGTTTCAACTTCTTCCTACACTTTTATTTTAAAACCAAACCATTCCGGAACAGTTCCTTTTTAAAATAAAAGTATAGGACCAGTAAACATCAATTTTAAAAAGTAGAGGAGCACCGCTCCCGCCCACCTCGACCACTGGTGCAGGCACACTGTCAGTACTAGACTTTGATTCTGGGAATTGTGAGACCCCCAAAACCTGTGATGCGGGCTCTGATGTGCGTTTGACTTGGGTGCTGGGAGTGCCTGTTAATAAGAGAAACCCTCCCTCAGCATCTTCCACATGCAGACACTCTGCACTCTGCACTCTGCATTGAACGCTGGTGCTGCGAATGGCTTGATAGTGAGAGAAGCTCCCTCACTCAGCGGGGAGCAGACACTCTGCATTGAGCGCTGGTGCTGGGAATGGCTTGCTAGTGAGAGAAGCTCCCTCACTCTGCGGGGAGCAGACACTGCATTGAGCGCTGGTGCTGGGAATGGCATTCTAGTGAGAAAACCTCCCTCACTCTGCGGGGAGCAGACACTCTACATTGAGCGCTGGTGCTGGGAATGGCTTGTAGTGAGAGAAGCTCCCTCACTCTGCGGGGAGCAGACACTTCATTGAGCGCTGGTGCTGGGAATGGCATTCTAGTGAGAGAACCTCCCTCAATCTGCGGGAGCAGACACTGCATTGAGCGCTGGTGCTGGGAATGGCATTCTAGTGAGAGAACCTCCCTCACTCTGCGGGAGTAGACACACTGCATTGAGCGCTGGTGCCGGGAATGGCTTGCTAGGGAGAGAAGCTCCCTCATTCTGTAGGGAGCAGACACATGGAATTGAGCGCTGGTGCTGGGAATGGCTTGCTAGTGAGAGAAGCTCCCTCACTCTGCAGGGAGCAGACACTCTGCATTGAGCGCTGGTGCTGGGAATGGCTTGTAGTGAGAGAAGCTCCCTCACTCTGCGGGGAGCAGACACTGCATTGAGCGCTGGTGCTGGGAATGGCATTCTAGTGAGAGAACCTCCCTCACTCTGCGGGAGCAGACACTCTGCATTGAGAGCTGATGCTGGGAATGGCTTGTAGTGAGAGAAGCTCCCTCACTCTGCAGGGAGCAGACACTGCATTGAGCGCTGGTGCTGGGAATGGCGTTCTAGTGAGAGAACCTCCCTCACTCTGCGGGGAGCAGACACTGTGCATTGAGCGCTGGTGCTGGGAATGGCTTGCTAGTGAGAGAAGCTCCCTCACTCTGCGGGGAGCAGACACTGCATTGAGCGCTGGTGCTGGGAATGGCTTGCTAGTGAGAGAAGCTCCCTCACTCTGCGGGGAGCAGACACTCTGCATTGAGCGCTGGTGCTGGGAATGGCTTGCTAGTGAGAGAAGCTCCCTCACTCTGCGGGGAGCAGACACTGCATTGAGCGCTGGTGCTGGGAATGGCTTGCTAGTGAGAGAAGCTCCCTCGCTCTGCGGGGAGCAGACACTGCATTGAGCGCTGGTGCTGCGAATGGCTTGCTAGTGAGAGAAGCTCCCTCACTCTTTGGGGAGCAGACACTGCATTGAGCGCTGGTGCTGGGAATGGCTTGATAGTGAGAGAAGCTCCCTCACTCAGCGGGGAGCAGACACTCTGCATTGAGCGCTGGTGCTGGGAATGGCTTGCTAGTGAGAGAAGCTCCCTCACTCTGCGGGGAGCAGACACTGCATTGAGCGCTGGTGCTGGGAATGGCATTCTAGTGAGAGAACCTCCCTCACTCTGCGGGGAGCAGACACTCTACATTGAGCGCTGGTGCTGGGAATGGCTTGTAGTGAGAGAAGCTCCCTCACTCTGCGGGGAGCAGACACTGCATTGAGCGCTGGTGCTGGGAATAGCATTCTAGTGAGAGAACCTCCCTCACTCTGCGGGAGCAGACACACTGCATTGAGCGCTGGTGCTGGGAATGGCTTGCTAGTGAGAGAAGCTCCCCCACTCTGCAGGGAGCAGACACACTGCATTGAGCGCTGGTGCCGGGAATGGCTTGCTAGGGAGAGAAGCTCCCTCATTCTGCAGGGAGCAGACACATGGAATTGAGCGCTGGTGCTGGGAATGGCTTGCTAGTGAGAGAAGCTCCCTCACTCTGCAGGGAGCAGACACACTGCATTTAGCGCTGGTGCTGGGAATGGCTTGTAGTGAGAGAAGCTCCCTCACTCTGCGGGGAGCAGACACTGCATTGAGCGCTGGTGCTGGGAATGGCATTCTAGTGAGAGAACCTCCCTCACTCTGCGGGAGCAGACACTCTGCATTGAGAGCTGGTGCTGGGAATGGCTTGTAGTGAGAGAAGCTCCCTCATTCTGCGGGGAGCAGACACTCTGCATTGAGCGCTGGTGCTGGGAATGGCATTCTAGTGAGAGAACCTCCCTCACTCTGTGGGGAGCAGACACATGGAATTGAGCGCTGGTGCTGGGAATGGCTTGCTAGTGAGAGAAGCTCCCTCACTCTGCAGGGAGCAGACACTCTGCATTGAGCGCTGGTGCTGGGAATGGCTCGTAGTGAGAGAAGCTCCCTCACTCTGCGGGGAGCAGACACTGCATTGAGCGACTGTGCTGGGAATGGCGTTCTAGTGAGAGAAGCTCCCTCACTCTGAGGGGAGCAGACACTCTGCATTGAGCGCTGGTGCTGGGAATGCCATTCTAGTGAGAGAACCTCCCTCACTCTGTGGGGAGCAGAATCTCTGCACTGAGCTATACTGTTGGGAATGGCTTGTCAGTGAGAGAAGCCCCCTCATTCTGCAGGGAGCTGACACTCTGCATTGAGCTTTAGTTCTGGGAATGAGATTTAGTCAAAAATCACCCTCAATCTGCATTGAGCTATGGTGCTGGGAATGGTTTGTTAGTGAGAGAAGCTCCCTCACTCTGCAGGCACTCTGCATTGAGCTGTGGTGCTGGCAATGTTTTGTTAGTGAGATAAGCGCCCTCACTCTGCAGGCACTCTGCATTGAACTGTGGTGCTGGGAATGGTTTGTTAGTGAGAGAAGCCCCCTCACTCTGCAGGCACTCTGCATTGAGCTGTGGTGCTGGCAATGGTTTGTTAGTGAGAGAAGCTCCCTCACCCTGCAGGCACTCTGCACTGAGCTGTGGTGCTGGGAATGGTTTGTTAGTGAGAGGAGTTTCCCCACCCTGCATGCACTCTGCATTGAACTGTGGTGCTGGGAATAGTTTTAGTGAAAAGTTCCCTCACTCTGCAGGCACTCTGCACTGAGCTGTGGTGCTGGGAATGGTTTGTTAGTGAGAAAAACTCCCTCACTCTGCCGGCACTGTGCACTGAGCTGTGGTGCTGGGAATGGGTTGTTAGTGAGAGAAGCCCCCTCACTCTGCACGGTGCAGGCACTCTTCACTGAGCTTTTGTGCTGGGAATAGTTCGTTAGTGAAAGAAGCTCCCTCACCTTGCGGGCACTCTGCATTGAGCCGTGGTGCTGGGAATTGTTTGTTAGTGAGAGAAGCTCCCTCACCCTGTAGGCACTCTGCATTGAGCTGTGGTGCTGGGAATGATTTGTTAGTGAGAGAAGCTCCCTCACTCTGCAGGCACTCTGCATTGAGCTATGGTGCTGGGACTTGTTTGTTAGTGAGAGAAGCCCCCTCACCCTGCGGGCACTCTGCATTGAGCCGTGGTGCTGGGAATGGTTTGTTAGTGAGAGAAGCTCCCTCACTCTGCAGGCACTCTGCATTGAGCTATGGTGCTGGGACTTGTTTGTTAGTGAGAGAAGCCCCCTCACCCTGCGGGCACTCTGCATTGAGCCGTGGTGCTGGGAATGGTTTGTTAGTGAGAGAAGCTCCCTCACTCTGCAGGCACTCTGCATTGAACTATGGTGCTGGGAATTGCTCTGATTACTTACCGGTAATCTTCATTACTCCTAGTCCTACTCTTCCTCGTCACAGTACTTACTTCATGAGGCACCCGCCTCCGACACAGGACCTTCTTCTATTTCTTTAAATCCCTATAACTCCTCCCCCACATCCATGTCACTCAGTTTCATATTACCAAGCCGGAGCATGGGACCTTCCCCGCAGGGAGGGTGAGGAGGGTCGTCAGTACTGTGACGAGGAAGAGTAGGACTAGGAGTAATGAAGATTACCGGTAAGTAATCAGAGCATTACCTCCACGTCCACTCTTCCTCGTCCCAGTACTTACTTCATGAGGTATACCAAAGCATCAACGGGGAAAAGGTCCCAATGAGACAGAGCCAAAAACAGTGCAGCAAAACACACCCACAATAACTCTTAAATCACATCCCCACAGACAAAAACTCCAACCACGAAGGAACCAACCCCCGAGTGGGAGAAACTCAACCCATAGCGGTTGATGAAAATGCCTAGACCAGCCAAGGCGGCAGCCATACAAATCTCTTGCAGAGAAAAACCCTCCTTACATCGGGCCAGGAAGCCGCGAAACCCCTGGTAGACCGCCCCTGATTGTGCGCAGGCACAGGCAGGCCAGAAGCCACACAGGCCCTAGAGATCACAACCCGGAACCACCGGAAAATGGAAACCACAGATGCGTTATGCCCAGCCCCAGCCAGACCACAAGCAATCAGAAGACTATCAGATTGGTGGAAAAGGCAAACCAAGCCAAATACTCCAACGCGTCCCGCCGGACATCAATGTTAAGCCGAGCCACCTCCTCAGGCGTTCTTGGATCATGAAAGAAGTCAGGGAGAACCAGACCCTGAGAGGTGTGAAACCCGAGAGACAACTGAAGGGAGAAACTTCGGACCACACCCCGGCACCACCGAGTCTGGCAGCACCCTCAGGAAAGGAGCGTGACATAAGAGAGCCCCAATCTCCCCAAGCCTACGGGCAGAAGTGAGGGCAATAAGAAAAGCAGATTTCAGTGTAAGATGTTTGATATCAATCTCGGAAATGGGCTCAAAAGGAGGCCCATGAAGGAACCGTAATACAAGAGGGAGATCCCAAAAGGAAAGCCCTTTATCAGCACAAGGAAGGGAAGAAGAAAAACCCTGGATCAACTTCCCCACCAACACCTCCCCATCCAAGTGACCGTCAGAGTCCCCCAAAAGGAATTTCATGGAGGCCCGCTGAGAGCAAAGCCTGGAAAAACTGCCAGGCCCCTGTCAAAACCCCTCCTGGAGGAACCGAAGGATAGCAGAGGCCAGAACGCAGGGGAGGGATCCCAGACTGCCCATACCAGTCTCGGAAATGGCCCCAATGTCTGCCTAACACCTTCAGAGTGGAGGGTCTAAGAGCATCCATTTGGACTCAACTACAGGATCTGAGAACCCCTGAGATATCAACCTAGACTGAGCAATAGCCACACCGCCCATTGCATCCGGTGGAATCCTAACCGCAGATCCCCTTGAAGGGGACACGGCCACCTCGGAACCAGCCAAGGTTCCTAGGAACAAAGCTCCAACAGAGAGGGGAGCCAACTCCGGCGGCACCAGAACAGAGCTAACAACAACACAGTCACCCTGGACACTCAGATGCGCCAAACCACCCGGGGCAGAAGGGGAATAGGTGGAAAGGCATAAAGGAAAACCCCAAGGCCACTGTACAGAGAGGGCGTCCATCCCCCAATCCCCTCAACCTGAAACCGAGAGCAGAAGAGGGGAACTTCTGCTGAGGCCGGGGATGCAAACAGGTCTAGAACCAAGGACCCTAATCTGACACAGGTCACCGCAAAGACCTGGGCCAACAGGACCAGTTCTGCAGAGGAGTGAAAACCGGCGTCTGAGAAGATCCGCTTGAACATTGTCCACCCTTCTGATCCGTGAGGCCAGCAGATACACCAGATGAGATTCCTCCCAAGTGCCTATCAGCGCTGCCAGAGCATTCAAGGAACAGCCGGAACCCCTTTTGCAGTTCACATATGCCAAGGCCGTCGTATTGTCCGATCGGACCAAAAACCGCCGACCGTCCAGCAACTCCTCGAAGTACACCAGAGCTTGCACAATGGCACAACTCTTGCCAATTGGATGATCACCGGCTCTCCCCAGATCTCACAACCCTTGAGCTGAGAGGACCCCCAATGTATACCCTTTCTGCTGGTGTTGGTAGTAGGAGAGGTCACAGGAGGAAGGACCATGCACACCTCAGCCTGTAGACCTGAACCCCCCCGCCACCATAGCAGGGACACTCGCAGCGCTGGGGACACTGAAAACAAAACTACGAAAGCCGAGATGTCGGGAGCCAGTGGGAGAGAGTATAAGACACCAGGAGACGTAACCGAAGACAGGCTCAAGGAACTGGAAAACATGCAAGACGCCACGTGCCCCGTAACTTCAGCAACAGGTGAGTCGAGACATACTGCCTTCTGAGAACCCAGCCCAGAACAGCCAGCAAGCGCCCCCCCTGCACAACATCCAGAGTACGCTCTCCCCAAACGTCCGGACAAGCAGTGCAGGGTCTTGAGACCCATAAGCAGGTGACACATCCTAGAAGGCATTGGGACCAGGAACACCCGCAAGTAACCCACAACAACCGTTCGGAGAGAACGGATCCCATGGCCAACTACTTGGACCGTGAGCTGGGTACCAAAGTCCTAACCATGCAAACCTGGACAGGAGGAGACAGGAACGGCAACTGATACCCCCTCCAGACGGATCCCATTACCCAGGAAGCCGAACCCCACCGGTCCCATACACCTCCGAGAAGATAGAGACGAGGAGCCAGGGAAAACCGCCAGTCACTGCACTTGCACCAGAGGGAAATCACAGGACGTTGAAACAGGCCTGCGCCACAATATAACAGCATGCTTGTCAGTCCACAAAAAGATTTGACCTATCAAAAGGAAGATACTGGACAGCCCAGAAGTCCAGCAGACCATGGCCCCCTCAGCCGACAGAGGAGCCACCAGGCTGGCGTCAAAAGGGCAGAGTACTGTCACAAAGCGGGGCAAAGCAATCCATCCCGGATAGCCGACATCAAAGGCAACCCCCTACCTGAGGTATGCCTATACTGGAAAACCCACTGAAGTGACATCCCCTCCACCGGCACCAGGGGCTCTGAGAACCCCTCTAAGCACAGACATGTGCCACCATGTGCCCTATCACTTCCCACAAGTCTGAGAGGAGGCGTGAAAGCAACACGTCAGCACCGGAGGACCTAGGGCCTAAGAGAAGAGACAATGGGAACCCCCTGCATGGCCGTTACTTCCATGATCATTTTCCATAATCCCATGCCGGACAAGGGAAAAGCAAATCAACTCCTTTGACTTTCCCTTGCGCAGTTTAGAGGAAGAGGACAGGACAAGGAGTCTGCGTCCATAGCTAGCACAGACCCAAACACACCACATGACTGAGAGGTGGCTTGAGCCCTGTATCCAGTAGCTGGTAGCCCCATGCTCTAAATCGTTCCAATGCATCGGTCTAGGAAGGATGAAGGACCGAGTCAGCACCACTGAGACTCGAACCCGAAGTGTAGACTATGCCAGGCCGGTACCCTTCCGGCCGCTTGCAGATGGTTCCAAAATCTGCGCCGTATTCACAGGCAGCACGCAAGGAATGCAGCCAACATCCGGTGCATACTGGGCTGTGTGTGTCTGAGGAGCTGGTGGTATGTGACATGTCTGTGACAGAACAGAGCCCCGCACTTTCAAATACTCTGTCACAGTCACCCCACGACAAGAAGCAGAGAGTCCTCACAGCAAAAAAGGAAGGCTAGCCCATACTGCCAAGTGCTTGCCATCATTTCCAATAAAGATGTGTACACAGAGCACGAGGTAACGGCCTTTCAAAGGAGTCAAGATGGCCATACCAGCAAGAGAGGGGAAAACATCAAGCACAGTCCTCCCCTCTCCTTACCTTCCCCCAGAGAATGCAGCTGACATCCGGTGCTTCCTGGGCCGTGTGTCTCTGAGGAGCGGGTGGTATGTGGCATGCCTGCGACAGAACAGAGCCCCCGCACTTTCAAATACTCTGTCACAGTCACCCCACGACAAGAAGCAGAGAGGCCTCACAACAAAAGGGAAGGCTTAGCCCATACTGCCAAGTGCTTGCCATCATTTCCAATAAAGATGTGCACACAAAGCACGAGGAAAACGGCATGTTGAAGGAGTCAAGATGGCCACACCAGCAGGAGAGGGGAAAAATATCAAGCACAGTCCTCCCCTCTCCTTACCTTCCCCCAGATAATGCAGCTAACATCCGGTGCATCCTGTGCTGTGTGTGTCTGAGGAGCGGGTGGTATGTGACATGCCTGCGACAGAACAGAGCCCCCGCACTCCCAAAGACTAAGACTCTCTGCCACTGTCACCCCACGACAAGAAGCAGAGAGGCCTCACAACAAAAGGGAAGGCTAGCCCATACTGCCAAGTCGAATCAAGATGGCCAAAACAGGAGGAGAGGGGAAAAACATCAAGCCCAGTCCTCCCCTCTCCTTACCTTCCCCCGGGCCGTGCAGGACCCGGGACACAATGCTCACGCTGCGGTCCGGAGCCCAGCAAAGAACCGAGCAAAGCAATCCAGCTCAACTGTGACCACAAGCCCCGCAGGGGGCCCAGGAGCAGTGCCGCACCTGAGGGAGCCGAGGGCCCCGCCACACAGCCCCCCCCAGGGGGCCAGCAATCGGTGCTCCCCAGTGCCCCGCACCGGGAAGAAAAAGTCCAACCTGCCGGAGGCAGGAAAAATTTAAACTGAGTGACATGGATGTGGGGGAGGAGTTATAGGGATTTAAAGAAATAGAAGAAGGTCCTGTGTCGGAGGCGGGTGCCTCATGAAGTAAGTACTGGGACGAGGAAGAGTGGACGTGGAGGTAATGTTTGTTAATGAGAGAAGCTCCCTCACCCTATAGGCACTCTGCATTGAGCTATGGTGCTGGGAATAGTTTTAGTGAGACGTTCCCTCACTCTGCATGGAGCAGTTAAACTGTATTTAGCTCTGTTGAAAGGACAGGTTGTTTAGGGAGAGAGGCTCCCTGGTACTGCCGGGTGCAGGCACTCTGCATTGCGCTCCAGTTCTGGGAATGGCTTGTTAGTGAGAGACGCTCCCTGACTCTCAGGTGTGCAAACAGATTAAATTGGGCAAAAGTGCTGTGCCTGGTTCCTTAGGGAGTGCATCTCCCCAGCTCTGAGGCGCATGTAGTAAGGGAGCATGGCTTTGGGCAGCAATGTATGCTGATCGCTGATGGACCTGCATTAATAAGCGCCTGCCGGTGTAAGCTGTGGCGCCGCTATTTGCCGGGCATCCTGCACAAGACCTGACCGTGTTCTCGCTTTCTTGCAGGACCCGCGCCATTTGCAGTACTTCGCAGACATCGGCGAGTCCAATACCTATTTGGTGACGCAGGGCAAGAAGCTGTACAGTGCACCCAC
Organism: Ambystoma mexicanum; assembly: GCF_040938575.1. Classification (NCBI taxonomy): domain Eukaryota; kingdom Metazoa; phylum Chordata; class Amphibia; order Caudata; family Ambystomatidae; genus Ambystoma; species Ambystoma mexicanum. The sequence continues at coordinate 690,305,927 of NC_090938.1, forward strand.
CGAGTTTGGGTTCTGCCTGAAGGTAAGGGAGACCCCCCGGGATCCCCCACACTCAGATTCAGACCCTGCATGTTCGTCCTGTTTGCCGCCATTCTCACCGCTGCACTGCATGGTGCTTGCCTTAGATATTCGTCATTGGCTAATCCAAGAATTCCAGAATACCCACGAAGTACTTGTATTTGTAAAGCACACAGGGCCCCCATTTCAAGTACGGCGCACTATTGGTATTACCCACTTTTTCCCCTAGCTTTCTGTTGTTGTAGCTTTTTTACCACAAAAATATAGATGGTAAGTTTGAGTAAGGTATATAGGAAGGTGGGGGTGAGGGCTGGAAAGCGAGGATGCAAGGCTCTCCCTCTGCATTTTGTGGTTACAACAAGCAGTACAATTGGCCAAAAAGAATTCAGCGAACTCGGCGAACTCATAAGGCGCCGCATTGTCCAATCTACGCGGACATAGAAAGGTGCCTGCATAACCCGGCCACGAGCCGGAAAACCAAAAGAAAAGCTTCTGGGCTTTGCGCAATAACTCAAGTCAAGACAATTCAGTGCGGGAATATGGATTAGACCGCTAATTTGGTAGTATCGGCGGTATGGGGTAATGATGTCCCCATACATAATGTCGCCGGGAAAAGCCATTGGCGTTATTATGTATGGTGACTTTATGTATGGGAATGGGTTGCGGGGATGTCCCCTGCTCCCATTTAAAAAAAACGTTTAAAAACGGGGGTTGCGCGGTTGTCCGCCGCATGTTCGATGTAACATTGTCTCTGCAAAAAACAGGGACTTTTTTGTCAGGAGACATTTTTGCGGGGACATTATAACATGGAACGTATGGGCGTCTCTGGTGGGTGGAGGCAAACCATACCACTTGGCGTGGGTGATGGCTGTCATTGGTGGGCGAGGCATCTCGCCTCAACCTATCGCAAATGCTGCTCTAATACCCTTGTTAGTTGGGCTACCCCCACACTTGGAACGTGGGGCACAAACTACCCCTTGTTTAGGATTATGAGATTGGGCTAAATCAGTGTATTATAACATGTTGTTCGTTTAGCATAGAGCACCCAAGTGAGAGATTAATCTTGTCCCCCGACCTTCGCCATCCAGCAGAGTTTAAGAGTAGTGTGCTGTTCCTTTTATAACCTGCTTAACCCTGAAGCTATCACCAGGATTTGCAGAAGCATTACCCTAGCACAGGGATCTGCGATCTGTGGTTTGCTGGATTTTTTGGGGACTAGTGTTCCCATAATCCTTCACCATTGACCATGCTGGCTAGTGCTGATGGGAGATGTAGTCTAAAATATATCTGGCGAGACAAAGGTTGCAGCCACTGGTCTAGCATGTCTCCAACCGTGTTTGATCATCCCCAGGCGTGCCGCAAAACCTTCTGAGCAAACCTCTTCTGTTCCCTATATTCCCCAATTTGCCTAAACTCTGCTTCTGACTTTAGCAATAATCCCTGGGGCAGCGGCCAGACCTGGGGGTAACACTCTGAAGCCCAACCTCACCCACCCATGCAGAGCAAGGGCTGTTTTTATTTAGAACTAGCCACCACCTGAGGATCATAACTACAAACACACGGGCAACATCTGTAGTGTGCCCCTCGGGTGCTTCATCTTTCATGAAAGTAAGCATGTTTTCATGAAAGAAAACCAATCCAACATGGCCATCACAGCAAAAACGATGAGCCCCTTTTCTATATCTATGCCAAGCTATTGGTGTGGGGGAGGCGAAGGGGCATAGGAGACGAGAGCCCAGCAGACAGAAAAAGATGACTTTTTTAAAATGATAAAACTGTGTAGGAGGGGTCAGAGCGAGGGTGAAAGCAGCTAGCTACATGCTTGGAAAGCAGGTTTATGGATTAAGCCTGCGATCCATACAACCTGATTGGCAGCTGGCACCTCCTGGGAGGTAATGAAGAACAACGGTGAGACTCTGTTTCAGGGGTTAATTTACTGAGGTGATTACTGGGAGGTGAGTTTTGCTTTTAGGAGAGGACACTGCTTTAAAAACAAGTTTAACCTGCTTCAGCCATTGGTTTACATAATGTCTTTTAAAAACCACCTAGTAAACATTTCGATTTTCTTTTGGGTTTTCAGAGTTGTTCCTTTAAACCCTCTCAGTTGAGGGCTCTTATTAATATGAACTGTTCTAGAGCTCTCCGGTTTCCCTTGGCCATGTCTGACAAGACTATCCAGTCTTGTTTTGTTCTCTTTGGATTCTGTGATTTTTTTTTTCTTTCACATTTGAAATGCACAAAAACTACAAGTCCCAGAAATCCTAGCATGGCCACGGGAAATGTGATTGCTCTGTATTTTCTAAGTCAGTACCAACATCAACGTGTACCAGAAGAGAAACGAATCAATGTTCAACCAATGTTACGTCATGTGACACACTTCACCTTATGGGCCATCACAATACTGGTATGGTGCAATAATCTTAGACATCCTACAGCCCACACTGGACACACGGATTGAAAATGTGGCTTTTTAGTTTTGGCTGTTAGGTGGCGCTTTAAGTGCTGCCTATAAGCAAAAATTGTCGGCATGGGATATGAAGTGGTCTATGGTCTTTGCATCGAAAATGATGCATTGAAATTAAAATCCATCGAAAAAATGCTATCTTTGAATTAAAAGTACATATCCATCGAAACTTGTCCATCAAACATAGGAATGGACAAGTTTCAATGGATATGTACTTTTAAATGTTAAAGATAGCATTTTGATGCATTTATTTTTCACGTTATAACATTACATGGAGCTGTCCACTCCTGAAATCTTTAAAGTATTTCAGCACTAGCCAGATTCATGTAACGTTTGAGTGCTTATTGTTTATTTGGTTGGATTCCCCCCACCCAGCCCCCAAGGGCAGGTCCCCTAACTCTAACCCTACCCTAACCCTTACCCCACCCCTAACTCTAACCCAACCCTTAATCTAACCCTTAATCTAACCCTATATCTAGCCCTAACCTTAAATCTAACCCTAACCCTAATTATCCATCGAAATTCATTCAATGAATAGGCTTTTCGATGGAAAAGCAATTGAATGTATACATTTTGATGGATAAACATTTGATGGATAGTAATTCGATGGAAACACCAGATACCATGTGAAGCTTGGAGAGAGACGGGATGTGGAGAGAGACAAACAGCCTGTTATTTCTAAGCAGTTTTCTGAACGGCAGGCGCACAATGCCATTAAAGTTATCAGGCTCGAGCACCCCACCCCCACCTCCACCCCCCCACCCCTTCAAAATGTGAACTGAGGGACAGAGCTTTTTGTTAGGCAGAGAGGGGAGAGAAGACTTTCCTGAAACCGGCTGCTTTAAAGTGTTACTATGTTTGTGCAGAAAAATGTATTTGCACAAACGCAGCAAAACTTTAAAGCTGCTAGTTTCAGGAAAGGCTTCCATTGCTCAGGGATGTCATTTCACCAAAATGCCAGGGGTAGCGGAAGTGACATCACATGGCCCTTGACCTCCGATTGTGTCACAGGAAGTGATGTCATTTGATCCCGCCCCAAAGTGACATCACAGGAAGTGATGGCACATGACCTTCAGATGCGTCTAATACCCGTGTTCCCAGGTGCTCTTATTTCAGCCAGATATAAGAACCGAGGCACAGAGGGAAGTGAGATTTGTCCATGATCACACATTTGGAGAATGTAATGTTCCAGATTCGAAATGCAGCCTATATCTAAGACATACATAATGCAGTACTTGTAACAGCGTCACTGAAATCTCTAACGCAGGCCACAGCTAGTGTATGAAACATCTATCAGTGGGCACAGATGTACTGTGATGTGCCCATTCATGTGTTAAACAAGCCAAAAAAGCACTGACCTAGGGAGGCGTGCGCTGTCTGTTACACAGGAGCAAATTGCTGCACGAGCAAGGCCTGAAAATTAAATCATTGACCAGGATTTGGTATCAACAAAATTCCCTGGTTATACATGTATCTATGAGTCAGCAACCACTGTGATAGATGAACCCTATTGTGCCGGTGTAAGCAGATGCCATCTTTCTCCGTGTGCATTTATCTTTAAGGTATGTGACAAGCAATAACATGTTGTCCCCATAACCCAGCGCCGAACATAACACCTTAATGTCCTAGGCTTTGATACACGACTCTTCTTCAATATTTTTTAAAAGGATGAGGTGTAGGGAGGGTGGGCTGCACTTCCCTCAAGAGTGGGGCTCAATGCATCTACGATTTTCAAAGCTTTATGTGCGAGGTGCGTTATTCAATGACCTCCCCAAGAACGGCCTGTGAACACTTCCACAGATGAGTTTGAGTGGGGAGGGGTGAGTCACTCCATGGATCTCTCACTTCTGGGACAACGCTTATTTTCTTCAACATTGTTGGACCAGAGCAGGGTCCTGGTCGAGTTTGCGGCCCCTCTCAACCACTCACATCACACTTGAATGCGTTCAAGGTGAGCAGAGCCCAATCAGTGGCATAGCACAACATTTGGGCCCCCCCCGTGAGCCATGCTAAGGACCAACCAAACTCCGTAAAAATGCACAGGACATGCAAACCCCCCAGGCTGGGCCGTACCACCACATGTGCGCAATGTCCATGATGATTATGCCGCTGCAGGGGCCTGCACTTCTCCAACTGAAAGAAGTAAATGTTTTTTTTATCAAAGCTTAAATGTTTCACCTAGTGTAGAAAGAATGGGAGGTGCCTGACCCCAAAATCTAGTTATTTTATTAGAGGGTGTAAATATCTGCCACAAATATGTGATTGTGACAGAGCATAGTGACAGAGCATAGCGAGGGAACCCAAACTAACAAAAATGGGTTTGGGGGTCAGGGGATTCTTCCCCCTCCCATGAGAAAATGTTTTGAAAAATGGGTTAAATGTGTGCATTTCACAGCGCACTTTCTGTGAAAATCTGGGTAGCAGGCCAGACCATTTGCAATCAGTTTTGTTGAGTGAAGGGTAACTCATGGAAAATAGTACAATAGAAGCAAGGCACCAAAAGTGCACAGGGCATTTCCCAATGCATTGTGATGCTGGTCCCTTCAATAAATGACAGTATAAAATACATTTTCATGCTGGCTGTGCCCACACATTTCCATGCTGGCTCCACCAACATATGCTAGTATTCTCATATAAGACATACTCATGTTTGCTTTGAGATTTCTTTTATAGTATTACTGGCACTAGGCACAAAGCTGGCTCTGCCAATATATGCCAGTGCTCCTATGTAAGAAAATAGTCCCGATGGTTTGGCCATTAAAAGTGACATGTCACAATAAGAAAACATGTCCAAGCTGGTTCCAATGTAAGCCAGTGTAGACCCATAAGAGCACTTCTTATCCTTGCTTCATCATAGATGCTCAGTTAATAAGTCATGCTTCAGTTAGAAATATACAGGCCGCTACACCAAAACGTCAGACTAGCGAGGTAATACTACTTATCATGCTTGCTTTATCAAAGATGACCAGTAATAAATGTCATGCCACAGTAATCAATGGCTAGACTGGATGTGCCAAAATGCCAGTCTAGCCAGGTAATGACACACGTGAACTTGGCTTTGCCTGAAAATATCAGTAAAACGTGCAGAGTCAACAAAGGATGTGTCAAAAATGCTCTAGTGATCCCCAGTCTCCCAAGCCTTACACACACACACCGCAGGCATCCCCTTTCACCCACCCATACATCTCCTCTTAAATTCATTCACCACACAGACATGCACCCACCCACCATGACTATTCACAAACACAATCACCTTCATACCCATTCACCCACGAGTCACTCACCCATATACCTTCTTTCACATACACTGGCACCCACCCACCCAGAACATTTACACACACACACTCACATTCCCACCCACCCAGAACATTCAAACTCACACTATCACATTCCTACTCATTCACCCAGCACTCACTGACCCATACTACTTCTCTCGCATCCACTCGCACTGCATTCTCCACACAGACACGCACCCATCCAGAACATTGAAACACACTATCACATTCATACACATTTGCCCACCAGTCACTCACTCATACACCTACTCTTACATCCACTCGCGCTGCATTATCTACACAGGCACCCGCTCACCCAGAACATTCAATCAAACACACACTATCACATTTCACCTCATTTACCCACCACTCACTGACCCATAGCACATACATGAATCTGACACGTACTTCACACATGCAAAATACACATCACATTTAAAAAAAAGCCTTTTTACCTGTTTTTCCAGGTTTCGGTCCGTCACTTCAGGCCACCCTGGTATAGCTTCCTGGTTCCTGTTTATGAGCCGCGAGGAAGCCAGAGAAGAAGGGGTTGGAGCTGAATGTGGCATGTGACAAGTGCCACATGTCACGGTCAGCTCCGACCCCTACTGAGCTCTTCCGTCTCGCGCTACAAGCTCCGGCCCAGTTTTCATCCTGATGGGTGAAGACTGTGCTGGAGTACCCCAGGCCTATTGTGGCGGGGCCAACGCATGGCAGGGTCTACAGGGTTCCACGCTACTCCAGGAGCTTCAGTTAAACATTTTTTTACAGAGGTTTTACAGGGGTAGTAAGGGAGATGGCAGAGGTAGCAAGGGAGAACAGAGGGGTTGCAGCTGCGACCCCCAAATGACGTGCCTGCCATTGCTGCTCTGCCTAACAAAATCAAATGCACACATCAGCCCCTCCCCACGGATGGGAGCAAACATATAACCACGTTATGTGTTCTTTCACATCCGAGGGAAGGGGCCCGACGAAGCCTTTTGTGAAACTGATAGTGTTAAAGGGTGTTGAATGTCAGCTCATTATGTACGTGTGTATGTAATGTATGTGTGAATGAATGAGTGAGTGTGTGTGAATGAATGTATGATGTATGTGGGGCTGGATGTGCATATGAATGAGTGAGGATATGGTGAATGGGATGTTTAAATGAGTGAGTGAATGTGTAAGTGTGTGTGGGTGTGTTTGTGCGTGCTTATGTGTAATATTGGGCCGAGGAGTTGATTCTAGAAGGTGGGAGGTGGGGGGGCCTAGTGGCTGGTAGGAGAGGGATGGGTGGGGAAAGGAGGATTTCGCTAAACATTCATTTCAGCTTTAATTTGGTTAATCAACCACAAAAGCACATGTTATTAGAAAAACAAGTAATCATGATGTGTTATGTGGCTAGAATCGCATTTTGGTGCAGCCACTCTAGTCGTTTATTACTATGACATTACTTTTTTTTTTTTACTCGGCATCGATACCAGAGTATGCATGACATGTGTTATCATGTGGCTAGACTTGCATTTTGGTATACTCAATCTAGCCATTTCTTCCTGTGGCTTAATATTTTTTTACTGGGATGGACATGAGTTCATATAGTTCCATGTTCTTTCATCACCAGCAATTACAACGGCAGGCACATGTACATTGTAATGAAAACGTTTATGGAAGTTTTTATTTTTATTTTGGGAGGTTACCTTCCAAATCCCCCTCCCCACCCATCTTTACCTATTCCCTACCCCCCAACCCCTTATCTGCCCTTACCCACTCCCCCTAAAAAAATGCAATGAACGTGTTCATTACAATATACAGTTTGAAATGCCTGGCGTTGAAAAGACGTCATTCCTTTCATATATGGGATTCTTGGCATATTTTGGTGTAGCCAGAATGCAAATGTATGGGCACAGCCAGCGTGAACATGTTTATATTGGCATATAATGTACCGAAATGTATGGTTTGTACCTCATGTGGAAGTTGGGTCAGTGGCACACTGAACTTCAGCCTGGGCCTCTGGTGGTCGATTTGTTTCTTAAATCATCTTCATTTCTCATTTATATAGCGCTACGAACCCTCAGGTATCTGAGCGCTGCTTATTATTACCCACGGGGTGTGGTGCTCATATTATTACCCACGGGGTGTGGTGCTCATATTATTACCCACGGGGTGTGGTGCTCATTTATCGACCTCGGAAGGATGAAAGGCTGAGCTTGGCCCTGCCGGTATTCGAACCTGCGTTAGCAGGCTCTGCACGATGTCAAAGAGCGCTCTACTCGCTGTGTCAAAGAGCGCTCTACTCGCTGTGCCACTTGACCGGCTTAAAGGGCCTGATCGGATGACTGGGCTTTAGATATAAAAATTATCAAAGCAACTAAATGTGTGTTATCTTTAAATCCAATTACTTTGTCATTGTCACAGGCATAAGACACTTTAAAATGTATAATTTGATACATGGGCCCCACGCCAGACAACCCTTGGGCTAGAACACAGGGGCAGGACGTCCAAGTTTTCCCCACAGTGTCTGAAGTGGCCCCTCCCATCATCAGTTAGCCCCCCCACACACCCTACCCCGAGCCCCAATTCAGGTTTCGTTGTGACCCTGCTCAAAGCTAATGGCTTAATTGCACCTGAAAAGCAACTCCTAGTGTAATTAATGTCTTAACCAAGTGTGCCTTCATCTGCTTGATTTATAAGCAATAGATTCCTTGCTTGAATGACTCTTAAAAACAAGCCTTTGCGATTCTTTTGGCCCTGCATATAATGCCTGTAGCTAGGGCTTCATGACGCCCATTTAAGTCCCAGGGGCCAGGTGAAGTAACTGGTTTCTCTCTCCTTCTTTAAATCCACAGCCCCACAAGGCCAGGACGGGAAGCAAGGGCTTGAAGATCTGCTGCAGCGAAGACGAGCAGAGCAGGAAGTGTTGGATGATGGCCTTTCGGCTCTTCAAGGTGAGCACCGTGCATGCGCCTTCGGCCACCGCCCGCCCTTTCTTCTGAACATGACTGCGCGGGGTCCGGTGAAGACCACTGCATGACTTTGTGTACATGGCCCAATCTTTAGTCCCCGCCGGTCTCCATCTCTGACAATGGGGAAGACGCGGAACAGTGACTGAGTAGCAATCCCGGCCTCAGGTGGTGGGCAATTCTGGAAGTGGGACTAGAAGCTGAAGAGTTCCCAATGCAGAAAAGTGATTTAGAGTTCTGATGTCTTCCAATCCTAGAAAACTGTAAACCTTATTTCAGGGGACTGTAAGTATGTGGTCTGGGTTCGAATCTGCAATCCAGCATGGCAACCTGAAATTTCGGGAATGGAGTCCAATACATAGGAGGGCAAACTCTGCAAATAACATGCCCTGCAGGGAACTCTGTGTTCGGTCTTTAAGAGCCAAATCCACTATATGGTTTCAGGATTTCCACACACTGTATTTGAATTCAGTGAATGTAAATGGCAGCTATTTGCCTACTTAGTGTTATCAGGCCGGGAGGATAGCTCCGGGGCAACGCGTTTGTCTTGGAAGCATGGCAACACAGGTTCGAATCCGGTTCTGCACTTATAGACCAATCTCTGGTATTAAGCGTGTTATAAAAGATTAATTCATTTTTTGATTCAGCATAACATCTGGTGTGATTAGGGGCACTCAAGGGCTTGGAGGTCCCTGTGCCGTGTCCTTTCTAATGATGATGGGCAGTGCCGGCCTTGCAGACCCCAGATCTGCCAGTGCCCTGTATGAGATTTTTACCTAATTGGGGGGTGGGGGGGGACAGCAGTGGGCTTGGTTCTATAGTATCAAGAACAAGTATCAGCCGAACAACAGAACGGAACCCCCTGCTGTTCTTGTAAAGTGTGTTTAAGGGCTGTGCCCAGCGCAGTGTGGTTCTTAAATAGGCACTGGGCCAGACTGATACCTAAGTTTACATGACACTGACAGCTCAGTGTCATGGAAACTGGAGGCAGGGTGCCCTTGTTTTGCTTGGCTGGGGGGACGCCCTTGGCCGGCCGCACCCCCTGAGCGCGCCTTGAGCCGGCGCTGAGGATGGGGCTTCGTCGGAAGGGTTGTCTGCTTAGTAACGACACCAATGTATGAGTGTTGGGGCGAGGGCAGTTCTTGGGTACGCGTGGAGTTCTGTGGAGGGGGATTCTGGTGCAGCAAAGGATATGGTGTCGGTCCTTGTCGTAATCCTGTCTCACTCCTCCCCCAACTCGAGCACAGCTGTTCTTAGCACAGGAGTCAAAATGTGGTTGGTTTCATCTTGGTGGGTGGCAACATGTGTTTGGGGGTGGCTGGTGGGGAGTGGTGCCTGCCCCCTGGCCTTCAAAAGCAGGTTGATGTCCTAAGTTCCTATGGTGGGTGCGGGGGTCATGGGAATGTAACGCAAGCCTTCTTGAAGGTTTTGTATGGCTAGTGCCCCTACCCAAGTATTTTTAAAACCTTGGGGAGAGGCAAAACCCTTTGCGCTGATAATTCAGGAACCCCTCCAGTCAAATATGATTTGTTTTGAGCTGCGTGGCAGGAGCAGGGGTTGCTGTGTTAGTGACCAGTGGTAGAGTCCAGAAACATGTGTCCTGTTTGCAGGGGAGTAGCCAGCATTGCAAGAGTGGGGAGGCGAGCCACAAAAAAAGTCCAGATACTTTCCCCCCCAAATGCAGTGCACGCCGAATCGCTGTCTCATTCGCGTCCCCAAACTCCTACCATTACAGATGCAAGAAACCCATCTGTTACAGCTCTGCCCAGGCTCTATGGGGCAAAATACATGATGCTAACCTCCTAATTTGCATATGTTTTACTCTACATGCATCGCCATAGAAATATGTTGAGCTATAAGACTATGGCTTTAGTTTTACTCTCCCCATCCTGCATGCAAAGTCACAATAGCATCATGTGGATGAATGGGAGCCTAACAACCCCCCCCCTTGGGTTTTAAAGCCATAGTCATTATTTCATAAAGCATGCAACATCATGCACCCTTCTCATTTCTGTTCACCCCATTCTCGTTTCTTGATGGACAAAAGAAGTCCCTGCTAATAGTCCTCCATCCCAGCCTCCCATCAGTGTAGGGTGACCAGATGTAAAAAGTAAAAAACCGGGAAAGGGCAACTAACATAAAAGTAAGACCAACTGTTCATTGCTGTCAAGGCACAACACTTCAGTAGCATTGGGCGGAAGAAGGGGGTTTAAGTGTTACTGTTAAAATACAATTATTTCCAGGGCCTCTTTTGGTTCCCAGTCCACCCCTGATCGCAGACCTGCTTGCCTGGCAACCTGATCCGAGCCCCCAGCCACATGGCACAATGTCTGCCCCATCCTCGTTCCACCAGCCAGCCCTCTCTAGAATGTTCCAGCATCTGCTCTGCTGGCACCTTTCATCCCGCCCCACCCATCTAGCCCTCTTATCAACAGCTGCCACTTCAACCCTCTGCACCATTGCACCTGTAGCCCAACTTCCAGTGGGGAGTTGCTCTGTGTGTGGGTAATTGCTCGCTGTTCCTTTCGGTCTTCTGGTGTTGCCGTTTGTTTGAGCGCTTCTGTTTCTTTTCTTTGCATCCGTGGACGGTCCCCACGTTTTGCATTCGATGCATGTGGCGATTCAGCCCTCTCTTTATGTAATGGTCACACGTCCTATCCAGGGGAGTATGCAGCGTTGTCCTAATCTACTTTTTTCTTAACTTTAGTGGTGGTGGCATTTTAACGCATAAAAAAATGCAGGATCATTACAGATGTAGGAAACTCCTCTATTAGAGCTCTGTCCATGCGCTCTGAGACACAATACATGCAACCCTCATCATTAGCATGTGGACTGCACCCACAGAAGTGACTTTACAGAAAAGGACATCGCAAGGAGCATCATCAGCCTTTGATACTTGGAGGATCCATGCAAGTGACTTTAGAATTAGTTGCCATAAGTAAGCCAAGTGGCAAATAAGTTTGTGATGCACAATACCTAAATTGCACTCTTATTCTATATGGAGCAACTCTATAGTCATTAGGCTTTTTTGTTATAATAGCATGATATATTAACACAAGCTATGAAGTGTAACAAAATCACTTACAGAGCTGCATATAAGACCCAGTGTGATTAAATGATTTGCCCAGATCACACACTTTGGTTAAATGGTGAAGCCGGGATATGGACAGTTTAAGCAACTGAGCACAACTTCACAGGTTTAGTTGCTATAGATATTTATTAAGGTTTTGCTTTGCATTTCATGTGCTTAAATAATACTTTGTTTAGCAATGCCTTGGGAGCAAACAACATTACATAATAAACTAGCCTTTCTTAGCAAATTAACTATACACTATATGCATTGTCATTGAAATATGTTGAGCAATAAGAGGATGGCTTTAGTTTTATTCTCCCCATCCTGCATGCAAAGTCACAATAGCACCATGCAGATTAATGTGAGCCTAACAAATCCCCCTTGGGGTTTAAAGTCATAGGCCCTCATTCCGAGTAGGGCGGTAAGGGATACCGGGCACCGGTAAGGAGACCTTACCGGCCTACTACGAGGTACCTTAGCGGGTCCCTTCCTTAACGCCTGGTCTGACCAGGTGTTAAGGACGGGACCCGTTAAGGGACCTGGGTGCAAATAACGGGCTTGGTATACGGCTGCCCGTTATTTGTGCCCTCCCCATTCCTGTTGAGCCCTATGGGGAGTGGGGACTTGCCGGTCCCACCAAAGTCTGACTAGACCGGTAAGTCCCCATTGCACCAAACCGAACACGGTACCATTATTGGTGGCAGTCATGGCGCAAATAGCGCCATGTCTACCACCAACCTTGGAATGAGGGCCATAGTCATTATTTCATAAAGCATGCAGCATTATGCAGCATTCTCACTTCTGATCACTCCCTGCCATTCCCTTTTCTAAAAGTCACTGCTAATAGTTCGCCCTCCCTCCCATCAGTGCCTAATCGCTCACATTGTAATGCTCTGTTGACACAGAGCAACGTGAGAATCCCTCTGCTGCCTAGAGCCCCTTGGGACGTTGTCCTGGCAGCGGGACACCTCTCCCGTTCAGAAAGAGTAAGGTGTCCTGCTGCCAGGACAATGAGCGTGCTGAGCAGCAATTTCTTGGCACAAATTGTGCAATAGCAGCCCTGGCGTTATGCCAGGGCAGCGGATTGGGAGGCGTGGAGGCGGGCCAAGCAGGGAGGGGCACCGGTTTAAGTAAGGGGACCACCCGCGCCACCCACTGCCAGCGGGACTCCTTTCCCGTTGGGTACCCTCCTTGAGGTGCTGAACTGGAGAGGTGTCCCACTGACAAATGTCCCGGTCTGGCCACGGAAGAGAGGAGAGGGTGCAGCTTGCCCCCTTGCCTCCCCTCTCGGTACGCCACTGGTCCTATCCTGCTGTCATTTCAGAGCTGGTGTTTATGGGGTTACTGGTCTTGACATGTGACATGTACCTGCCGCCTCTTGTCTTCTGCTTCCTTTGATGCCTGTGTGGGAGTTTACTTTGCGCTGCCACACAGCCCCCGCAGCTGGGCTCTGCTGTTTGTGGGTGTTCTATTAGTCTTCCCTTCGTAGGTCCCCTCTTTATTACTTTTTCCTTTTGCTGGGGTTTCCTCGTCTCCTGTGTGAACCTGTATCTGCCACCCCATGTCTTGTGTTGCATGCCGCGGTGTTGGAGCGGGTGCTTCAGGCTTCCTGGGTTGCCTGCACCCCTCTCATGGTTGCTTTGCTTTGCAGGATGTTTATCTCCCTTCCTTTTGGTCTGTATCCACCCGCACTACCCCTGTGTTGCCTGTAGTGTGCAGGTGGCTTTTGTTCTCCCTTCTTCAGCCCACCTACTTGCATTGCTCAGAGGGGGTGGGGCCCCTTATTTTTTTAACAGGTGCTACTAATTTCCCGTTGACCTTTGGGGTTCCGTTCTACCTTATCCATGGGGTGCAGTGTGCTTCCTTCTGCAGCTCTAGTCCCCAGTGGCGTAATGCAAAGGTTGGGGTCATATTCCCTATACTAACCTTCCTGGAGAGAATCCCCTGCATCCATCCACTCCAAGGAGGCTTTTAGAAGAGGGCACACTTAATTAAACGAGCATTGGCAATGCAAACCATTTTGTGTAGGCATGGGAAAGGCACCTCCCAGGCACCGCCATAGTGTATTAACTACCCATTGTTGGTAACAGGTGCAAAATATGGCGAGTACCTGAGCATCTAATAGCAGTTCCTGGCAAAAGCTTCTTTAAAAGTATGTACAAGCCAACAATGTTGGCTTTGCCAATGCTTGTTTTAAAACAGGACTTCAGTGAACAACACGCAGGATGCGTATAAATCGAGTGCTGAAGGCAGACCTGGTAAGACATTGTTATTGGACCACTAGCTGATTTACAATTCCAATCAAGCCATTAACAGTCAGAAAACGGCTTTGAACAAACACTGGCAGGCACTTTGAGTGCAAAGCCTGATGGTAAGGCTTGATTAAAGCAAGCTCATGGGTCAAGGTCCCATGAGGAGGTATTTTGGGTGGCCAGAGGCAGGATTGGATGGTTATGGCAATCGGGATCAGCATGGCCATGGGCAGGCAATGGTTGGGCACAACACCAAACAACACCAACAGACTGTGTCCCTCCTCATATGTCCTTCCTCCCTATCTGTACTCCAATGCAATAGTTTCTGCTTATAGGTGTCGCAAGCGGCACTTAATGGCCCAAACTAAAATAGACTACAAATAAATATGTGGCACGAAATCAGCACGCGGTGCAACTACTGACTGCTTAACAAGTGAGGGCCTCTGTCCTTGATCCTTCCAGATTCGAAAAAGTGGGAACCATTAAACTGGGAATGAACTGCCGTTATTACAGTGCTTAGAAAAAAGGGGAATATGGCACAGAGCTATACGAAAAACATTATGTACAGCGCAGAAAGAAGACCTGTGGTTTACTTATGTGAGTGTGCAAAGTTCTTAGTTTTCTAGAGGAAAGCTTTTATGGGAGTGTGTGATAAGAACCTGCTGCACACCATGTCTGTGGAGACACTCAGGACCCATGCAGTCTGTCTTTTCTCTCTTTCAGTCTGGGATGCAGCTGTTCAAGAACTACCAGCTGTGCCGGCGCAGCCAGCAGTCCTGGAACGGGTCTACTCCAGAGGTGAGTACTCTTTCTGACCGCTTCCCAAACCCCCTGCTGCTGAAAGCGCTGGTGACCAGGACACTAGGCACTGCAAGCTCAGGAGGCGAAGACTAATGCCGTCCGGCCTTGCCTCTCTGAAACTTCCAGGCACTCCTCCAGTACCCGAGCTAGTTACGGGGGCGTTGAATGAACTAAGGCAGCCATTTTAGGTCGAGTGTGTCATGCGCGACTTTTTGAGGTATGATAAATAAAGGCTGCCTTTGTCAAGTGGCCATTTTGTCTGCGTGCCAAATCAACTGATTGCGGCCCAGAGTATTCTGGAAGGCTGTGCTTCTGAAAGCCCAGGTTGAGTTGAATTCCGTTTTAATTCCCAGTAATATTGGTAGCGTTGCTGCTCCTCTTGGCTATTCTTGTCCATAGACCTAAAGAGACCGTTTGAAAACTGCCAACATTGAGCCTCATCACGAGTTGAGCGGTATCCCGGTGGTATTCCTGCCGGGATACCACCCTTGCTAATAGCGCTACCACCAACCGGTCCCACGCTATTAGCGCCGGATCGTGGGTTTGGTGGAACGGTCCTTCCCCATTGGACCAAATGGGGAATTTTTGGCGCTATTAACATTGGCGTTATTACCGCACAGTAATAGCGTCGAAAATCAGCACATTCCTGGCAGATTTCCCCCCAGCTCAGAGCTCGGGGGAAATATGGGCAAACATTTGTTTTGGCCGACCCTTAAATGCAGTAGTAATAGCGTTACTGCCGCATTTAAGGGTTACCACCCAACTCGTGATGACCCTGATTGACTTTTCCCATTGCCACCCGGCTTGCTCGTCAACTTAAATCCATTTCCAGATCCGAAGTCTATTTGGGCTCCTGGGGGTGAGGGGGAGAGTGTCCCAGCTACCCGCCTCTAGGTATTTGAGTATTTCACTCGGCCCCTCTCTGGTGCCCTATAGGAGCCCAGAGGAACTGGCAAGAACCTTCTGTGAGACTTTACACTAGAATCTGCCACGCCTGTTTTCATCCATATATTTAGTGAACACTTGTAGGTTGATGGAATGTTGTCAGTGAAGCACAAAACTTACAAAACCCCCACAAATTTACCAATTATGATTCATAAAACCATCACTCGGCAACTGCTGCCATAAAACAACCAGAACCATCTGGCCATGTGAGTAAATCGTCACCCTGCAATACACAACATAATACCTTATGTTTGTTTGTTTATTTATTTGTATTGCGCGCCAGACCCAGGGGCAACCGGGCGCAGTGAACAGATGTGAACAACATTATGTGTAATCTGCTAAATTGTACCTGCCTAAGCCACCTGACTGCTCAGATGCTCACGGACCACTGTGCTATATGCAGCACCTTACTGTCGTTTATTAACTATCATGCTATTGTATTGCACTGTACCGTGGCACTCCCGCTCTTTAACAGGCCATCAGTTCGCATATTACGTTCCAGATACACACGGTGATGTCTGTTCTTAAGTGCCCCAGAGGCCCATCGTGACATCGAATCTAGGCGCTCCAGCAATAGATTAAAAGCTACCTTGCCTTTGTCTGCTAAAATGCACAAAGTAATATAACACCCAATCTGCTACGTCTCTCCCTTCCATGCGACCTCGCTCCTCACCTGCCCACTTACACCTTTGGAAAGTGCTTGTTCATCCACATAGCCCAACATTTGTATGGATCATGCTAACTGACCCTATTTGACTGTGCTGTGCCTTATGGTCACTAGCAGACCACATTCTGACTGTGTTGTGCCTTATGGTCATTAGTAGACCACATTCTGACTGTGTTGTGCCTTATTGTCACTAGTAGACCACATTCTGACTGTGCTGTGCCTTATGGTCACTAGCAGACCACATTCTGACTGTGTTGTGCCTTATGGTCACTAGCAGACAACATTCTGATTGTGTTGTGCCTTATGGTCACTAGCAGACCACATTCTGATTGTGTTGTGCCTTATGGTCACTAGCAGAAAACATTCTGATTGTGTTGTGCCTTATGGTCACTAGCAGACAACATTCTGATTGTGTTGTGCCTTATGGTCACTAGCAGACCACATTCTGATTGTGTTGTGCCTTATGGTCACTAGCAGACCACATTCTGATTGTGTTATGGTCACTAGCAGACCACATTCTGATTGTGTTATGGTCACTAGCAGACCACATTCTGATTGTTTTGTGCCTTATGGTCACTAGCAGACCACATTCTGATTGTGTTGTGCCTTATGGTCACTAGCAGACCACATTCCGATTGTGTTGTGCCTTATGGTCACTAGCAGACCACATTCTGATTGTGTTATGGTCACTAGCAGACCACATTCTGATTGTGTTATGGTCACTAGCAGACCACATTCTGATTGTTTTGTGCCTTATGGTCACTAGCAGACCACATTCTGATTGTGTTGTGCCTTATGGTCACTAGCAGACCACATTCTGATTGTGTTGTGCCTTATGGTCACTAGCAGACCACATTCTGATTGTGTTATGGTCACTAGCAGACCACATTCTGATTGTGTTGTGCCTTATGGTCACTAACAGACCACATTCTGATTGTGTTGTGCCTTATGGTCACTAGTAGACCACATTTTGACTGTGCTGTATCCTATGATCACTAGTTATCATTAACGTGCCTCATGCTATGCCTGCCTAATACCGCTGACCATATCACGCTAGACACTCCCCAGTTCTACCCACCTATCTGCTCCATTTAGCAGCAACGGAATCCCCTACCTATGATACTACACCATCCTGATACTGGAATTGGAAGTATGCTAACCCTTGCAATACTGTTCTGTACCATGCCTACTGCCATACAGGCGGACTCCAATAGCCAAGAATACACTGGTCATTCACCAGTACCTGCCTTAGACCTTAGCCTACTAACCCCTATAAACATGGTGCAACCTAATCTCTCCATACTCTACAAGGCCCGAGAGATATTACCCTACGCCTCTTTACCATGCGCCACGTCCAATAGAAATAACAGACTTCGCGCCAGATTAGCCAAATTACATGAACCACTGAAAAGAGCCCTTCCGGCCACCAATCTCAAAACAAATTAAAAACCCAACTCTAAGCCGCCCCGTCCAAGGTCCATCTTGAAAGCGAATACCCCGCAACTTAACAACCATAAGCCCAAAGTTTGCAAAATCTTTGACACACTTGGCTGAGTAAACAAAACACCTGAGGCCTCCCCTCTCAAAGGAGCGCTTCTCAATGCAAGATCACTAGTCGCACACGCCACCGATATTGCCGACTTAATCACTGAAGGGAACTTGGACTTCCTTGCAATTACAGAAACGTGGCTCCATAATGCAGCAGGACCTGCTCTTATGCTAGCTATCCCTGATGGCTACACCATAGTCAGACAAGACCGTGATAATGCCCGAGGTGGCGGCATTGCTATTATCTCTAAAACCGCTTTTGGGCTCAGACTAGTCCCCACCTTATTATCACAATCATGTGAAACTCTCACTGCCAAAATTCAGAAAAATAACTCGCAATCCCTTACTATACACCTTATATATAGACCACCGGGCCCTCTTGGTACCTTTGAGGAAGACCTGCATAACATAATTATGAATAACCTTAAACCTACCACGCAACTACTCTTATTAGGTGACTTTAACCTAGGCTTTAATGACCAAATGGATAAAAACTCAACTGAAATAGCCAATACGATCAAAGCACTAGGCCTCACCCAAAAAGTCAATAAACCTACTCACCTTAAAGGGAGAATATTGGACTGGATAGCGGACCTTAATTGCTCAGCCACTATCTCATCCATCCTGCCTTCAGCATGGACAGACCACTCTCTGATCTCCTTTCACCTATCCACTATAAGACCTATTCTACTGCCTCTACCACTAGCGCCACCATGCTCAACCAGGAGTAAAAAAAAGTATCACGGTAGAGAAAGCTATCCCTGCCATTTTGCCCACACTCAACGCACTACCTGAAAATCTTGACCCCAGCAGCCTAGTTCAGGAATTTAACAACATTATGCTCACCACACTGGATAAAATTGCCCCTATCAAACTTGGGCCGAGCAAACCAATAGCCCACTTAAACAAATGGTTCACCCCACAACTTAAAGACCTCCGCACCTTAAAGAATAAAAGTGAAAGTAATTGGAGACTTTTCCCCTCTATTGAGAACAAAGCCAAATTAACCTCACTTTCTTCACACTACAAGAAGAAAATCTGCCAGGCAAAATGCAATTCATACGACGAACGTATTGCTAACTCAAATTCAAGTATGAAAGAACTCTTTTGCATACTCAAAGAACTAGAGTCCCCAATTATTACTCCTGATGTCTGCACTAAGGACAAATCCTGGTGTACTGACATCCAACATGCCTTAGCAAATAAAATTGACACACTCCAGAATAAAATTCAACAAAAAAAAGAAGTTCTGAACTTACAGTACTCGCCTAACACCCTCCTGCCTAACGTGTCACCATCGGCACACAATAATACCTTCCATTTTTCCAAAATGTCTACCCTAGAGGTAGAAAAAATCATCCTATCTTTGAAGCCCTCGAACTGTAAAGGCGATATTTGCCCAGCACAGCTAATAAAAGATGCTGCCAGAGAACTCTCTCCATTTATAACTAAACTGATAAATGCCTCATTCGCTACAGGTACCATACCTGCTAACCTTAAAGAATCCTGAGTGCTACCCCTCCTCAAGAAACAGACACTAGATCCTCTTATTCCCACCAACTACCGGCCCATTACCACGGTCCCATTTCGACTAAAAATATTGGATAAAGCCGCTTACATTCAAATTCAAAAACACTTGGAATTGCATAAACTTCTAGGCAACAGACAATCTGGTTTCCGTCCACTTCATGGAACAGAGACAGCCCTAATCGACCTAAAGTCCCAAATAGACGAGTTGAGAGACAAAGGAAGGACAGTACTCTTGCTCCTACTTGACCTCTCTGCCGCATTTGATCTGGTCAACCACAAGGTCTTATGCCGGCATCTTGATTCTGCAGCTCACTTCTCCACGGGTGCCATCAAATGGATTGAGTCCTTCTTGAGCGAGAGAACCGAGAGTCTTCTCCCCCTCAGCAGCTGCCGACCCCACACCCATTCCATGCAGTGTTCCCCAAGGGTCCTGCGTCTCGCCTACCCTTTACAATATCTTCACTAAGCCACTGTCCGACGATCTGGACCAGCTGGGTATCACCTACACTAATTATGCAGATGATACTCAGATTCTCCTCCCACTTTCTGGGGATTACGGTACGGACACAGGCTTAGTGAACAAAGTTTACCTTATCATCCAAGCATGGATGGCCACTCATGGCCTGTGTTTGAACGATGATAAGACTGAACTTATAATTCTGGGTTCGCAGGCTAATATCAAAAAACTAGGCCAAGAATTCTCATCATTCAATATTGACGGCAATACCATTAAAGTTTCCAAGGAAGTAAAAACCCTTGGATTCTACTTGGACTCCACACTGTCCTTTGATAAACAGGTCAAATCCCTTACTTCTGCTACGGCTTACACTTGCAAATTACTCAGAGCTGGTAAACCGTTCCTCCCTGACAATAGCTGTCTGATCCTGGCCAGAGCTCTAATACTCTCTAGGATCGACTACTGTAATGCCCTCTACAGTGGGGCTAATAAATCTACCATTCAAAAGCTCCAAACACTACAGAATAATGCTTTAAGAGCAGCCTTAGGCATAAATAAAAAAACTCACATCTCTTCTTTGAGACGTCAACACAAATGGCTATCCACATACAACAAAATACTACTAAAAATGCTTTCCCTGACTCACAAAGCCCTCAACAACGCTGCCCCCAGCTACCTCATACACAAACTCCAGAGAAGAACTTCTCTCAGACCTACCAGAATTGGGAATACTAACTGTCTGACGATTCCAAAATACAAGCTCACCACCATTGGGGGCAACAGCTTTACTGTTAAGGCAGCTAAAAGCTGGAACTCACTGCCCCAGGAGCTGAGAGCAGACCAACCCTACCTAAAGTTCAGAAAAAATTTAATAAAGCATATCACTGCCACGGATCTTTAGTCTCCCATCACCCTTAGAGGACCTGCCCACCTCCTTAGTGACTTGGTCATCCTGCAGTAACTGTGGACCACTGTACTAATTTTGAATTTTGCACTAGTTTCTGAAGACCTTGCGCACTGTGACCCACTCGGGAGCCTAGTATTCTACAAAGGGCCCCATGTGGCACAATTATCCTCTGCATAGTGCCTACTGTTTATTTATCTAATTTCATTGGCTATTCATTTCTTCGTCCTTTTCTGTACATTGTATATATCCTGTACTCATGTAAAAAATGTATATCTTGCTATTATGTAAATATTGTAACGTGTATACGCAACTATGTAAGTCTTGCATCTCCATATTACGGCGCCCTTTTACTCACGAGTCTGGTGCGCTTAACAAATGAATAAACAAACAAACAAACAAACTCGTCCACCACTGCGCGCTCCACGGGACGTGCGTCGTTGCGTGGACTAGCATGGGAAACTAGGTCTTCAAATGTATTTTTATAGTTGGCTTGTAGTGTTTTTTTAAAAATTGTGTGCTCACCCTCACACCTCATTTAAAGTGACAACCTGTCACAATATGACGTAAACTTTCCACCGTCCCCAACTCTTTACATAGTCCTCTTTCTAATCAAATTGATCTCTCCTGCTGGAAGAAAGTAAAGTGTGACCCTCAAAAATTGCGTGTGCCAAAGTGAATTGGGTACAGAGGTCACATTTTTACATATGTCTTGACGGCGTATGTCGCACTTTACATGGTGGGTATTATGTACAGTGTTCATTATTGGGGGGTATTAAGTTTGGAAGTTTCATTTGAGTAGGCTCCTCTGAAACACGTGCGGATTTCAATTCTCTCAATTATCTACTACTTTCTTTTTCCCTATGTTATTTCTTTTAAATTCTTTGTCTCGTTGTAATTCACAATATTTCTGTGGACTGTTTTTGTATAAATACTGTTTGGTTTTTCCCGTCCTTCATTTTTCTTTTCTTTTGTTGAAACCCTTTTCTCTGAAATGTACTTTTTTCTTTTTTTTCCTTTCCCTTCCTCTCTTTGATCCTCTTTGTTCTCTTAAATGTCGTCTTTCTGTTTCTGCTTTGTTATTCTTTTGTTTCTACTTGCTCTTCTTTCGGCTGGTAATTTTGATACAAATATTGATTTTTTTTTTTTAAATCACCCTTTCATAGTTTGCACTGCTACTTTAGTTCCTTTTGTTTGCTGTTCTTTTTTTGATTTCCTTTAACTCCTTACCCCTTTCATTTCCTTGCCGCCTGCTTATCTCACCTTCCTCGCCGTCAAACTCCTTTCCTCTTTTCTCTGGGCCCAATAACTGGTTTTCTCTCTCTTCCTACAGAGGAGCGCCTCTGACAACACCCTCGTGGCCATGGACTTCTCGGGCTGCACTGGCCGAGTCATCGACAACCCCAACGAGGCCCTGTCGGCCGCCTTGGAAGAGGCTCAGTCCTGGAGGGTGAGTACCCTGGTGCACACCAAACACGCCTTGAGGGAATAGCTGGGTACAATCTTAGCAACCAAGATATCAACTAGTACGTTGGGTAAGCTGTGTTGCCCCCATTCCAAATGTTTGTAATTGGGCCATCGGGTTGGAGTAGGGTCCAGGCAGGAAACATGCCCAGTCTTGCAACTGTTTAGGGAAGTTCACTGTTTCCCCCGCCCCACTTTGGGGCTGTCTTGAGGCAAAGTCTTCCTTCTTTGCTTTGATGGTTCATTTGCTGTTACACTAAGTGTAGAATGTGTTGAAGTGTGTGAGCTTTTTTAGAGAGCTGGCCTGGTCTGTGGTTCTTAACGTTGCACTGTTGCGCAAGCCGAGTAGTTCTTTAGGCTGCATTGCTGGAGCGTTGATGTGAATGATATCAATGGGGATATTGACCTCTTTGTGTCTTCCTGAGGTGTTGTGTTGGGTGTTGCAGAGGTTTTGGTCATGGGTGGGGGGCTGCAGATGGCTCATAGATTTTGCTCCAGAGGAGACAGTTAGTTTTGATGGTGTGAGAAGAGGTGGTGTCAACATTGTTGTAGGATTTACTTGCTTTAAGCCATGGAAGGACGCAACCAGAGCAATGTGTGCATGGTCCTGTGACCTGCTTGTACTCTGCAGGAAAAGCTGTATTCATGTGACTGCTTGTTTGTTGTACCCATTGTCCAGACTATCAAGGACATGGAGAAAATACTTAGGAAGTAAGGGTGGCGTGTCTGTGTGCCCATGTTTATGATCATAGAACATGGGTGCCCGTGAATGTGATTCGTGTGTGTCTGGTATGACGGGTCCCAGCTTTGAATATTTTGGCTTGCAGGATAGGAAACTACACATAAAATATATATAAATTAAGAAATTATTTTAAATGCAATTGCCAAATATAATCTCTCTATATATAAAGCAGAGAATTCTACACCGTTCCACCAATCTACACCCCATTTTTAATAGTTGCCTGTTAGGACCCTCCACACATTACTGGCTACATGAAATTTGTACACCCCACCTCTTTCCCCAGATCTCAGCCCCTTTACACATTAGACGGCTGCCTGAAATCCGCGAAACACTGATGTCGCAGAAGGACAGGGCAAAACTGGTTTTAAGCATCTTGCCGCGCAGAACAAAACTCAAAGGTTGAACGGCGCGTTTCGAGGCCCAAGGACACACTGTTTCTGAAATATTTGCACCGCAACACACTGCTCCGTGCCAGGGCGAGGTGACAGGTGGGGAGAGCGCACAGAAGGTCCCAGTATGCTGCAGCACGCCAACTCTTGCCTCCCCTCCACGTCTGCTCAGAGGTATGCCAACCTGCCACCCGCACCCATGCTCAGTGCAGTTTACTTCAGAGTGCAAAGCACACCAAGCGATGAGCGACTTGGAACAGCGACCTACAGGATCATTGATTATCAACATTTGATGAGTGCTATCATGTCTGTCTACAGAACCCGTGCGCAGTACAGGTGCTTTTTGCTAGCTGACAATAAAAGCAACAGGGTTTCTGAATTGCTGAAGTGGCTGCAAATTGAAAACAATCAATTTTGTGATAGTATTATTAAAGGGAAAGCACCTAAGGGCCATAAAGAAAAAACTTAATGTTGTGTGGTCACATTATAAACTCGTTCTGGCGCCTTGCACTAAGGGTGCTGGAAATATGTAGTTTAAAAAGAATTGAACTCCATAAGGTATCAAATCTATAAGCAATAGTTATTTTGCACTAACAAAGCATTGAGTGTATCACCAAATTACATAATGGGTTATCATTTGGAAATCATAAATATATTCTCTTTGGTTATATCCGCACGTTGGGCGATCTAAAGTTTGTTATTCCATATTTCATAATGGTTTCAACAGGATGGTTTGACTGTGTAAAGACGACCTAAAATTGTATGATCTTTATATGAATAAGGAGGAAGGAGTCAAAGTTTGACTATGGGGAGCAAATTAAGTACCGATGAAAGTAAAACCTTCTCGATCCATATTCCAGCCCATGGTTGCAAAATAGAGTTGTGGAACACAGAATCTTTCACTTTCTTCCAATTTTAGAGTCCACTCCCCCCCCCTCAAGGAATGCACCTTTGCTTGTGTTTTTCCCCCAAAAAGGCTAGTTTCCAACGAAGTTCTAGCGGGGCATTGCTTCTAATGTCCTGCCATACAATATCTTTAGGCTACAAAAGCAATTCTTTGATTTTTCTGACTGGGTTCTCCGTGTAACTCTTAGTGCAGATACCCACCGTTATATACACACAATGTCCACAGTTCACAAACAAAGAGATTTGATGGGCCCTAGGGGTGTTGTACTGAATTCTGGGAGTATTCACTTTCATTCATTTCTACGGATCAACGTGCCTTACAGCCACCAGATTTGTAAGCCTTTTGGTAATGGTGTTAAACAGGACTTATTGTGTAGGTGTCAAATGACTGGAGGAAACTATATTCTTGAGTGTCAGATTTGGTGTATACAATTTTAGGTTGACCCACACACAAACACAAGTTGTTTGATAACTGGAATTAATAATAGTTTATGCCGTTGTTTTCTGAGGGATTTGTATACAATTAGTCGCTATTTTGACTGTACCTAATTATGAGGCGGTCTTCTCCTGAATTAAATATCAGCTGCATTGTATTCTGTTGGTGGCAGTGAGGTCATCACTCTTGGATGCAGTCTTGCTGGATTCCGCGCAGTCTCCAGGCCATTCTAGCCGTTTGTCTGAATTCGGGGGTATGTTCTTCACATCAATTCCTACGCGCCCTGATGAAGTCTCTTGTTTCCAAGGTCTATTTCATGTATCCACTCAGGCATAAAGATTGGATTTTGCTGCTGTCAATATCATGGAAAATTCTAGTGCACAATTTAGGAAGATAACATCGAGGAAGATTTCATCTAATTCTTTACAACGAATTTTGCTGCAAATATATCTGTGGGGGGTTTGGGTAATAATGAATGTGGGGGGAGCTGCAGCGGTCTCCCGCTGCATATATTTGCAGTGAAAAGTACCTTGCAAAAAAATAAATAAATGAAAACTACTTTGATGTAAAAATCTGTGAGAGATCATAGATCCTTCTTAAAGGCCTTTGACACAGTGTAAAGTCATGAACGTAGTCCGTGTTGCACGTCCAAATCAGAAGAAAGTCCTCTATTTGGGCTCACCAAGATGAGAGGTTGGATATCGACATCTTATTGGTACGAGTTCAGTACACAACCTCATACCAAATTGTCAATGAATATATTTGCATAACATTGGGCAACTATTGCCCCATTGGCATTCCCTTTAGTTCTTTAACAACATCGCTCTCAACATAATGTTTAACAGTTTAACATGTCTACCACTTGTTCGCTTGTTGAATTGCTGTCCAAGTTTGTCCATGAAGCGTTGGTTCCCAAAGGTTAGTCTAAGGTGATATTTCATCTAGAATCGACAATATATCGACCGGCCCTATGTAGCATTTTTTTTTTAAAGTAGCCTGCTTTTGCTTTCCATAGTCACCCTGTGAGATGTGAGTATTACAAGGTTTGGGTTTTAGATGTCCATTTTTTGCAAGATTGCACTAGTCTTCCCTATCATGTTCCATTGTCCTTACATTTAACATTTGGTATTGACGGTGATCCGGTGTAAATTCGATTGTTTCATTTGAATCTTTTTTTAGTTGTTTACTCTTGGTGAGTTTTTCTTTTCTTACCCTTTTCACCCTCATTTTTGTACTGCAGTTGAAACTAATGGCCTTTATTCGGAACATGATTCTGAAACACGTGTTACCCATATAAAGTCTGCATAAAACATTGCATTTGTGCATTACTTGATCGAGTGAGGGGGAACTTATATTTGAGAAGATTATCTTCTTAAATCTGTTCTTCGCATGAATCGGTCTCGCAAGACTTTGGGACCATTGGGCATAGATGGCTGACACCATCTGCTTGGAGCACTTGAACAATTCCATCAGTGGAGTGCTCTTTCCCAGGCAGGGGCCTTCCTTTATAGACCAGGAAGGCCGATGTATCAAGCCATATTATGGGAAGTAAAATAAAACATGTTTCAAAAATGAGATGGATGAACATTTGGTTAAAACCAAACCCAACAAACAATGCCTTTACATATGTTTCCCTTATTAACACAAATATGTTTTTCACTTGCAGAAGAAAACCAACCACAGATACAGCCTGCCCACCCCATGCCAGACCGCCTCGCTGAGCGCAGGTGAGTGAGGAGCCCTGCCTTCTTATCCTGCATGTAAGTGGAGGTCCAAAAAAAAGGCCATGATCCAGCACGTGACCCGCCACCCAGAGCAGTACTCCAAGGCAGGGTGGTCTTCCCTTTAAAGCTGCCCTTTACGACAATCCTTTACCGCCAGTTCCCCCTATATTTGGACCAACTAGAGGGGCTAGGTATGGCACCCAATCACTGTTTGCCTCCATAATGGAATTTCAAAGTATTAATGAGGTTGAGTAATTATCATTAGTGTATTGGTGCAGAGAATTCAAAGTGTTAGCCGTAAGCCTGTCCAAGAATACGGATCGGTCAGACTGGAGATATGACTCGGTCATGGTTCGAAGGTTCTACAGAGAGAAAGGAACCATTTTTAATGACCTCTATACTCAGTTGTTTTGATATAGCATTTTTTTTCAAAGCAACAAAACATCTCTAGGAATCGTAGACCAGCCTTCGCTTTAGAGAGGTCTGTATATCTGTGTGGGAGGGGTAGTAATGTATGTCCTTGTATGAGATTTTGTGATGTTATGTTCAATGTAGAAGTTGTTCGATCTAGAAAACTGTTCCATTTCTAGTTGGATTGGAAGTCAAATCTGGGTGAGCCAGAATCTGCATATTCTGAGTTTATGCTCATGAAAGCATCTATATTTTTTCTAGGAAATGTTTTCAATGGTAGGGTTGTGGTTGCTTGCTCTGTCTTGGCCCTAGCTCACCTGTCAAATTATGCTTAATTCATGAGGTATGCTCAAGTCAGGAGCTTGAGGAGGTATCCTACGGTAAGAGGTTGAGTCATGTCCTCAAAGCAGGAGGTCTGATTGGGTATGCTCACGGTATGTGGTGTGGTACTCTCCAAGAATGAGGTCTCATAGTACGCTCCGCTAGTAGATCCTTTGGGCCACATATAACCGCCCCCTCTCCCTCTCTCTCCTCAGCCATCCACAGAAGCCAAGCCTGGTACCACGGGGGCATCTCCCGGGAAGAAACGCAGCGCCTCATCATACAGCAGGGCCTTGTGGATGGGTAGGTTGGATTTTATTTCTGTACTTTTTTTAACGATGTATACTTAACCGTAGACTTGCTACTGCAAACTCTGCCTGGCAAACAAGAGCGTCAAATACAACAGAGAACGAAAAGTCCAGAAAGTGCTGGCATTGCACGATACCAGATCCTCCGACTAAGTGCCAGTGAGGAAAAGTGTCCATCGCCTCTGCCCAAATGTTGCACCAGCTGCTGTGCCAGTGTATCCTTCCCATAGACAATCCAGTCTTTTGGTACCCAAAACCTCCCGTTCCCTACGTGAGAAGTCCAGCGAAATTACCAATTTATACATACATCTACACTTAATTAAATAAGTCTCCACAATGCAAAGAGATGGGAAGATACTCTGAACAGTCACAATACCTTTAACGCTGCAAGGGTAACTCTCAGCAAATGCCTCGGGGTCGCAAGGTTCATCAGGCCTACGCCCCCAAAGCTACTGCACACCCTAGTAAGCCCCATGCGTGAGCATCCTTAGCCTTGCGTACGCTGACTGCAGGGCTGGAGTTTGTGGTAGAACGGGGGAATATCTCCCAAGTGATATCCTTACCCCTTCCCTTTGCCCCGCTACTCATGATCAGAGTATGGGGAGGTTGCACAGGGCCCTGCAAGCTCCTTACACCTTGAGCATGCTCCAGTCAATTACTGCCTCACCCCCTCCCTGTTGTGAGATTGTGCCCCATACCTGCTCTGGGCAATACAGAAGGAAACGTTAAGGGGGCAGTCAGGGTTTTCCAGGAGCTAGTATTACAATCGTTATTTTTTAAAATAATTGTTCTTTTATAACGCGCTTACTACCAACAAGTGGTTTCAAAGCGTGGGGTCGGGATTCGAACCTGTGTTGTGTTGTGCTGCCTTGTCTTGTTTCCAAGACAAACGCGTTGCCCCTGAGCTATCCTTCCTCCCCTGTACCAGAAGGGAGGCAAAAGCTTTCTTTAAAGTGGTACTGCCGCAGCTCGCTCTGGATCTGTAGAGGTAGGTTTGGCTGTGGATCTACCAGTACACCACTATCAAAAGGGCGCCATGGGAGCTCCCATCAAGGCTCCAAGTTGATAAAGTGGGGCATGCAGTGGGGTAAAGTAAACTAGGTCAACTTTCTATTCAGAGTTCATTACTTTATAAAAATGAAATCCATTAAATGCACAAGTATCTACATGAAAAGTAAGGATACAGAGATTAGAGTTATACCCCCAAGCAGTGGTGTTACTAGGGGGGACGAGGGAGCTATAGCACCAGGTCTTTTGGTTGTAGTCACGGGTAGAAGCTCAGGGGCTACAACCAATAGGCTAGCTAGTCCCGACAGTCCCGACATTAGCATAGTCCCAGATCTTTTCCAGCCCTAGCAACACCCCTGACCCCAAACACAGTTTACATTAAAGATGTGGGCTACCGCAGCTGGGCATATACTATCACAATGGAAGACCTTGACAGAGTCCAATATGGGCAGCTCCAGGATCCTTACTGTGCAGTTCCAGCTGTCTTTGGCCCAGGGGGAGGTTTGTGGACCGTATACTTGTGGTTGGGCTCACTGAGATCTGAGCCTTTGCGGTTGCAGTTTCTGGTGCTCTTGGTTTTATCACAGGTCATTTTGGTTGGAAAGAACAGTACTGAGGAACCGCGTAAACCTAGTTATGTGTCTGTTATTCTGTTATACGATGGGCTCTCCTGTTCTTGCAGCAGTTCCAGGTTCCTGAGAGGTTCTGAGGAATCCAGCAGTGCCATTACGATGGGGCAATGGCACTGCGGGACACCCATGCTTGGCTTCACCGATGGGGCAAAGGTCACTTGTGCTGACTTGACGAACCGAGTTGCTAGCCTGTACGCAACTAGCGGTGCTCTAAGCTTTGATGGCACAGGGATCGGTGATGGTGAACGATGGCTACCAGCCAAAGGGATCTATTTCAAAACACTTTGCGTTGTTCACAGAGCAATTCACGGCCAAGGGGCAGAATTCCTGCAGGGAAAAATGTCATTCCATAGGCCAAAACGAACCCAGAGATCTAGCAATTACCTCCATCTTTAACCCAAACAATATTCGAAAATGAAACATGATTGATCAACCTCAAACATCTCAACATAGAGGAACACCTGACCTTTTGGAAAGCAATAAAAACATGGGTGTTTAATTTTCGACTTCACTCGCCAAACAATGGCCCTTGGTCAAAGAGAAGCGTGCAGCTTCATTGCAAAGTGGTATAACGCAAAGTGCTGGGTCTTGGCTCGGGATTCCCTGGTCCACGTGGATCAATTTATCAGGGAAAGACTTGGCATCATTAACAACAACAAACTCTCCATACTTTTGCAAACTCTGCACACCGACCAACCACGCCACCCACCCTCGGCAACCACAACACCCCACACCCACAGACCCCAAGCAGCAAAACTCCACGCCTCCTTCGATAACTCACACAATCGCAAGAGGGTCAATGCACCCCTATGCTACTGGAACACAAGTCCTCACATGCCGACACACGGGCCTGCATGCCAACCAAACCCATGCAACCTAGAAGCAAACCCACACACACAATGACTGTTTTCTTTCGAACTGAAACTACCAACACAACACCAAAAACACTTGTGCACTCTCTCCTCCCACTAGCAACCCCACCCATTCCTCTTTGTTTCAGTTGCCTCCGAGCCTTTGGAGGCCATGCACATGGCAGTGGTGCGCTGTATAAATCCCATTAACATGACACGCAAGGCTTCTTTCCTTTCACAAAGCCATACACCAAGCCTGCCTGCAGCAGGGACCCATCATGAGCATTTCCTGCACCCTGAGATTTACAGCCCAACCATGCCTTGCTCAGCCTCTCCTGCGGCAAGGTCTAGCCTGTCTGTAGCAGGGACCCATCATGAGCATTTCCTGCACCCTGAGATTTCCATCCCAACCATGCCTTGCTCAGCCTCTCCTGCGGCAAGGTCTAGCCTGTCTGCAGTGCCAGAACCCGGATACTGCTGGTTTATGCAAGTTGTTAAAGCGTTACGGGGCGCAAGTAAACCAATGCACCAGAGCCTTGGGTTCTTGATACCCAACGATACTTTGAAATGAACCCCCTCTGACCCATGTGGACTGTCCATTCCAAGGTGGAGTCAAGATGATTATTAAGAGATTAAGGAAGATATGTGTTCTGTCTCCGGCGCGTATTGTCCGAAAAGGATAAGGGTCTTGGTCATCAGTGTCGTGAACAGAGTACAACCATAGTTGCACACACCGATACAAGGCGCACTAGAGAAGCTGCAAACATACACCACCACTTGCACTCGTTTGCAGATTCAGGGCAGGGAATGTTTGAAGTAACGGGGCATTTTAAGAGAAATTAGTGGATTCTGGATTGCAAGGCGTGAGACTCCTTCAAAGTCAGATACTACTATGGAATGGCTTCCAAAATGTTACATTCCTTTAAATTTAATGGGGCATTCATACTGGCCATGGGTGAGAAATCTTTGAAAGAGGTGAGAACAACCTTCCAAACAGCGAGACCACTTTAAAACCTATTAGCTCATGTGTTTTATTATGGACCCTCAGTGAAGGAGGATGTTTGAAACAGTGTCTATACTTAAGCTTTGCGCGCATCTGTCAGGTGCGTCGCAGGGGATCTCAGTGGTGCGGGTGGGCGGCTGTGCTCTCGTCATGGTACTCTCATGATGAGGCAAACCACTGCTCTCAGAGACCTGTCGGAGAGAGGTATA
This sequence comes from Ambystoma mexicanum, assembly GCF_040938575.1. NCBI lineage: Eukaryota > Metazoa > Chordata > Amphibia > Caudata > Ambystomatidae > Ambystoma > Ambystoma mexicanum. The sequence goes on from NC_090938.1 coordinate 690,337,204, forward strand.
CGGGGGGCATCCAACACCTCCCCCTCTCACTGGCCAATTTCCAGGTCATACGAAATTATGGCCCGGAAATTGGTCAATGGGGGAGTGCCATGTCATGCCCCCACTACATAAGAGATTAGTACCCAGTGCGGGGCAGCCAGCCAATACGGGTTGTTTGGAACGCGGGCTGAACCTCAAAGCCTGCGTTGCAAGCAACCTGAAGGCTGCTCATGCCAGCCCCACTATCTTCCTCCACCTTCCCCAATCTGGTCTCCACTCCCTTTCCTCCCCACTCCCCCTATCACACTTATGATGACACCCCCACTGCAGCTGCTCTGCCTCCCGGACCTCCATGGAAATGGAAAAAGAGCTTTGCATGGAGTGTCACCTTCTATTTGCATGGCAGCCATCTTAGGTAAGTATTTGTTTGGATGAACGGGACACTACGAGAGCGCAACCCGTTCATTCAAAGAAAATTATTGCTATCAGCATCCCAAATTTAAAACCCTGGGGGCTAATCGCAATAACACCCTTGCCAGCGGGCTGAATAGGTTAGTACCTGCACCAGGGACATCGTTAACTTGGGCCCCAGGTTGTTACCACTGGACTGAAGGCATCAAAGTGCTGTGATCACAGACAGGGGTGTTGCTAGGTCTGGAAAAGACCTGGGGCTACGCTGATGTCGGAACTGTCGGGACTGGGGGCTAGCTAGCCTTTTGGTTGTGGTTCCTGAGATTCTATCTGGGTCTACAACCAAAAGACCAGGGTTACAACCAAAAGACCAGGACCTATATCCCCCTTTCCCCCCCCTAGCAACGCCTCTGATCGCAGACCATGTGTGCTGATACAACCAGCGCTGGTCAATTGACGGGCTGTTGCTGGGTCTGAGATCCGGCATCCTATGTCTTCCCGTATCTCGGAACCTGGCCTGCCTTCGCTCTGAGCTAATGAACGGATGTGATGATTAAAGGTGGCTTTACGCATCTGGAATTTGCTTGTAAATGGTAGAAGGCAAAGCAGATGTGCGCATGCTCAGATGGAAGGAACTCGGACAAAATGGCGTTGAAAATGCAGATATGCTATTGTTCTGGAGGAGAGATACTGCCTGTATATGCGCGGTACATATGCTGTTGATCGGCAAATCGCAAAGGACTCGTATGTCTGCGCATGCTCCCAGTAAATCAATGGGGCGCAACATAATAGAAGCTAAAATCCAGTAGCCTCCGTTCTGGAGGGCGGGGAAAGGCTATACTGCGCATGCTCCAAGGGAGGGGGCACTTAATGCAAACCCCAGTTCCTTGGGATGCCAGAGAGGGTAGACTGTAAATGCTACAAGTTCTGTGCATGCCTTGGTGGAGACAGCCCTGGTGGCGCATTTAAAGGTAAGTGCATCGTATTGCCCCCCAACCTCCTGGTACCCCATTTCTCTGCCCTTATTTCTGTGAACCCAGCCCTTCGTACCTCTTTTATCTGTCCACTCGCACCCCTTTTCTCAGGCCCCAGCTCCCTTACACTCCTCTTCTGCGCCCCCAGACTCCTTGCACCTCTTTTCTCTGCCCCTGTGCACCTCTTTTGTCAGGCCTGAGCCCCCGTGCACCCCTCTTCTTGGCCCCCAACCCCCTCGCACCTATTTTCTAGGTCCCAGGACCCTGGCATCCCCTTTTCAAGCCATCTTTATAAAGCAGAGTATTGTTGAAAGGCAAACAGGGGGTAAGGAGGGGAGATGATGAGTGTGCAGGGGGTGAGGAGGGGAGATGAGTGTGCAGGGGAGTGAGGGGGGGAGATGATGAGTGTGCAGGGGGGTGAGGAGGGGAGATGATGAGTGTGCAGGGGGTGAGGAGGGGAGATGATGAGTGTGCAGGGGGGTCAGGAGGGGAGATGATGAGTGTGCAGGGGGGTGAGGAGGAGAGATGATGAGCGGGCATTGGGGTGAGGAGGGGAGATGATGAGTGTGCAGGGGGGAGGAGGGGAGATGATGAGTGTGCAGGGGGGACGAGGGGAGATGATGAGTGTGGACAGGGTGAGGAGGGGAGATGATGAGTGTGCACAGGGTGAGGAGGGGAGATGATGAGTGTGCAGGGGGAGGAGGGGAGATGATGAGTGTGCAGGGGGTGAGAGGGGAGATGATGCGTGTGCAGGTGGGTGAGGAGGGGAGATGATGAGTGTGCAGGGGGGTGAGGAGGGGAGATGATGAGTGTGCACAGGGTGAGGAGGGGAGATGATGAGTGTGCACAGGGTGAGGAGGAGAGATGATGAGTGTGCACAGGGTGAGGAGGGGAGATGATGAGTGTGCAGGGGGGTGAGGAGGGGAGATGATGAGTGTGCACAGGGTGAGGAGGGGAGATGATGAGTGTGCACAGGGTGAGGAGGAGAGATGATGAGTGTGCACAGGGTGAGGAGGGGAGATGATGAGTGTGCACAGGGTGAGGAGGGGAGATGATGAGTGTGCAGGGGGGAGGAGGGGAGATGAGTGTGCACAGGGTGAGGAGAGGAGATGATGAGTGTGCAGGGGGTCGAGGAGGGGAGATGATGAGTGAGGAGGGGAGATGATGAGCGGGCATGGGGGTGAGGAGGGGAGATGATGAGTGTGCAGGGGGTGAGGAGGGGAGATGAGTGTGCAGGGGGGTGAGGAGGGGAGATGATGAGCGGGCATGGGGGTGAGGAGGGGAGATGATGAGTGTGCAGGGGGGTGAGGAGGGGAGATGATGAGCGGGCATTGGGGTGAGGAGGGGAGATGAGTGTGCAGGGGGTGAGGAGGGGAGATGAGTGTGCAGGGGGGTGAGGAGGGGAGATGATGAGTGTGCAGGGGGGTGAGGAGGGGAGATGATGAGTGTGCAGGGGGGTGAGGAGGGGAGATGAGTGTGCAGGGGGGTGAGGAGGGGAGATGAGTGTGCAGGGGGGTGAGGAGGAGAGATGATTGTGCAGGGGGGTGAGGAGGGGAGATGATGAGTGTGCAGGGGGTAAGGAGGGGAGATGAGTGTGCAGGGGGGTGAGGAGGGGAGATGAGTGTGCAGGGGGTGAGGAGGGGAGATGAGTGTGCACAGGGTGTGGAGGGGAGATGATGAGTGTGCAGGGGGGAGGAGGGGAGATGATAAGTGTGCACAGGGTGAGGAGGGGAGACGATGAATGTGCAGGGGGGTGAGGAGGGGAGATGATGAGTGTGCAGGGGGTCGAGGAGGGGAGATGAGTGAGGAGGGGAGATGATGAGCGGGCATGGGGGTGAGGAGGGGAGATGATGAGTGTGCAGGGGGAGGAGGGGAGATGATGAGTGTGCAGGGGGGTGAGGAGGGGAGATGATGAGTGTGCAGGGGGGTGAGGAGGGGAGATGATGAGCGGGCATTGGGTTGAGGAGGGGAGATGAGTGTGCAGGGGGGAAGAGGGGAGATGATGAGTGTGCAGGGGGGTGAGGAGGGGAGATGATGAGTGTGCAGGGGGGTGAGGAGGAGAGATGAGTGTGCAGGGGGTGAGGAGGGGAGATGAGTGTGCACAGGGTGAGGAGGGGAGATGAGTGTGCAGGGGGGTGAGGAGGGGAGATGAGTGTGCACAGGGTGAGGAGGGGAGATGAGTGTGCACAGGGTGAGGAGGGGAGATGAGTGTGCACAGGGTGTGGAGGGGAGATGATGAGTGTGCAGGGGGGAGGAGGGGAGATGATAAGTGTGCACAGGGTGAGGAGGGGAGATGATGAATGTGCAGGGGGGTGAGGAGGGGAGATGATGAGTGTGCAGGGGGTCGAGGAGGGGAGATGAGTGAGGAGGGGAGATGATGAGCGGGCATGGGGTGAGGAGGGGAGATGATGAGTGTGCAGGGGGGAGGAGGGGAGATGATGAGTGTGCAGGGGGGTGAGGAGGAGAGATGAGTGTGCAGGGGGTGAGGAGGGGAGATGAGTGTGCAGGGGGGTGAGGAGGGGAGGTGATGAGTGTGCAGGGGGTGGGGAGGGGAGATGATGAGTGTGCAGGGGGGGAGATGATGAGTGTGCAGGGGGTGAGGAGGGGAGGTGATGAGTGTGCAGGGGGTGGGGAGGGGAGATGATGAGCTGGCATGGGAGTGAGGAGGGGAGATGAGTGCAGGGGGGTGAGGAGGGGAGATGAGTGTGCAGGGGGTGAGGAGGAGAGATGATGAGTGTGCAGGGGGTGAGGAGGGGAGGTGATGAGTGTGCAGGGGGTGGGGAGGGGAGATGATGAGCGGGCATGGGAGTGAGGAGGGGAGATGATGAGTGTGCAGGGGGGAGATGATGAGTGTGCAGGGGGTGAGGAGGGGAGGTGATGAGTGTGCACGGGGGTGAGGAGGGGGGATGATGAGAGGGCAAGTGAGTCGTGAATATTTACCCAGGGTGAGACAACAGCGTTTGCAATCTTAGCGATTGGGGCAGTTATTTTCCTTGATTGTGGCACAACGCTGCTTTTCAGGGCACAAGGAAAGGATTCATGTGGGTGGACAGTTTTGCTTTTTTTTCAGGGGGCAGACGCAGCAGCACCCCGTGGGTGTTTTTAAGGCCGATAAACTTGCTTGAGTGTTTTGGCCACCATGATTTCAGCCATATTGTTGACGCTTACCCACAAGACCACATAAAACTGTCATCAAAGCAGCTCTCTCATATTTGGATGTTTTGTGTTCCAGGGACTATATTGTACTATAGATTGCCGGATTTAAAAGGTAAGCACCTTTTATACTGTGCCAGCGTAGTTCTTGGAAAGAAGCAGCATGAAAGAAATGGCACCATTTTTAAACTATTATTTTGAACATTTCCTTTGAGCGAGTTCAACTGCCAGCTCTGCCCCCTTGGAACTCAGCCCCCTCCTCCAAACTCTGCCTCGCCCCTTGTGGGATCCCCCGTTCCATTTCCACCACTGGATTCAACCCAGACGAGCGGTCTGCCCGGACCACACCCATTAGTGGAACGCTGCTTCCCCTCCGATTTCGGTGCATCAACACTCTGAGCTGTTACTGAGGCTGAGACCTGAGGTTACGCACACATCTCAGCGGCAGCTGCATGAACCCATTGTGCTATTGGACCCCTCCCTCGGCTGGGCTGTCAACACTAGAGATTATCGCAGAGATTACAGCACTTTTGCTGATCGGCACATCCGCGGGAGGCCTGGCGTGAGGCAGATCTAGGTGAGCTGGGATTAGTCTGAGTTTGCTTATTCCGGGGCCGTTTTAGGTCGACTCCAGGAAAGCTCCAGCTCTCCAGTGCGACAGACCTGATGGGATAAGCAACGTCCGCCTATGTGCTAACAGCGCATCCGCGACCACCAGGAGTGCACAGACCTAGGGGGGTGGGCACATACACTACCTGCCCTTGCTGCGCAGTGTGGTACAGTAGCAGTACCAGGGTCGGACTGGGGCATACAATTGTCTCGTGCATCAATGAAAAAGTGGCCCGCTGTTGCAAATGGCACTCCATTCCTTTTGTGACAGACGGTTGGAGAACTACCCAAGGGGGAGTTTTTTAATGAAATTTGATGCAAATTGTGCATTTTATTTTTTAAAATCAAATTTTATTAGGTTTCGCACATGTGTTACAACAACGCAGAACATATTTAAACATGAATAAACAGGAAACCAGTTAAAGAATATTTATTCAGTAACCCTGGTCAAAACTACTAGTTGCATGGTGAAGTAACTGTTCAAACTGGCCCACAGGTGCCGAGCAAGTGGCCCAATTTCAACCAAAAAACGGTCCCACGCTGGCATTTTGTGTTTTGGTTCGGGTATGGGCCAGCCCGAGCCTGAGCAGCACCACCTGTGGCAGGCGGTGACTGCAGCACTGCTACCAGAGGCGGATTTAACGGTGGCCAGGCAGACCAATGGCGACCGGGCCCCTGTGCTAGGCCCCGCCCCTTCCATACAGCACAGGGCCCTTTCTGCTGTGACGTCACTCTAGTTCAGCTCCTAACAAGCTGGGATAGCAACGCGCTTTAAAAAGTTTGCCTTGCAAAAGGGCGTGGGCAGGTGCCCGCTGCTCCGTGTGTGTCCTCTTCTTCCCCAAAACTATAAGCCGTGTGTTAGCAAAAAGGTCACCATGAAGAGTGGGAGAATGGGCAGGCTAGGAACCGCTCCCTGGACGTGTTCTCTCTGAACAAACTTCTGGTTGCAGAAATATTTAAAGGGCTGTGATTCGCTGCTGCTTCGGCGCTTCCTTTTATAGAGAGTTCCTCACGGAATGTGACTTGTTGTATCTGCGGCTCAGCTCAGCAGTTTGATAGACTATTGCCTGACTGTCAGCAGGGTCCTGTTTCTCTGAGGCACTATTATAAGTGTGGCAATCTGTTAGCTGGATGATTTGCTCAATGTGTGTCTGTGTGTGCTGTATCTATTTTGCTTGTGTTATTCATCAGTGCATTTTTCCATGTCGCATTCCCTTTTCTGTTATATGTAGGCTCAAGGCCGCAACTGTAGTACACAGCATTTTATCATCTTTTGGAAAAAAAACAAATTAATATACTAATAGATACAGCACCTGGTCCTAAGGCGATCACAGCAGCTTATCACACTGTTGTCACAAACATCAATTCTCTTCTTGTTTGTTTTTTAACACTGTCCATGTTGATCTGTTTTGCATCTAAAGTACACGCAGATAGAAAATATTGTAAAGGGCTCTGTAATTCCATACTCTACAGTACACCCTTATACAGATCCGAGGTTTTCACTCTCCAACCCGTGCAGCAAAAGCTTAACACTATGCAATTCTGCCATTTTGCAATGCATGGCTGCAGCAACTTCCCCACAAACAGAATGATCACTTTTCTGCTACAAGGACGCGCATGTTCTCTAGGTTTACCATATTTAGCATTAATAGCAAAGCCTGCTGAGGAGGTTCAGCTGTTTCCACTTAGTCAGACCCCTAGGTAACTGTAATGAAGACAACTTAATAAAAAATTGCTTTTGTCCCTAAAGTTTGCCATTGTGCACTTGTGAGCACAAGTAACTCCGCCCACCCAAAGCTCCGCCTCATGACCCGCCCACCAAGGGACCTGTGTCAGGTGCTGCCCTTTGCCTTAAATCTGCCACTGACTGTTACCTGTGCAGAAACAATGTGACCGTGTCAGTAGCAATCCTACCAGAGCGTGGTGGGGGGTAGAGGACATTGGGGGCAGCAGCATCACTGCCCGTTGCACCAGGTGCACTGTCCGCTGCACCGGGTGCAATGTCCGCTGCCCCGCGTGTAGTGAAATAACGCAACGACAGCAGTACAAACTCAGGAGACGTGCAGACATTGAGAACTGCATGCGTTCCATATGCCCCAAGTGTACACAACTAGCGCACTACCAGGAGTACACAGTTATTGATTGTGATGCCATCAGTAGTATGATGGATAGCTCTGCGAGTTACGTGCTTGCAGGGAAAATTTGGGTTTGGTTTGAAGGACAGAAGTTCGAATCCTGTCACCGTTCCGAGGTCAATAAACTGAGGTGCTTGCTGATAATACAGGGCTTCACTGTGGGAGCAAGCCCTTCTAAAGCGCTGTATTTTAAGAAATAAAATATTATCTGCACCAAGTGTACCGACACTGAGCACTGCCTGCAGGAGGCACACAGTTATGCTAATAGTATTGTTGTCTGCAGTCTACAAAGGGGAATTACCATTTTCTCTCTTAGGTGTGCTCCATTTCAGGGGAATAAAAAGTGTGCACCTCAGTACAGCCCAACCCACCTCTGACATCATGTCACGCTCTTGCGTCAGCCTGATGACGTTCTTCATTACTGTTGAAGAGAGGACTGCCTTTTATTCTCCCTAGTGCAGTGCAGTCCTGGGACCTAAGAGTGTGGGCCAGGGGCGGACTGGGAAGGGGGAACAGTGGACCCCCCAAGCTGGCTGGGCTCCTGCCCTCGGGGCAAGAGCTGCAAAATGTAAAAAGAAAATAATAGAAAAAGTCTAAAATGCTTCAGAATCCAGCCTGCCTCAAAGGAAGCGAGTGCTGCTCGGCTTCTGTGCAGGTGGGGTAAGGCACTTGTCTTGATTTCAGAAATGGTGTGGATGTGCCTGGTGGCCCCCACACATGGCCTTCAGCAGTGAGTGAGTGTGGGAGACTGCCCAGTGGCAATGTACACGATTAAATGACAGATTCTGTGGCCCTGGATGGTAATGTTGGCACCACTCTGCCCCAGACACCACTGGTCTGTTACAATCCATAGCAGCGTATCACAACTCCTTCTTTCCAAGGAAGTACATTTCTATATCTTTTGAGAGTTTGCCTTCGGTTTCATTCTGTAAGAATACCGAACCTATGTTCTGCTGAATTTCTTGGTGAGTTCATTGCAAAAAGAATTTAATATCACCCCGAATATCACCCATGGTGGTTATAGAAATGGATGTTGGTTTGTTTGTGGTACTTACTTGTGGGCATAGTTGAAAAACATGCACAGAAAGATGTAACATTCAGGTATTTGTAAGACTACAAACTAAGGGGAAGCCATTCAGAGTTGGGTGGATTGTTTTTTTAATGAAATGCCGCTGGAAAAAGTTGCCACCACCTTCCGGTGGTGTTTCTGAAAATCCACCCTATTTAAAGTACCATCGGCGGAGGTGATATTTCTGGAATACCTCCAGGGCTATTTCAGAAATACCACAACAGCCGGTGGTAACGTAACTTTTTTAAAAACATGTCTTTCAGCCATTTTCCCCATCAACGTGAAGGGGTAGAAACATATTATGTGCAGTAGTGGCCCTGAAACACTACTGTACTTTTTCTATTCACAGAATGGTCAATTCTTACCCGTTTATGCATTAAGTGGGTGAGAAGGGGCCAATTAGAGATGGTCACTTTTTCACCCCCTGGACATGGCCCCTAATTCTATGATTAGTTTTCATTGTCTTGTCCAGAACACTCGTATTATGTGACCAACAAAAGACACTTATGCAAATCAACAACAGATTCAGATGTATAGATACAAAGTCACATGAACACAGATAGATCCTGTGACCTATAACACACACATACACCCTTATTTGAAAACACATTAGTAGGTGACTCATGCTCCCTCGCCATCATCAGATCCCAGCAGATTCCCCTTGCAGATCCATCTGCGTCCATGAATTTAAGTATTCAGCTGACATTCCGAGAAAGTGCAATTTGGGAACATATGTTACGCTCACCTGGTATCCACAGGGACGCCACCCAGCCGGGTTACTCGCTGATATGCTTCTCAGCTTTGCCCTGATGTGGTCTGCGGGGAAGGTTCTGCCTTGTAGTAGAATTAGGCGTGCTCTCCGTCCTGCCTTCTTTGCAGGGGCGCGTTGTCTTTCATGGGCGAGTGCGGTCCAGTTACTTCACTGACGCCGGCCCGTTTGATATTGCTCAGGTAGGTCTTATTGCTGTTCTTTAGTTTTGTTGCTATCCTGCATGCCTTTCTTTGTTTAAAATGTCTCTTTTTTTTCTCCCATAGGTATGCGGAGCTTCAGCGCGGCGAACTGGCTTGGTTGAGCCCCGCTGGTAAATGATGGCGCATTAAGAGCGCTATGATGCGGTAAGTAAGCGCTATGCGCAGCGCTGCGAAGTCTTGCCTTTGCTAACCTGTGTTTTCCTTCCTTGTAGGTCGCAGTGTTCTTCAGCGCGAGTGGAATGTCCGGAGTGGTGCCAGCCGAGAGGCGACCAGCCAGGTAAGCCTTTTGAGCAGTTCGTAATTTGTAAATGTCTCTACAGCTTTCTTTAATGTTGCCTCTATCTTCCTCTTTCAGGTCGTTCTGTCCGGGAGGCGTGCAGATTCGAGGAAGCTGTTCTCGGTAGCTGTGAGTGTTTAAAGATGAAGACTGCAGGTAAAATACTGCTGCTAATGATGTTCCTTTTGTCTCCTTGCAGGTTCTGCTTCTCCGAGGTTCGAGGGAATAGCTGACACGGTGAGCGTCACGTTGCAAGCTGCAAAGTAACACAAAGCATGTTCTGCAGTCATATAGCCCAGGTAAAGTAGTACCAGGGAAAGTAGTCCCAGCCCTGCCACACCCAAAACACTAGACTGCATAGCTTGGTTCTTAGGGAACCAAGCTATGTGGATGCCTCCATGTTGGTGGACAATACAATAAAGTAGTTCCCAAGCACATTGTTGTTCATGGTGTATGAGCCTGGCGCCATAGGTGCCAGGACTGGCCCCATGAGGGCTTTTGAAGAGGATGCCAGGCTCTAGAGCCCTGAGACCTGACTCCACCTGGCCAATGGGTTTGCCAGAGGGGGTTTTGGGCGAGGGTCGTGACACATAATAAAAGTCAAAGCACCTCAGCACCTTTCGCTCTGCAAAATCCCCAGCATGGACCCAATAGCCACAATTACCAGCAAGATCCCCACCTTGGCTTCTTGTTGTCTCTGGCAGACATTAACAGGCAAATCATGGTATTCTACTGACTACATGTTAGTGAGTGAGAGCATTGGAAGTGGTGAGGGGCAAGTATTGGGCTTGGTGTGATGGGTAACTAAAGGGGGTGATTGGCAAAACATTGATAACTGGGAAGGAGTTGCGTGAGTTAAAGGCTAAAAGATTGCACAAAAGGGGAACAGAGGTCTGAAAGTTAAGTGAAAGAAACAGTTGGTGTTGAGAATATGGACCAAGGGAAGGACACCGGAGGATGATGGGCATGTAAAATAGTGTAAATGAGGCAAAAGTACACATCTGGAAAGGTCAGCAGACTGACTGTTGCTGAGATCTGTGTGTGACCTGCATGCCACTACAGCCAATTGTGGGACTGGCTCAACCCCTTTGTTATTTCGGACAAAGTGGCATATACTTGCTTTATGAGCTTACGTTTTAATGAAGACTTTTCTTATATTTTTCAGGTTGCATTACCATGTGACTTGGTGCTTTTGATGTAGGTGTGTACCGAATGGTAAATTTACTATTCGGCCGAATACCAAATAGTTGGCCTAAGTATTCAGCATTAATTGGTCCTGCAAAAAAAATGATGGAAGGAACTCAATATAGCTGTACTGGTGCCACCAATCAATTAGCTATGCAGCAGTAATTATAAACATATATAAACAGCATTACACAAGTGTGTAGGAAGATGCACACTGCTCCTAGAAACAACAACAAACGAGCACTGGCTATGCCAACAGTGGCATTAACTGGGAAAGGCACTTGCCAGGCACTGCGATAGTGGTATTAACTGGCTATTGATGGTTGCAGGTGCAAAATGGTGCGAGTACCTTGGCATATAAAGGCAGTGCATAACGAGCCAAAACTGTTGGATTTGCCAATGCTTGTTTTAACAGGCTCATAGTGCTTATAGATTGTAGCTGTAACTAAGCTTGAGAAGGGGAGTTTTATTATTGCTTGCTTTCATTGCCTAATAAGACATTCAGGGCCTGATTCATGGAACGTTTTCCTATGGGATTGTGCCATTATAAAAACCTCCCATGAATCAAGTCCTCAGTAGGGAACTGGGGCTGTGTGCAAGTTTTCAGTTGAAAACATTCTATCACAACTCTAATTACTTAAACATTTACATATTAGAATAGGCACTGCTAATAACAACGAAACAACTTAAAGAAGTAATTTCCCAGGCTTTGCATATCAATCCCTGCTCCATCCAGTAACAGGTGAAGCCCACATAGCGAACCAGTGTTCCGCGCCTGGTGTGCACGGAGCTCCGTATCTGCATGTGTGTCTCTCCTTTTGTTCTGCAGGGTGGGCCCTGAAGGAGACATTATGGGCACTGATGGTGGTGGAGCATGGGGTGAAAAGTCAAATGTGTTCTGTTAACCTGACGATTTACTAGTATCTGACGTATGGATGACATCGGCCACAGCGTTACTCTAAAAACTATGGGCCTCATTACAGGGATGGCGGTAAGGGTTTACCGGTACCGGTATTTTACCGGTACTGGTAAATCCTTACCGCCTTACTACGAGGTCCCTTTGCGGGTTGGGGATTTTAATGCCTGCTTTTTGCAGGCGTTAAAAATCCAACCCGCAAAGGGACCAGGGTGCTAATTACGCTACCGCAATTTGCGGTACCGTAATTAGCGCCTTCCCCATTCCCATTATGCCCTATGGGGCAAAAATGAGAATGGGGAAGGGCAATGGGGGAAGGGGGAATTACCGCCCGCCAACCTTGGAATAGGGCGGTAATTCCCCTTTCCTCCAAGGCGGTACCGGTAAATTACCGGCATGAACCATGGCGCTAATAGTGCCATGGTTTACCGCCTACCGTGTAATGAGGCCCAATGTATTAAAAAAAACGGGAATAAGTCCGGTATTCGCAGCTCAGTTTACAAAATGGCTGCACGCACCTCGTGAATTCCTTTGTAAAACAACGTTTTGCTCCCGCATTCGAATGTAGATGTAAAGGACACACGCTGGGATGCAGCCTGGCACATCCAGCAAAGGGGGAAGTGGCGAGGGAGGGGGGTGAGGCTTGGCGCAGAGGAATGTGGAATTAACAGAAACATGCCATCATGTCATGTATAGCAACACGGGCACCCTCTTTTACATGTGGAAAACAACGTATGCAACCTTCATTGCATATTTAGTGCAGGGGTGGACTGGGATCCAAACGAGGCTCTGGAAATCATTTTCAAACTGGCCCCATATTGCACATTTTCAGCAAGCCCAACCCTTTTCCTATGAGAAAAATTGGAAATAGGTTAGCACACAAAAAAGGTCTAGGGTTCAGAGGCCTACCGGGAAATCGCCAGAGTTCCCTATGGGCCAGTCCACCCCCGATTTAGTGAATAGCTTGGGCTCGTAGCACAGCTTGGGCTTTAGTTAATTTTAAGGTACCTCGCTAGAGCACGTCTAATGTTCACTTTCTAGCTATGCACCCTGGTTTCCTTGGCCTTTGCTTAGTGCTTGCACGTGGTATCTGTGTTCTTATTTCCGCTTTTCGTTTGTGCTAGACCCCTCTCTGGCTTAAACCACATACTCCTGCTGTTCCTAGGGAAGGAAGTGCCTCCGTCTTATTTTTGATTTTGGGCCTTCGGGAATAAGCCCTCTAAATGTCATATGCAGGCTGGCGGCTGCCCTTCATGGCACTATGGGAAAATGGCTAGTGGCTAAGCAGCCCTGTGGCTCCCCGTGAGCCACCATCCCTTAAATACATAGCGGTGCCTGGCAGTGGCCTGGTTGTCATTCTGGTCATGTACCTTGCAGGTTGATGGAGAAAAGGGTTCTCTGACCGCCTGCAAAGTGGCTACTGTCCCAGCCCGTGGATGACCCAGAAAAGTAGGAGGTTGATAGGGTGCCTGTAACGCACCCTGCTCCGGAAAGCACGTGGTTTCTGCATAATGTCCTTTTTGCATCTTGACAGACATGGGAACCAAACGAAGGATGGAAAGAGTTCATCAAGACTCTCCGCTTGACAGCGGAGCACCTCCCTTGTGGCAGACCCACACCTTTAGGCGCCCCCACTCTGGCCGGGTCAAAGTGTCCCAGAGTGTCGTCTTGGCACTGCGTGACTAGGTGGGGTGCCCGCATTAGCGCCTCAAGGGGCCCAGAGACTGCCACAGCGGGAGCATAAATGATGGCTCCTGCTCCGGGGACCTTCAGCCGAGGACATTGCTGCAGAGAGCTTGCTTTTAAGAATGGAGCTGCCAGCGAATTAATTTCCCATGTATTAAACTAGCACATGCTCCCAACCCTTTAATCTCCCTCAAGCAGCCTGGCTTTGGAGTGGCACTTGCCGACTGAACTTTGGCTTCGGGTAAGTATTACAGTAAGTATTCGGCCAAAGCCGAATAGCTGGTTTTCAGCCGAAATTTGTCCGAATACTTACTCCAAGCTGAAGTTCAGTACACCCTTACTTAAAGCACACACAAATGTACAGACTAATATGATTATTATTGTGTGTACTCTCTGACGTATTTGCCTCAGGATACAGACGATTGATAGGCTTCCCTCTTGTAGAGAGACTGGCGCTTTGCAAGCTAGATTTATTGAATCATTTATTTATCCTTTGAATAACAAATTTGAAGAAAGTGTTCTGTTGTTTCTAATATTGAAGATGGAATAGGAGAAGATAAAGTCTCCCCAGCTTTCTAAATTGGAGACTGTGGAACCAGGAAGACAGGGATCAAATCTTCAGCTTCTACACTTTATACATCATGTGATCCTGAGCATATCGCTTTGTATCCTTGTTCCTTGTTTTTCTTAACTATCTGTTGAGAAAGTCTCACTCATATGGGTTTATAGTCTATAGTGTTACACTATAAGTAATTAGGAGGGATTGAACATAATAGCAAGAACAGAACTCTAAAGACGAGGTTCAGGGAATGTACCCATTGATTGGTTCATTTAAGAAGTATGGAAAGAGACGAACAGTAATCACCCATTGGTAATAGATGTCCGGCTGTGACAAAAGCCAACTGCCGAAACACATGTCGCCAATGGACACTACTTACATTAAGAATAAAACCCAGGCTTACACTGGCGCAAATTGTGTTGTGTCATTAGTAATCTGTGTGTAAAAAGAGGCAGCAGGAACCCTTTGGCCACACACAGTGCGACAGTGTGTAACAGGAATAAATCTCAAGAACCTAAGGTAAGCTGGTGCGCGCGAAACCCCTCAACAACCCCACAACACTAGAATCCCTACAAGTAATTATGATTGCCATTTATACAATGTGTACATGGGGACGGGGGTGCATGTTGCCAAATGAGGGTCTTATGATGAGTGGGGGTGGATAGAGAGGGTGGCAGGTAAGGGTTTTGTGTTCTGGCCTGTGGATGCAGGAAGCCAGGTATGGGTCTTTTGCCGTGGCAGCTCATGTCTGTCTGTGAGAGCGAAGCCAGGTCCCCCTGGTTGAACAATGGCTCAGCTGTACTAATCAGTTCTCTACCTTCATCACCTCATTGGACTGGTTTCAAAGTAAAGATGGGATTGGATGGAATGGGATCGGATCGGGATGGACTGGGATCCAAACGAGGCTCTGGAAATCATTTTCAAACTGGCCCCATATTGCACATTTTCAGTAAGGCCAACCCTTTTCCTATGAGAAAAATTGGAAATAAAATCGGTTAGCACACAAAAAAGGTCCAGGGTTCAAAGGCCTACCGGGAAATCTCCAGAGTTCCCTATGGGCCAGTCCGCCCCTGGATGTGATGA
This sequence comes from Ambystoma mexicanum, assembly GCF_040938575.1. Lineage (NCBI taxonomy): Eukaryota > Metazoa > Chordata > Amphibia > Caudata > Ambystomatidae > Ambystoma > Ambystoma mexicanum. The sequence continues at coordinate 690,352,212 of NC_090938.1, forward strand.
GAGGAGAATAGATGTAGCCTGCCGTCAAATAAAACCACCTTATGGATAACCTCCTTTTTAGAAGGAAGGGCCATGAAAGTCTACTCCGATCAGGCCAATGCAGATCCCACCACCCTTCACTGTGGAGTGCCCCAGGGATCATGCACTGCGGCTTCCCTTTGCAACTTATTTACTAAGCCTCTTTTTGACATGCTGGACTCGCTCGGCATAGCCTACACGAACTAGGCCGATGATACTCAAGTCCTCCCCCTTTCACTGGATCCTACAACCAAGATGCAACCGCACTCCTTCAAATCTACTCTACCATCCAAACTTGGATGGCAGCCAACAGTCTCTGCTTAAATGGGGACACAACCGAGATCATCCTCTTAGGTCCCAAGGAAATACTACCCAAACTCAACCCAAAATATAAACACTTCACCATCGACAACACTAACATACCTGTCTCCACTTCAGTAAAGACCCTTCGAGTCTACATTGACTCAACCCTCTCTATGATGCGACAGGTTAGCGCCATTGCCTCTGCTTCTGCCCACACTACCAAATTTAAAAAATGCCATAAAAACCTTCCTCACCACTCAAAACCGCCTCTCTATCGCCCGTGCCACAATAGGAGCAAAACTTGATTACTGTAATGCTCTCCTTGCAGGCACTTCAGCAATAAACCTCAGCAGGTCACATCTCCCAGGCTAGGCTAACCGCCCACTGGCTCCGAGTAAAGGAAAGGATCAACTTTAAGATCCTCACCCTAACGCACAAATGCATCAATCTCAATGCCCCTTCCTACTTATCTGAAACCATATCCTGAGACACTTCGACATGCCCTAAAAGAAGTCACCACGCTAATCAACTCTGCGTCCCATCTACCAAAAGAGTAAACGCCAGAGGGATTGGATTTCCTCATATAGCACCTAAACTATGGAATGCCCGACCGAATGCTCTCAGAGTTGAACCCTCCTTATCCTCAAAACCACACTGTTCAACTAGTCACCCTGCTCCTACACATTATAATCATGGCAACGAAGTTGAATGCATCCCACGGAACCACCTAGATGAAATGTATCCTCTGATGGTTATGTAACCACTATCCTATGCAACCGACAAGATGTAATGTAACCTTTGTTTGCTATGTAGCCACCAAGCTTTCTCTTTCCTCTGTAACCAGCAAGAATTTCTGTAACAGCGCCACAATGCCTAAGGGCTGCTGCGTGCTTTAAAAATGCTGATGAAAAAAAAAAAAAAAAATTCCAAACTGGGACACAATGAAACCTGGGCTCAAATCCCAGCTGTCTCATTTCTCTAATTATATTATTCTGGGAGACCATGTTATTATGTTTGGTGTGTGGGAGAGTTTCCTGGGATCCGGGTAACTAAGGAAAACCACAAACATGCATGAATGACATGTTGCATAAAAAGAAAGCAAGGTCAATAAGGTATTACACGGCCACGTTCGTGGCCGTGTAGTTATGGTTAAGTTGCTGTTTCGTTAGGAAGAGCACTTTTTGGGTGGCTTATAACTCCGCTCCCCCTGGACGAATCCTCACCAAAGTTTGGTGATGTTTGGTCCAGGGGGGGCAAAGTTATAGGGGGGTCCCAAAACGTTTTTTTTTCCCCATAGACTGAATGGGGGAAAACTTTGCGCACGGCTACAGGCCAAACCGCTGGACGGATTTGCACCAAATTTGAGGCATTGGCAGGGACTTGGGCTAGAAAGCGTGCTTTTGCAAATTTTGTGACAATCCATCCAGTAGTTCCCTTAAAAAAGCATGTCTCTAAAAATTAGTGATATCTATGTCCGCTCCGCGGTCACACTTCCCTGTTCGCTCCGTGGAGAACATTGCAATTGGTTATTCCGTGGCGTGCTACCCGCGACCATGTTGTGCTTTCACCGATTGGTTGTGGCACAGCGTGAAGTGTGTCGTAATCTTTCGATACGTCTGCCATGTTTACTTAGTTTTCTGTTGAACGCGAACATCGGAGCTAACATACCCAAACGAAGAAGGCACCAATGCACTTATAACACTTATGGAACACTGTTTCGAAAGGTGAGCGTTCATGAGACGTGGTAGTGGGAAGTCAAACATTGAAGTATTCTTGTTAGCACTATGATACGGTACAGTGGGACGTGCTACTCATTGTACGAAATGAATTTACTGCGTCCATTTTACAATACATAAACAACATTACTGCGGTCAGACTGGTGGGAATCTGAGGCAGCCACCTGCTCTATTTTGTACACGCAGCCCTTCTGCACGTGTACGCCAGTAGCGGTTCTCACAAATAGACGCTGATAGGTTGTTGCACAATGAGAATGTATTTGTATTCGGAGTGAAGGCCACTGCATTTTCTCTTTTCAACACGAGCTCAGTACGGCCGCATATTTGTCGGCACCCATAAGGGTCCCTTGTTCTTTAACCTTGAGGTACAGGGAAAGAGTAGAAAGAATGTAGGGAGTAACAGTTTGAAAAACATATTGTTTGATAAGGTTATGCTTCAAAAACCTTTGCACCGACCATGAGAAATTAGTTCCCGAACAGGCAGTCTTTCACATACACTAGTGTCTGACTACAGCGAATGCAATGGAGGCGCTCCACATCATGTAAGTGTATTTTTGCTGCCTATATATCAAATTGACGTTATGTTTTAGATTGTAAAAAAAATAATTATTTCCCCTAATGTTTTACAAGTTTTATGTGCCACTGCAATTTTTTTCCTATTATGGACATTGCACATTGTCGCCGTTTGTAGGGTGCCACTACATTTCCCCAAATTAAAATAATACTTAATAAAAAGGTATGTGTTCGAATTTGTTTTTGTGCACAGGTTGTGCAGTGATACACATTTTATTTCCCCTTCCACCGCGCAGCTACTTCCAAACAAAAATTGTATTCTTAATAACGACGTTCCAGCTTTCTGTGGCGTTCGATTTATTTTTCCAATTATGGACATTGCACATTATCGCTGTCCCTAGGGTCCCACTACATTTCCTCCTATTGAATTCATTTTTTACTGAAAATGTTATGTAGTACAACTGTGGTTTCTCCAAAGGTTGCTTATTCATACATCTTTTAATTCACATTTCCTCCTCAGATACTTAATTCCCTATTGTGAATGTCACAGATTACAGATGCCAAGTGACGGGTTCTTTAACCGTCAAATGCAACTGTTCATAACCGGCTATCTGAGTTTCATAATTCACTGGGATGATCTTGTGGGCCTTCTGTGTCCCTACCCTGCTGTCGCTATAAGAAGTAACATTCCATCCTTTCTGGTGGTGTAGATCACAGCGGTTGACGTCGTCTTGCACATCAATGTGGGAGGAAAACGACTATTGTGGTGGCAATGCTTACTTTCTGTGTGTGGAAAAAAACAATGTGACCTTTAACATTGTCATTGTCGACCAAAGAGACAAACTTAATACTTCTATGGAAAAGTGAATAGTGCCATCTTTTCGCACAGTTCATTGTGAAACAAAACTACTTTACTACTTGCATAGGGCAATGATTTAGCTCACTTTATTGTGAAATAAAACTACTGGACACATTTTTAAAAGTTAATGTCTTCTTTACAAATTTACTGTCTGTTTTCACAATGTGGCATGCTATGTTGCAGGTCGTAATGTGTTCTTTTGTAGGTGCTACATCACGGCACGTACGTCCATATGGACGCATTTGTTTAAGCTGCCAAGGAACGTTATGGAGAAAGGTACTCCATACCACTTGCATTGGCTACGGGAGGGTCAGGCCCATCTCATATGCATTAGTGCCGTCAGGCCAATTTCTGTCACAGTCAGCCCAATTTCTGTCACCCAGATGCCCTATGCACAGAAATGTTTGTACAATAATATATGGTTACACCCTCCCAATGCACATCTTCACACCTTTCCACCTGTGTCACTTACAAAATTATGTGTCGAAGGGTGAGTGGTAATGGTGTTGCATTCAGTATTTCTGATGTCATTGCGCTTCACATCACAGAGTTTGTTTGGCATTTTATGTCAACGTAAGTTCACTACTCCTTTGCTGTTTTTACGCACATTTTTACAGAAAAAAATTAGTACATGTACAACACATGTATGTAAAGGTCATTGACAACGACTGAAGAGCTTTGTGTTGTGCATGTGATCTTTTCATATTTAACGGTACAGCTTCCGTCTCTGAGGGGTAGCCTCTATGTATGGGTAGTGCCCACAATGTCGGGGACATGGCTACTGGCCTTTACTGCAAGGGAGAAAACATTGCATTGAGGTCGCCATGTCCACCAGGGACTGCCTTTCTGGTAAACGTCTTGCTCATAACCACACATTTATCAAGGAACACAAATGTGGTGCTGCCATAACGGTAACACCATTTCTTTTTTGCTTTCTGCAGCCTGCAATGGAAAGCGAAGAAGGCTTTCTATCCAATGCCCGTCTTCCCTTTGTATGGTGGCCATCTTGAAAAAGGATTTGTTTTCTTCAGCCGGGAACGCCGGAGGCATTTCGGTTGAAGACAAAAAATCCTCTTTCTTGGTACCACGAATTACTGCTGTAAAATCTCGATTGCCAATGGCATTCATCCCCCACTCTTTGCGGAGGAATGGGGGTGCATGATCCAGAAACATCGGTATGCACTCTTGCTTATATTATGTTGCCCACTTGCATTGTGGAGTTCTGTGCCGGAGATTTTGCAGTTAGAAGTTCTTACAAGAATACCCAATGTACTTTCGCACTATCAACCAGTTACAAATGTCATTGTGAAGTGTGTACGACTGTTCGAACACGCCTTCATGCTGTACGTCAGCATATGATAATCTGGAATTCTTCGAAAGGTGGCCAGTTACTTAAAATGTTCCTTTACAGTCGTATGCTTACGTGTTACTATTAGAACCCTGATAAATGTAGTCGAACATTTTTGTTAAAGTAATGTTATGATGCATTTATACTACTAAAAACCTATGGCATTCTGTTAAAAAAACTTAGTTACAGGGACATTATGGTTACGTTGCCCTCCCAAAAACCTGTAAAATTCACTACAAAAAAAACTTTGTTGAGGCGACGTTATGGTTAAGTTGCCCTACGAAAAACCTGTGCACTTCACACAAAAAAAAAGTTCGCCCTACCCATTGTGATTCAAATTAAAAATGAAAAACCCCTGAAATTCGCCAGTTATGGCAGACTGAGCCCCCTTACTTGCCATCACCACTGTGCACTGCTAACAACACCCAGAACATGAAAGCTGTCCTCTGAAATGTCACTGATGACATCACTGACAACCTCACATGTTTAGCCTATTTGTTTTCATTGTCTGCCATATATATATATATATGTACATTCAGTAAAAAAACTTTGTTAAAGGGATGTTATACTTCACAGTGAAACCAAAAAACACTGCACATTCCCCCATTATGGTAAGCTAAGCAACCATAACTGCCCGCACCACTGTGCACTGCTAACACTAACACCCAGGACAAGAAAGATGACATCACAAATGTCATTGATGACATCACTGATGACATCACATGTGTAGCCCCTTCGTTTTTGTTCACTGTCAAATCTATCTAGGCCAGGTAGGTTTATTTACTCACAGTCAGAAAGTTACCTTTGAAAAGGTATTACATTTATAGATATTGCTATTCTCACATGTTCTTACACTACTTTCCTTAGAATTTAATCGCATCTTATGATGTAGATACATAGGGGAAGAAGCAGGCCTGAAGCACAGCAATAATTTTTGTACGTGACTACAATCATGTACATTATACACAGTTGCTAATGATACTGTCTCTTGTATGCTTACTTTACACTCCATATATAAGCCCTATATTTGTATGCATTGCAGTCTAGTTATGTTTTGTGTGTATTACTACAAATATGTATTGAGTGATGCATTATTAACAACTGAGTACATGTTTCAGAGACCAGAAAAGTCTGGTACAGAAGCATTCACCATTTTATAGTAAAACGTTTGAAAATAGAAATATAGCACCTCTGCGGTGTATGCTGCCGCCAATACCTACGTTTCTGTATGAGTAGGTTCCTGTACTAGAAAGAACACTACAATGGAATTTTCTTTAAAACACTACATTGCGTGATAAAGTATGAAGTTTATTACACATGTCCCGATAATCCCTGATACTGTTTTACCAAACGTACATTCTGAACCCCTTGTCTGAAAATTAAATGTACATGTGATGTCATCAGTGATGTCATCAATGACATTTGTGATGTCATCTTTCTTGTCCTGGGTGTTAGTGTTAGCAGTGCACAGTGGCGATGGCAAGTATGGGGGCTCAGTCTGCCATAACTGGCGAATTTCAGGGGTTTTTCATTTTTAATTTGAACCACAATGGGGAGGGTGAACTTTTTTTTTGTGAAGTGCACAGGTTTTTCGTAGGGCAACTTAACCATAACGTCCCCTCAACAAAGTTTTTTTTGTAGTGAATACTATATATACTTGAGTATATGGGGAGTGGGGGAGAAGTTTGTATTGAGTTTACTTGTTCTGGGGGTTGGGGCCTCTGCATTGTGGGCTTCAGCTACTGCACTATGGACCAGAAAAAATACACTTGCCCCCTGCCCCCGGCTAAATGTTGCAGTCCTCGTCTGGCACGGGCCCCTGCTGGCCCACCTCTCTAGTTCAGTCCTGGGATCTAAATGAGCGTGGGCCCCTGTTGGCTCACCTCACTAGTGTAGTGCAGTCCTGGGGCATAAAGAGGAATGAGCCCCTGTTGGCCGACCTCCACAGTGCAGTGCAGTCCTGTGGTCTCGGTGAATGGGCCCATGTTGGCCCACCTCCCTAGTGCAGCGCAGTCCTGAGGCCTCAATGAATGAGCACATGTTGGCCACTTCCCAAGTGCAGTGCAGTACTGAAGCCTCAATTTATGAGCCCATGTTAGCCCACCGCCCTAGTGCAGCGCAGTCCTGAGGCCTTGAGGAATGGGCCCCTGTTTGGCCATCTCCCTAGTACAGCGCAGTACTGAGGCCTCAATGAATGGCCACCTGTTAGCCCACCTCCCTAGTGCATTGAGTGCTGCCAAACTCGTAATCCGGTCCTCAGTCCTCCTTAACTAGTTATAATTATTTCACTTCATGTTTAAAGAGAAAGTTTCCTAGTCCCTCACTCTGTAGTATCCAAGCATTGGGGATAGGCAGGACTGTGACGAGGAAGACTGGCACTTGGAGTAATAAAGATTACTGCTAGGTAATCTAGGCAAAAGCTTATGATATGATATGATTTGGTATTTATAACGTGCCTGTGCACAAGTGTTTCCAGGTGCCACAAGACAAGGAAGGGGGAGACAGTGGAAAGACAGGACAAACGATCCTACTAGGCCTTGTGTCATTCAGATTGTCCAAGTGCGACAACAAAGTGCATGGGGGAAAAGGAGAGGGGGAAGTGCAGGAGAGATGGTAGGGGAAAGTGAGGCCTGTACACAATGGCTCTGAGTAAGTGCCGCCAGGGCAGCATGGCTCTGGGTAGTGCCAGGTGGGATCACTCAGGAGCTGGGTCTGCGTTGAAGGGCCAGTGTAACACTTTTGCAGACATGCAGAAGCTGAGCATTTACTGGGTCTGCATAGATTGCCTGCGCTGCTGCATATGGTTCACACTGACTGGCCTTTTTTGTTTTTCAGAGTTTTCCTGGTACGAGAAAGTCAGCGTAACACGAAGGGCTTCGTCCTGTCCTTGTGCCACTTGCAGAAGGTCAAGCACTACCTAATCATGCCGGTAGGTGTCGCTATAACCTGACCCACCATAACAGCTCAATGGAGAAGATATAGAAGGCGCTGTATACTTTTATGCCACGTAAGGTTAGCCGGTGGCTTCCTGTCACCAGGTCCATCATGCCCCAGACCTGGGCTTTCATCTCTCCAGCAGTTGCAATCTAGGGGTTGTAGTTGTGGGTCCTCTCTGGTGACTAAAATGGGTGAAGGAAAAACAAACAACAGGACTGGAACAGCGTGTGCCTGGTGAGATGGAGTGTTTTGGTAATCTTACATACGCACTATTCTTCCAGAAAAGGGGCCGTTGGAACTCGGTATCCCACCCCCGGAACCTTCCCTCTGATCTTCATACAATGGTTGCATGGAATCCCCTCCGCTCTGCCTCCAAATTCAGAATTGGGGGGTAGGAGACTGTTGGAGGAGGAAGAGTTGAACCTTCACCAATGTTATTGCTGTGCTTTGCAAGCCCTGTCACTTAGTGTTAGTGCACACGTGCTACTTGCCAGGCACCCCCTTTCAACAGTGCATGAGCACAGCTGCTTCACCCTCCTTGAAGGTCTTGACCAGACTTCAACAAAAGAGATGTCTGGAAGGTTTTGAATTAATCCTAATCACTGGCATGGATCTGGGCAACCTTCCACACCATAATTTCTTAGCTCATCAGGGACATTGCAGAAGGGGACCAGCCATATGCATATCAGTTTTACATTTACCACCGGTGCTGGGACGGACTGCCCGGACGTGAGTCCCGAGCCTGCAGTGCCTAGAGAACCAACCTACAACCACTGATGTTGCCCAAGCAGGCCGAAACATAACTGGGTTTACTTGTGGTCTCGTGCAAACCGGACTGGTCTGCCCCTTTTGCAGTGGGGCCAAGCCTGATTTGCATATTGTCTTTCCCTTTTTGTATTGGTAAGGCAGGCTGAAAAACGATGATCTGGTGGGTTGCCCAATGAAATTGTTGAAAGTTGAGATTAATTGATGATGTTCGAGCAATCAACCTTCAGGTTTGCATTTTTCGGCAGACTAACACAGCGGAAAGCAGGTGGCTGTTGCCTGGGTTCAGTGGGGATAATCTATACAACAAACTAATTCCTTTGCCTGGATTTCCCACCCCTCACCTTCCTCTCTCCTTTTACAGTATGAAGAAGATGGGCGGCATTATTTCACCATGGACGATGGCCAGACCAAATTCACTGATCTAATCCAGCTGGTAGAGTTCCATCAGATCAACCGGGGAATCCTGCCATGCAAGCTGAAGCACTACTGCACACGTGTGGCCTTGTGATCCCTGATCAGGATTGTGTGATGCCAGAAGTGAACCTTGTGGTGCTGATGTTGGGCCGTGATCCTTGACATGAGCCCTGTGGTCCCCAACATTGGGGGTTAAGGACTCCCGACTTGAGACACGTCATCTTTGTTATGGGCTCAGTGACTCCTGTAGTGGGCCCGCCAACATGGGCTCTGTGGTCCCCAGTCGGAGCTCTGACCCCTGGCATGGGCCTTTACCGGCTTGGGCTTTCTTCCTGGCAGGGACACAGAGATCCGGACTTTGGGTCTTTCCAGGCATAGGTTCGGTCATTCTTTGGAGGGGACCTGGGAATGGCTTTGCATGAGCCTGGGCGCGCCACCCCAGTTGATGAACTGATCCTCACACCAGAAAGGCTTCCAAGCCTAAAGCGATGGCCCCAGGCCAACAAGCCTACCGCTCTTCATAATGGAACATTTCACCCTCTGTGGCCTGGATGCAGTCACTCTCTACTAGTGGGCTGCAGGAGTAGGGGTTCTCCTAGAGGCTAGTTTGTGGTCCTTACAACATCTTGCTTGAAGTACGCCTTGTGATTTACACCTTGTGATTGTCACCAGCACGCCCCCTCCCTAATAATCTTCTATTTTTGCAGGTTGTGAACCATACGGAGGAAAATTGAACTTGTTTGAGTCAGAACTGTAATTTGCAAACTCTTCGAAGGGCTGAATTAAGATCTGTAATGACATCAAGAGGTTGAAGGACAGCTGATGCAAAGACATTTTATTTCAATATTCTTGATCTACCAAATCCATGAGCAGTGAGGAAGAGAATGGAATATTTTAGACAGAATTTAAGATGTGTGCTTTTCTGCCATTCTTCACTGTGGGGGATATAGGGAGGGCCACCATAGAGTTCTAGTCTGTGTAGGGTGCACAAACTTAACAACCTCCATCTGCACTAGGCCACTTCCAGTGAAAAGGCACATCTCTGGTGAAATTAAATGGTGCCTTTCATGTCCAAGAGAAGAAGCTGATTGGCTCGGCTGCGTCACAGAATTTACTGCATGTTGCATAGGACCAGCATCCTGGACGTGTCTGTTGAAGCAGGATGGATTGTGGTGGCACTGATATGCCATCCATTACCATAGGGCATACGATGCGACTGTTACACATATTGTCCTGATGGAGTACGCCATTGGCTCAATGCCTGAGGGATTAGATTCTGGTGTAGCCGTGACGCACAGTATCGTGCACAGTATTTCCCTACCTGAGGAGATAGAAGAATTAGACAAACTAAGATTCAGCACTGGCAGTGTCATTTCTCAATATAGCATTGCAAGTGGCTCTGGTCAAGCAGCCTGACGCCACGTCAGCAGTGACCTACAATTGCCTCTTACAATAAGGCACTGAGTGAGGCCCCAGGTGAGAATGCAGTAGTTTGTGTGGCAGAAATACTCAGCTAACAATCCGATCATGACAGAGGAAGCTTTGCAGAGTGGTTGCAGTCTGTTCTTCCCCACCTATCGGGATCACAACAGTGTCTTCCTACCGTAGTAGAGGGCTGAACAAGTTATCCTGTAAGAATACTGTGAGAATGAAGTGCAAAGTGGAGTTGGAATGTGCAGAAATCGGAGCCCGCTAACATGCAAACACATAATGTTCTGCATCCCGAACGAGCCCCCACTAACCTAGCCATGACCCAGCAAAAGCATAAAAGACTTAGATTATCAGGGCAAAATGCCAACTGTAAGTCTCTAAGCCAGTGCAACTGGTCACATAGTCCAGAGGGACACTATTTTGATTCCCATAACGCACTCAGCTGTGATATGGAAGCCCAGGAACTGATAGGCTTGCAAGAATTTGGTGTTAACTGCATCAAGGTTGCAGTATTCCTGTGGAGCGGTGAGTTTATGTAAGGTGTACTTCGAGTAGAAGAAATGTCGTGGGTGTCTCTTTCTCACTACGTGGGATGGGGAGGACCTACCATGTCGGGCCTTACGCTTTATCTGTGCACTTTACATTTGAGGCTCAGCTGTGAAGAAGAGATATATTGAAGAAGTAGAAAGTGAGAAGCGGATACTGTACAAGGTCCTCCTGAAGGATTGGGAACCTGGAATGTCTTGAAAGACCTCCCTGGTGTCCTTCTGTGGAAGGCTCCAGCATCTAGCCTCGCCTCACTGGTGTCTGAGCAGCCTTCAGTGAGAACAGCTTATTGTCTTCTGTGCATGTTCTCCCTAGAGGCTCGAGGAACTGTGACGTTTATGCTATTTCTCCTCACTCTCTTCTTGTGCACAACCTCATACATTTAACACAAATATTTTGTGGAAAGACAAAATTGCTCTATTTATAGCTACTTCGAATAAACATTGCCTCTTTTTGTAGCCTCGACTGGTGTGCTTTGTATCAGTGTGGTACCTGCCTTCATGGGAATTTGATGGTTTCCTTCTGCCCTATGAGAAGGAGGGGGCTCTACGGCTACTCCATTAGGGCATTCATCCATTCATCCCTAGAGGTGACATTATGGAATGCAAAGTGCAGTAAGTTTTATTCCTGCCCCAGAACTTATCCGAGACCTGGTGATTTTTCTATGAAGTTCAGAACTACCGTCTTCTCATTTCCATGCATACAACAAACTTTGAAGATGTTACGTTATATGGGCATTTTTTAGCAACCGTACAGTGCAGGGGTGCTCTGGCTGCTTGTTGGGTTATGTGGAAGTTGGTTTGGTATATAAGTTTAAAATAAAGCCCATTCTTCAATTTAAAAAAAAGCGCTATGTATTCACCAATTGAATCCAATATCACCAACAGGACACAGTGGGCCTCATTACAGGTCAGGCGGTCCGGAAATAACGGTGGCGGTAAACCCACCACCACCGTTGTTTCCGGACCGCCTGATCCCGACTCCTACAGGCGGGAGGTGATGTTCCCGCCAGGTTTGACCTGGTGGGTTTAACACCGCCCGCCTGCAGGCGGACGAGGAAACACCGGCAGAATTACGAGATGCTGCTGGTGTTTCCATGATCCCCATTCCCATTGAGTCCTATAGGACTCATGTCCTATAGGACTCAATGGGAATGGGGATTTACACCATTCCGCCTCTGTGATTCCCAGAAAACCGGGGTTGTAATGCCCTGGTAATTCCGGGAATCACGGAGGCGGAATGGTAATACGAGTCCGGCGGTAACCAGGCGGTTTTTACCGCCGCTGTTACCGCCGGACTCGTAATGAGGCCCAGTGAATACAAAATTCTGAGACATCTAAATCAAAAGGTAGAGTCGGCTGCATGGTGGGGAACGCCACAATCTGTGTTCAGCCTAGTAGGCCTCTGCACAGAAAGGATGGTGATGATGATGGTAAAATCCATAAAGTGCCTTAAGGAGGCAAGCGAGAAGGGCAGGATAGCAGAGACATTGAGGTGGGGTCCTCTGGATTGATGGTGGGTTGTTGCAATGCTTTTCTCTGTTTCATAAAGTATCCCTAGAGTTATAGTGGCATCCTTGATCAAAACCACCCCCATTAAGCATCCGCATGGCACTAATCATGCTCACTGGTTCACTTCCTAGAAAAAATATGAATCCATTTATTTATACACCTCACTCTCTCCGACGTCAGGTTTCTAAGCAGATAATGTTGGTTTCCTATGATCACTTTGGGTTGTACTATACAGAGCTATATATCAATGGATGCCTCAGGGCGATTTGCATGACACTTCACGCCAGACAGAAACCACCTCCCATTTTATCTGTCCCACACCTCCAAGGGGTGGAGCCGAATGAGTTCAATAACCTAATCACATCCCCATCAGTCTCATTGAATGAACATCTTTCTTGATGCCTTCAACTTACAAAGAATCCACATCACTAAAAGCACGTGGGATGCTCGCAGTCAGCCTTAAACTGGAATCAATAGACATAAAACAGCGTGTATTGAACCCCCTCAGGTTGTGAGACAGGCATGGTATTAAGAGAGACACAGACTCAAAAATATTCATTTCAGCACCTTTATTTACTAAAGTTCCTGGGTTGGTGTAATGCCTAACTGGCCGTAACATTAAAGGGATGGTTCCCTTAACTGATGTTTCTAAGGACCGTCGAAGTCTGGAAGTCCAAAATAAAAATCTGTCTGTCAAAGAGTGAGGCCAAGCATAGGTTTAGACACAAACATTTGTTAGGAAGTCTTTCAAAAGGAAAAAGTGGTGGTTGAACAAAATAGGGAACCAGGATTGGTTTCAGGTGGTCTTCTCACCAGGTGTAGGTTAGTCATCTTCAAAAGGATGAGTCCAATAAAAAGGGACTGTTCATAGGACTTTTCGGAATAGTTCCAACAATGTCAATAGGCCGCATTACACGTAAGTTGGTAAGGGATTACCGGTACCGGTAAGGGCACCGGTACCGGTAAACCCTTACTGCCTTACTACGAGTTCCCTTTGCGGGACCCGACCTTAACGGCTGGTTTTACCAGCCGTTAAAGTAGGGTACCGCAAAGGGCACTCGGTGCTAATTACGGTACCGCAATTTGCGGTACCGTAATTAGCGCCTTCCCCATTCCCATTGTGCCCTATTGGGGCAAAAATGGGAATGGGGAAGGGCCTTGGTGAATGGGGAATTACTGCCCCGCTCACCTTGGAGTAGGGCAGTAATTCCGCCATCCACCAATAGCGCCATGGTTACCGCCTACCGTGTAATGAGGCCCAATGTCTTTAACAACATGGGTTCCGTTCCAGTTCAAAACAAAACCAAAAGAAAAACACAGTTTTTTTAAGCATGTCAGGGTTCCCTTTCCCAAGCTTCAATTCCTTCAGTAACACAAAACAATGAAGATTCCACTTTGATAGGCCTCTTAGGGTTCCCTCCCCCAAGCATAGGCCTCTCTTCAAGTCAGACACAAATCCAATTCTTGGTCCTCTCAGGATTGCCTTCCCCAAGCTTAGGCCTCTTTCAAGTTCAAACAAAAGTTCAGCTCTTACGCCACTCAGGGTTCCTTTGCCCAAGCTCAGGCCCCTCTTGAGTTTCAAAACATGAGTTCAGTTTGTCAAGATGTACCTTTCTTTCATATACAGTTCTTTCAAGGGGTAGCAACAGAGACTTTCAAAAACGCCAGGTTCTTTGCTCCTCCTAAGCACGACCACGTTGAGGTTTAACCCCTCTCTTTTATTTTCCACTCTTTCTTCTATTAACCTTTTGCCTTGAGGGGCTTTCTGCACCCCTTTTTGTCTCCCTCTATTTTCTTGACTTCTTTCTCCTGCATACTAGCACCTTCCACTCCTCCTTGTGCCTACTGACACCTTCTTTAACTTTCTCCAGCTTTCCTGTGCACATTTGCACTCTTTTCCATCCCTTGCCCCCTGGGACCTTCCTTCTTGCTTTCCTGTGCACTCTTTCACTTTCTTTATCTCTGTGTCCACTGGCACCTACCTTCTTGCTTTCCCCGTGCACACTTGCACACTTTCCACTCTGGCAGGTCGCTTGCACCCTTCTCTCTAGTTTTGGGTCTCTCACACCCTCTGTAATACAGTTCCTTCACTTTGTGCCCCTTGCACGCTTTGTTTTCTTGCTTTCTCTTACTTTTCCTTAATCTTGACACTCTTCTTTCAATCTGAATGGCTTAGTTTCCTTTTGTTTCTTTTCCTCTTTTCTGCTCTGTGCCGCTTTATGCATTCCTTTTGCCCTCTCTGCTTCAGTTAGCCACATGCTACCAAATCTCTCTTACTTTCACAAGACTCACCCGGTCAGCAGCGCGTTGACAAGCGGTCCCTTCTGTTTGTGCAGGCCTGAGTTCAGCGTCTCTCACCACCTGCCCCCCAAGCACCCTTGGGGCTAACACAGGTCCCAAGGGAACGAGCAATTTTCAGACTGCCAATAGGAGCCTGCAGCGTGCTTTGCTCCGGATCTCTAGAGACATGGCTCCCTAGCTGTGCTGCTGCCCCTCACAAACACCGGGCCAGCGTCTCGGCCCGCCGTTCTCCTCTGGACTATAGCTCCTTTTGCTCTCTGCTCCTTGGCTCCTCTGGACAAAACAACGTCAATGCCCGCCTTCTCACTTTTGTAGAACCACACTTATAGTTAGAAAAGCAGTCAAGTGGAGTCAGGTGTGAGTGATAATTAGTAAATGCCTGACTCTATCAATGGGACAACTTAAGTTCTTTCTACAGATGGTTTCCCTTACACTCCCCATGTTATTCCTATGGGAAATCTTCACTACTCCCTGTTGCCTCTTCCTCGTCCCAGTATTCGTTGGAAATGGGGAGGGGGTGATGGAAGGGTTTTGGAGGATACATCTATTTCCAACTATTCTATCAAGGAATCGACAATGGACATAGGGAAATCCCTTAGCCTGGTTTTTCCTCAAGGGGATAGTTGCCCCGTCCCATATTCCTGATGGTTGATTATACAAGCCAGGGTTTTGATGGTATTTCCTGTGTTTTAAATTTGTAGTGTATGACTGGATAGTAATAGCATACTCCTGGCTTAGTTTTAGTTGGTTTCTCATCCTTCTCCACCTTGGGCAATTCATTTTCCTCCCCCCCCTTTAGCTCATTAATGACAGGATTGGATTTAGGGAAAAATAGACCTGGATTAGGGTGATGGGAATCAACATAACCCATGAAAGCGTCCTGGACTTCCTCCTCCTCTTCTGTCGCCCTGTCAGAATACTGTGTCTCACCCAGGGCATTCCCACAAAGGCAACTCCAGATTCTCCTACCGAGGCGATCCTCCCTCATTTGTCCACCCCCAGGGTTGGGCTCCAAGAGCGAAGGCCCTCCCCTGGCCACCTGAATAGAGGACTCTCTGGGTCTTAACGGGAGAATACCCCTAGGTTTCTCAGACTTTCCACTAGTCAAATGCCTCAACCTTATCCCCCTTGACTGGACAGACCATGCCGCCATCTTCAATCATCTCTGCCACACCTTCCTACTAACTAGGGGCTGGGTCATCCCACTATGAAATGAAATGATATTTTATTTATATCGCGCTCATACACAAGTGTTTCAGAGCGCGACATGTCATCACTATATCTCGATTCTGTTCCTTCAAGAGCGACCCATGGAAAGTCTAGAACAGTCTTGAAACACTGTCCTTCGTTAGCCCAATCAACTCTGATGATACTGTCACTCTAGTATCTCAGTGGTAAAGGCCCACACAAAGCAGCATTGCACCAGGGCTCAGTCCTCGGCCCCATGGTGTACTCTGGAATGTACCAACAACAAGAGGCGCATAAAAAAATGCTGACATGAAATGCAGAAACAGGAGGATCTCCTTGCTCTGAAGACCCTCCCCATCACATGCCGGCACTCCTCACTAAAGCAACAGCTGCACTTTACTCTACAACCATTGGAGCAGCAGATAACCAGAGCAAATCCCCCTCTACATTAGTCAGACTTCTACAACCCTCTACCCAAACCAGTAGTCATGTGGTCCACAGAAACATGTAACAATGAATCACTTAATTGCTAAAATAGATACAATGTGCAGATCCTAGACAGTGCTTTTCAGATCCCAGACAAAGGAGACACTTGCCTCCGGCCCCTTCACCTCTCTGCATCATTCGACATTCACACAGAACACATGAATAAACTTTAAAATGGATTGTTTCCTCCCAGGTGTTCCTCATCTTTTTATATATCCATATTCAGCTTTAGCTGCCTCCGAAAAACATTTCAACGGGAGGTACTGCGTGTTGATGCCGGTCGACTCGATGTCCCTCAAGGGCCTCTGTCCCGGTGTCGATGTCACCACTGGTACATATAGCGCACTCAGCGACCGTTAGCTTCAGTTCAATTTTTCCACGACAGCTATCGCTTCGGGAGATCAGCGCACTTCGGTTCCTTCAAGAAACCCATCGTATAGTCAATTAATGGCTAGAGTAATTCAATGTTTAGGGTGGGACAGGCCTGCATCACCTTTTGAGCAGGATGACTTGACAGACATTTTAGACAAGGGACCCCAAGAGGACCCTGTTCTTCCCTTCCATATAGCCTTGATAAGGCAGATCAGTGCAAACTGAGATACGCCAGAGTTAATTCTGGTGGTGAATAACAAATTGTCAAGTAAATACAGGACCTCCAGCAGCGATCCTTATTATCTATCCAAACATCCCACTCCAGAAAGCCTGGTGGTACAGGCCACCACATCTACTTTAAAAACAGACTGCCTGCCCAACGATTCCCCAGACTGGGATGACAAACGCCATGATGCATTGGCAAGAAAAGTCTTCTCGGCTGGGAGTAGGGCCCTTAAGTTGACGAACGACACATGCACACTTGATAAGTTCACATTTACCCTATAAGACTGTATAACAATGGCGGCTGATCATAGTCTTGAACTTGAAGGGGAACAAAGAGACAGATTTCTGAACATTATTAAAGATGGGAATGAGGCTATGTGAGAGTCCCTTCAAACTGGTCCCGACTCTGCCGATAGTATCAGCAGAGCAATGACGGCTAGCACTGTGATACTCAGATGTGCGTCGTTAAGAACGTCTGGTTTGTTTCAGATGTGCAATCAAGGCTTCTTAACATGCCCTTTGATGGCACACACTTATTTGGCAGCAAGGCTGACAAGAGCCTTTGCTAAGCTGCAAACGTCCAAAGTGGCAGCCAAATTCCTGGTTGCTGCAATCCGTCAACTACAACCTGGTCCCAGTGGAACAGTTTGAAGGGGAAGGTCCTTTTGTTTTTATTCCTCAGTTAGAAGAGCGAGAGGATTGGTGAGTCAGAGGGGTAAAAGCAGATTCCCCCTTGGTGGACGGGGGAGAGGTGCTAAAACCGCCCAGGCAATGGCTGATTTACCCTCAAGCACTGCATCAGCTGCCTCAAAACCTCTCACAGCATCTGCAAGAATGGCAGGCTATTACTTCAGATGCATGGGCATTGGAAACAGTAGCCCAGGGTTACTGCCTTCTCTTTCTAAAAAGGCCTCAGGATCAACCACCATGAGGCATTTTTTTCAAAATTCTAGTTCCGCTCCATTTGCAGGAAATTTTGACCCTGCTAGAGAAAGGTGCTATAGAATCCATACCTGTAGCAGAGAGGAACAAGGGTTGGTACTCCCCTTACTTCCTAATCCCCAAGAAGGATGGAGGATTGAGACCCATCTTGGACTTTAGAAACTTGAACAAGTTCAAGATGGTTACCATTTCTCAGATCCTTCGGGCCCTCCAGCTTCAGGACTGCATGGTATTCAATGGACCTTCTGGGTGCCTACTTTCATCTGTCTATCCATCACAGGCACAGAAAGTACCTGAGGTTTGCTGTTGCAGGTTCTCATTATTAGTTTTGAGTTCTGCCTTTTGGGCTGACCTTTGCCTCTAGGGTCTTCACCAAGTTAATGGCGGTGGTGGCAGCGAGTCTCCGGAGAGGGAGGATTCACGTCTATCCCTACCTGGACAATTGGCTGAACAGCACCCGTTCTCCCGAACATCTCAGCATAATCTGTCACTCTCTCCACAGACTTCGCTTCTCCCTCAATTACAAGAAGTCCCACATGATACCATCACAAAGACTCCAGTTCATTGGAGCAGTACTGGATGCATCCTTGGGAAAAGCCTCGCCACCTGAGGTGAGGGCTCAACACATTCTGCAGATGGTCACCACATTTTAGAGTGCCCAGCGTCTTCCGGCCTTTGACTTTTTGGGTTTGCTCGGCCTCATGGCATCCTGCATTTTTCGGTTGCCACAAGCTCATATGAGAATGATATCCCTCCAATGGGCTCTCAGGACACAGTGGTCTCAATTCTTGGGCAGGATCACAGGCCTCCTTCAGGTTCCAAGCAGGGTTGCACAGGATCTCCTGTGGTGGGCCTGCGAGGACAACATTCTGAAGGGAGAACCTTTTTGACAACCATGGCTAGAGATCACAGTAGCTACGGACGCCTGGCTCACGGGGTGGGGAGCCCACGCCATCGATCTGACAGTCAGCAGTCATTGGTCTCCATCGGAGTCCAAACTGCACATCAATCTTTTGGAGATCAGGGTGATCAGACTAGCGCTGTAGGCCTTTCTGCCCTCTGTACGGGGAAAGAGTGTCCTGGTAATAACGGACAACACTGTGGCTATGTAATACCTCAACAAGAGAGGAGGCATAGGATCACTTCCAGTGTGCAGAGAGGCGATAGAGCTCTGGTTCTGGGAAATTCAAGAAGGAATATCCCTATCAGCAGTTCACCTAGCTGGAGAGGAAAACACAGCGGTGGACGCTCTGAGCAGGCAACGCAGTTTCCCACGAGTGGGAACTAGTTCAAGAAGTCATTCAAGAGCTCTTCACCCTTTGGGGAACTCTCAATTAGATCTGTTTGCGACCAGTGTCAACGGTTGTCCGAACTATTCTCCTCCAGGGAATTTCCCCCATGAGGAGCAATAGGGGAAGTGTTCATAGTGGACTGGGATTTTCCACTCCTGCACGCATTTCCTCCTGTCCCCATCATTCCTCAAGTCATCAGGAGATTGAGAAAGTTTGGGAAATCCATGTTCCTAATTGTTTTGGATTGGGCCAGGAGGACATGGTACCCGGACCTAATGGACATGTCCATCTGCCCTCCAATACGTCTTTCGCAAAGAGAGGATCTTCTCACGCAGGAGGAAGGTCGGATTCTACATCCAGAGGTCAAGACACTCAACCGTCATGCAGCATTTCTGAGAGGTTGAGATATAAGGATTGGGACCTTCCAGATTATGTTATGGAAATGTTGCTTTTGGCCAGAAGGCCAGCAAAAAAATCCTTGTACCACTGCCGTTGGAACAAGTTCTGCAGCTAGTGCAGGGACAAGAATGTGGACCCTTTCCTGTGCAGTACACCTATGGTGTTGTTATTGTTACATCTGGCTAATCTGGGACTCCAGGTTGGCACAATTAAGGATTTCTGGCAGCACTGTCAATTATTAAGTGCTTCCCTGAAGAGGTATCTTTCTTCAAAATGCCACTACAGATAACATTTCTGAAGCGACTGACGAATGTGTTCCCTCCGATCCCATTTCAGTTTCCAGTTTGGGACCTTAATCTGGTTCTAAAATTTCTCATGTGTACTCCCTTCGAACCACTTCATTCTTGTCCTTTAAGGTTGTTAGCCTTCAAATCCATTCTTTTCGTTTCTATTACTTCAGCCCGTAGGGTGAGCGAACTTCAAGCCTTGTCTTGCAAGCATCCTTGTACAATTTTCTTTAAAGACAGAGTGGTTCTTAAAGTTAAACCCACATTTTTGCCCAAAATTGTGTCTAATTTTCATTTAACACAGAAAAGTGTACTACCTTCTCTTTATCCACCACCTCACCTTGGAAAGGAGGAGGAGAGATTGCACAGGCTTGACCCAAGGCGTGCACTTAGATTTTATATTTCTAGAATGTCAAAATTGTGACAGGACGATCAACTGTTCATTGGTTATACAGGCAATAAATTGAGGATGGCAGTGACAAAACAAACCCTGTAGAAGTGGATTATTTTAGGCATTTCTGAATGTTACAGGCTAGCTGGAAAAGATCTGTCTGAGGGCTCATTTGACAAGGGGCATGACTACATCCTCTGCTTTACAGAGAGGCGTCCCAATTGCAGATATTTGTGAGGCAGCCACATGGTCCTCGCTTCATACTTTTACAAAGCATTATTGTCTGGTTCAGGTCAGGAAGGAGGAATTGTGAAGACAGTGCTAAATTCTGTTCATGCAAACCCATAAGGAACTCTGAAATTCTTACTCTCTCCTCCAAAATAAATACTGCTTTGGAAAGATGAGGAATTTGTGGGAGGATACAACCCATTCGAAGAGCAAGTTACAAGAACAAGTTACTTACTCCGGGTAACGTTCTTTCGATTGGATGTTCCACGTATTCCTAATCGTCCCTCCCAACCTAGCCCGCATAGAATTTCCATGTAACACTTTACATTCTTTCGGGGCAGAATAATGTCTTATGCAAGGTAACACCATAAAGTATTGAGGGAATGCATCAAAACGGAACTGAAGCTAACGGCTGCTGCGCCCACTATGTGTACCAGTGGTGATGTCGATATCGGGACGGTGGCCCTCGACTGACATGCAGCGCTGGTGCTGAATTCTTTTCTGAAGCAGCTAAAGCTGAGGAATATGTGGGAGGAACATTCAATCGAAAGAACATTAACAGGGGTAAGTAACTTGTTCATCTCAATAACAGAATAGGGTCACAGGCACAATCCTCAAAGGGTTTGCTTCTTGCCTCTCAGACAAACACCAAGCAATCCTGATTGGAAGCTTTAGGTTAGACCATTGTCTGGTCAGCAGTGGAGTCCCGCAAGGCTCAGGCCTCTCCTCAGTGATCTTCAGTCTCGCTGTGGAGTTGCTGGGGTCATATCTTGCTGATCCAAAGATCTGTATTCACCAATATGCAGATGATGCAGCTAATCCATGAAATGAGCTGTGTGCAACATATCTCCCACGGCAAAGAGTGCCTTGCTTGCACCCACGCCCGGATGACGAATACCCACCTGAAGTACAATCCTTCAAATCACAGAATTATACCTACTAGGCCAGCCAACTAAACGGGAGACCATTCAAGAGTGGCTAAATGGCATGCACCTGGATGGACCCACTCCTCAGTTGACCCCCCAACCACCAAGGTTGCTCTGGCTCACTATCGACAGTGACCTCTTCTTCTGGCGGCACATTACCAAAAACACCATATCACCTGGTATCCACTAATAAAACCCTTTCTCCCCACTGAGGAGCCACACGCCTAGCCCTCCTAAGGGTCATTCAACATGATGCTGCATGCCTGAACAAGAAATGTCAGCACACCCACCCCACGTCCCATCCTCAGAAAATTCTGCTGTTTTGCAATCCCAGTAAGGGTACTCTTCAAGCAGTGGCAGATTTAGCAGTTGTATGACGGACAAAGAGCGAGCGGGCCCTGCCGTGTCCTAGTGACACCTTCAAAATCTGTTCACACCAGCCACAACACACACACCTTCATCCCTCCTTGCTGGCAGTCGGACACAGTGGAATAATAAAGAGCAGTCTTAAGTGCTCGCTGACAGGGCCCGGCTAATCATTTGTCATGGCCCGTGGGGCCCATTTCATCATTAATGGGCCCTGCTTGCTTGCATTTGGGGGGAGGGGTAAACATAATCATTGGCACCCTTAGATTCCTTAAATAAGAATGATCTTTGATTTCAAGGGGCGGGTAGCCAGAGTGGATCTGAAACACTAAACTGACACAAAAAAAGCTAGTCATTGCTCTGTCAGCAAGGTGCTAAACAGATGAAACCAGAGTAAAAGAGGTGAGAACATGGCTGGGTGCTATCAAAAGTCAGTCTGTAACCTGCCGAAAAGCGCACATGTATAGTCTTCAGTTAAGGGGACAGCAGCCAGCAAAGAGCAGCCTGTAACATGCACACGAGGCAAAGTGCACATTTAATGCCATGAAAGTAAGACCTATTGTGTTGTGTAGTAGACAAAATAGGGGCAGCTGCTTGGGCCCTCTCCCTTCCCTGAGGCTCTTGAACACATACACAGAACAACAAAATCCCAACACTGTGGGACTGTCAGGCATACAATGCACTGATATTTTCTAATGTGTCTTCCGGAGCTGTCCAGCAAAAGATATGCAGAACCCTAATTTTCACGATATGAATTGACATAAGAAACAACATCACAATAAATAACATTACAAGCAGTGGCATCAGTCTTCAATACTCTAGGACACCATTGTTAAAGACATTAAAATATGTTTTCAAGTGCAAGCCAAGAAAATAATGTGCTAGGCAATATATAAATATTCATGATTATTAATGCGAAACAACACAATGGTTTAATACACCATGAGGGTATTTCTTTATAGGAAAAATTGCAAACTAACTGGTCGATTCATGGAATTAATGTGCGCCGAAAATTCCCGCGCAGAGGTGCCAAAACGTGCGATTTGCAGTAAAAGTGCGAAAAAATCGCAGTGCAACTGCGAAAATCGCAGGGAAACCAGTGCACATCGATTCATGGAAGTCCGTGCGCGAGAAAAACATTGGATGTGCGCTGAAAAAGTGCACGGCACACGCCGGCGCACAGGTCATCCAACGGCATGAGCCACGGCCACTGCGAAATCGCACATAACGCGGCGCACATCACAAAAGTAGGCAGAACACGGGGCGTAACACTCGGAATGGGGAACAACGCGTGAAAATATGGGCATCACAGGGGAAGTACAGGAGGCAAGTGCGCAGATCGCCCACATGCTCGCCTACAACCCGTATACATGGAATCGAATAGCGCAAACCAGCGCATGGTGAAAGACGCGCACAGGGCCAAACAAGTACGCCACAAGAAAGCAGGTGGTAGCGTCCATGCGCCTAAAATAAATGTGCGCCAAAATGTGCGCTAACAAAAAGCACCCATATACAGCCATGATGAATGGTCCATACAGTGGCCCTCTAGGACAAATGAGGTGCAAAGGGGTACTGACAAACACGGACACCCGCTGTGTGAAAATTAGCGTGTGCGTGTATTACGGGGTTCGCGGGAAGTTCCACACGCGATTGGCCTGGGCACGTGTATTCCGGGGTGCACGTGAAGTTTCATACGCAAATTTGCAGGGTACGTGTATTACGGGGTTCGCGGGAAGTTCCACACGTGATTGCCCTGGGTCCGTGTATTTCGGGGTGCGCGGGAAGTTTCACAAGCGAATTAGCAGGGTATGTGTATTTCGGTGTGAGGGGGAAGTTTCACACGCGAATTAGCAGGGTACGTGTATTTCGATGTGCGCGTGAAGTTCCACACGTGACTGTGCCTGTGAGAGTGGGGTACGTGTATTCCAGGGGTGGGCGGGATTATTTACTTGCGACTGGGCCTGGGAGAGCGTGTTACGTGTATTCCTGGGGTGGGCGGGAAGATTTACACGCTCGCCTACAACGTGCCAAAAAACAAAAGGACCGATCCAGAAACACGTACGCCAGCATGAAGCAGGCGCACGTCCCACACAGCATAAAAGAGTGCGCAAAGAACAAACAAGCTCAGACGCCAGGATGAATATACCGTTCCTAGCAACAGTGGCCGTGGGATACCGCAGGAGGAGGAGAAGGATAGTCAGGGCCAGAATCTTCACACCCAGAACCAGCCTATTTGGTATCCCAGATGACCAGGTGTATGGGAGGTACAGGTTTCCACCACACATAATACTCGACCTGGTCAGTGAGTGGGAGGATGACCTCACATCACCCACCCTGTGCTCCCAAGTACTCAGCCCCCTGGAGAAGGTCCTCAATGTACTGCACTTCTTGGCTACCGGATCATTTCAGCGGACAAGTGCCATAGTGGGGGGGATGTCACAGGCCACGTAGTCACGGTGCCTACACCAGGTGTTGGCCATCATCATGCACGCCCATCAGTCCGCAGGCACATATACCTGCCCGGAACACCTGCAGAAAGGCAGGCTGTCAGCCAGGATTTCTACAGGGTGGCACAATTCCCCAAAGTGCTTGGTGCCATTGATTGCACCCATGTGGCTCTACGTCCCCCCAGGGCATCTGAGCACATCTATAGAAACCGCAAGCACTGGAATTCCATCAACGTCCAGGTAGTATGTGATGCCAAGGGAATCATCACCTCAGTATATGCCAACTATCCAGGGTCCACCCACGACAGCTTCATTTACAGGATGTCAACCCTAAACTGGGACATGGAAGCTGGGCGGCATGGCGATGCATGGCTGCTTGGTGAGTAGAAATGCCACAGCACACGCATGCATGACAGATACATAGTAATGCCAATACCCCACTAATGATCCCCATCACCACCTCCCCAGGGGACAGTGCCTACCCTCTGAGCACACACATGATGACGCCAATTCGGAACCCCATCACGCCTCCCGAGGTAAGATACAACACAGCCCATATTGCAACACGGGGCATAGTGGAGCGCACATTCGGAGTGCTCAAGTCACGCTTTCGCTCCCTTGACCATTCTGGCGGGCAGCTGTTATACGCTCCCCCAGTAGTGTGCAGGATCATAGTGGCAGCATGTGTCCTGCACAATGTTGCAACACTCTGGGGCCTGGCTGTGGACATGGTGGTGCCCCCACATCCCCAACCACATGCACGCCCGCTGCGCATGGGAGGGGAAAGGGCACGGGGTGAGGCAGCCCGTACGCAGCTGGTGGCTAATTACTTCACATAGAAAGCACACCCCTGTGGAGTGCACACAGCGTTGGCACATACCATCCGACAATCAATGATAACTCAATCTGACAATTATGATGAACAAAGGGACAGTCAACTGTCAGAACCATAGCAGCCTGAGATTGTTCATCTGGAAGTGTCACAATGTGTGCATCCCTACCTACACAAACACCACCAATGCAGTGTCATCAAAAGACACACTTCCATGCAACAAAAATGAATACCCACTTGCAAAATACAACATGAGAACAGTGCCATGACACCCAACCCCTCCCCGGCACGGCCACACAACACACCATGGCATGTCATGCAATGTGAGAGCAAACAAATTAATCCCCACAACATGCCCCAAGTGTCACCAACTACAGTGTCCCTAATGGAAACTGGCCACACATGAAATGCTCACAGTAATGCAGGACCAACAACACACATCACCAAATACTTACCAAGAATACCAATCACCTACACAACCTCCAACCTACCATAAACATAACAGTACAGACTTAAAAAATTGGTAGCCTCACTACCTGATAATGGCAGCACTTCGAACACTTCCAAGTATACAGGGTTAGCGCCACACAAGAGTGTAGGTGCACTGCTTACAACATGGACTCCAGTCCCAAAGTAGACCGCCTTGTGAACATGAGAAATGGACCTGCAAATTAGGAGGATGAGATGGATGCAGAGGCACATATCAATACACCATGCAGTGTACAATACAACAACAATATTGACTGCAGACTGCCCACACATCAAATGGGAGTCCAACGTCACCGTGTACGTCAATGTCACTTGGGCACACCCTTTGCAAGCCCATGGAAACGGGAAGCAGGAGGGGTGTGTGTCACACAAACCCAAGCATCTGACCCAAATTCAGGACAAGCCTGCATGTGCCCAGCCACAATACAGCGTATGCCCACGGGAGCCACACAAGGCAACACTGTCCAAAAAATCAAAAATCAAAAATCAAAAAAAATAAAAAATCAAAAAAATATAATAATAAAAAATGGCCATTAATGGGCACGGGGGGGTGGGGGAGGCCACCCAGGAGGTCCGAGGACAGGGTGCACACCAAAACCTACCTGTGTGGATCTTGCGAAAAAAAACACCTCCGTGGGCTCATGGCCTGCACGGCTACCCTATTGTGAGAGATTTGCTGCTGTCGCTCTCCTCACTGTCTGCAGCTGCCTCAGGAGGTGGTGGCACTATGGGAGGCAGCCCACGCAAAGCCCTAGTCTGGTCCTCCATGACAGCAAGCATGCGGGTGTGGAAGGTCTGGTTCTGGAGGATAATTGTGCGGAGGTCCCCATGCAACAACTCACGGGATGCCCGGACCTCCGCCCTAGTTGCCTGCATCTCAACTGAGAGCGTACGTGTGAGCCGCTCCAGCTGCTGTTCTGTCCTCGTGTTAGCTGAAGCCTCAAGCTCAACCAGAGTCGCCCTGAGCTGACGGAGTTCCACCCTCAGGGCTTCCCTGTGGCCCTGGGACTCAATGGAAATGGCTTCCCGCAAAGTCTCCAGTGCCGCCCGCCTGTCCCTGTTGGACGCCAACATGTCCTCCCTGTGTGACTGGCTAATGGAGTCTGTTGCCTGCTGTAGTTGTTCAATTAGCATTTCTTGGGGGACAATGGAAGTGGCCACCCTATCCATGGCCTGAGCCATCATCTCAGTTGATGCTGCCTGTTGGTTTGCCATACCGTATATGGATTGCTCCCATGCGGTATTGCCTGGTGGCGTACGGCCACCGCGTCGGCGGGCACCACACCTGTCTGGGGCAAGGCGAACTGCGCCTTGCTGTGCCGGCACTGCCTGAGACTGCAGGACTGCATTCCCCCTCTGATCTGCTGGCCCAGGAACAGGATCAGATGTAGCGGAGTGTGACCCTGCATCCCTAACCACCAAAGGCTGACCTACCAACACTGACATCCCCATTGAGGGTTCGACCCCTGGTGCAGGTGGGTTGGACAGTACAGAATCCCTCCCAGAGACACTTACCTGCGACGGTACATAGGTCTCATCATCCGAATCGACGCCTGAATAGAGCTCGGGGGAGGTGCACCCAGAGACACCCCTTGAGATGACAGCCTGCAGCAAGTGTGGGTTCTCACCCACCACCACACCACGTCCCTCACTGGTGCCCGGTCGGGCCTGAGACCCCTCCTGGGTCTGCACCATCTCCACAACCCCAGCAGTATCAAGTGCGTCATCCCCTGCAAAGACATGAAAGAAAAGAAATGGGAACAGGCATTAGCAACATGGAACACAATTAGGGCTGAGAAGCAACAGAAACAGTACTTCATTGACACATGTCCCACATGACTATAACCCTCCCATGCATGCACTGTCACTGCGTATGAAGGGGAGGCAAATGGCACACATTGATGACACCAAGATGGAAGAGCAACAAATTTGCTGCATGCTGCCTAGCATGTCCATCACACATTGGCCTGTGATTGGCATGTCCAATACACATACATGACACATGCCATCACACAAATGGCATGTACCCTAGCCATGTCACACATGTGACAATAGGACTGAGAAATGCCTAGTGAAAGTGGTGGAATGCAGACAATCAGCCTGAATGAACACAGAATAACATGCAACTATGTTGTGGCAAGATGACAATTCAAGGGCAACTGGTGTGAGGTTGGGCTGAATGTCTACTGTTGCCAGAAGGGATACTGCAACTCCCAAATCCTGGCGCAGAATGTTTTGGATGAAGCACATGGGTGACCCAAACCACTCAGGCACACACCCCCTCACCTGGCACTCAATCAGAAGCACTCACACACACGCCATGCACATGGATGACACACACATGCATGTGCACTCACCGGACAATGCCTCGTAATCTGGCAGGTCTCCCACGCCTAGGATCTGTTCCTCCATGACGTAGGTCCCAGCAACATACTCATGTGGAGTGAGTTCTATGTCCTCTGCCGGAGACCCACCTCCAGTCACTAGAGTTGCGGCATGACTTGAGGCCAGCTTTTTCTTTGCCCTGCGCTTAAGGTCATTCCAGAGCTTGTAGCAATCATTAGCTGTGAGCCTCACGAATCCAAGGGCACTTATGAGTTCCGCAATGGTCTGCCAGTGTGCCTGAAGTTGTGCAGGTGTGGTCTTGCATCCTGCAGTAATCACCATTTCGCTGTCATGTGCGGACACATACTCCACAAGTGCATCAAGTTCGACCCGATTGAAGCAGGGCTTCCTTGGTGGGCCGGACTGTGTAGCCGTGTCTGGGGCATCAGCCTGTACTGGACGAGCACTCTTCCTCTTCCGCTTGGAAGGTGGTGGTGGTACTGAGTGTCCTATGCCGCTCTGGACACTAGGGGCAGGAGCCCCGGTGGACTGTGGACTAGGAGTGTGGGAATGAACACTCACCATGGGAGTTGGTGCAGGCATTAGCTGAAGTGTGATGTGGTCAGGGGGAACGTCAGCAGGATGGACTAGGACCGACACTGTCCTGGCTGGGACACTCAGAGCTGGGGTGGATGGAGCCGCAGCCGCCCCTGCAGCCTCCCCACCCTGCCTACTCGGGGCAGCAGATGACATAGCTGCCCCTGATCCACGTGGGCTGGTAACACCAACGTGCACCGCCACACGTGGCCTAGACCTGCTGACCTGGAAGTCAGCCATGGAGTCATCCAGTGCCAGGTCTGGTGCCACAATGGGCTGGTCCAACAAGGGCTGAGCAGGGATAGTGTCAGCCACGTTACCCTCAACCAGGGGGGGGGGCATGGGTGTCCCTGACTGGTCACCCACACATGGGGGGCTAGGGTCACCCTGCAAGTCCTGGCCACGTCCCCTACCGTATCCACCACGGCTACCTCTTGTGGCTCGCCCACCTTTGTCACCCTTACCGCGTGCTCGCCTCCCAACCATGGCACTGATGTTGTTGTGCGTATGGGAGTTGCAGTAAACTATTGTCCTGGGCAATTGGGGGTCAAAGGGATAGGGTACTAGATGGAATTTGTACCCTAGTGCTCTAGCAAGGCTGTATGTGACCCCTGGGGGAAGATGACGGGTCACGCAACGCACAGGCACCCCGAAAAAGGTAGATAATGTGCACGCAACCCCTCCTAGACCACATCGTGGAAAGAAAAAACCTGCACTACGCTGTGGCACCCAGAAACACAAAAATGAATGTATGCGTGTCACATGCAGCCTAGACTGACCTCTGAAGGGGTAGGCAACACACGGGGCAAGCACAGATGTCAAATACGTGCGCAACTCACCGTCTGCCAGGACAAAGCGCGTGTAAAATACGCGCGTGTGCGCGTTGGCAACACCCCCACCAAAAGAAGAATTGTACGCTGTCTGAGGAGACAGGACAACAGGAGAAGTAAACGCTGTTTGAGGAAACAGGTCCAGAAAAAAGACAAGAAGAGAAAAAGCTGTCAGAGGTAACAGGGAGTACGAACTTGGAACGCCGTGAAGTAAATCGTGTGTGAACCGACAAGAAGTACAGATTTCACCCACTCGCTCTCCACGAAAAGCACATACAAGGAAATGGCATTCTACACGTACCTTTTAAACATGCCCACACGTCCAGCGTCACTTCCGCGTGTACGCGCTAAGGCCCCATCCTCCAATTACACACGCTGACACTCTGACGTGCAGTCATTGGACGTGTAACATGCACCCGAGTACAGGGAAACGCCCGCGCACGCACGTCACAGACGCGCATACGCGCTGTTGGCCTTTGGGCCAATGAATTCCCGTACGTGTGCTGACGCGCTTACGCGCTAAGGCCCTTTCCTCAAATTATACGCAGACGTGCTGGATTTTCACGTGCCAAATCACTCTGTATCAAGCTGGCCACGCGTAAGCACACGGAAGACCACGCTCCTGCCCAGAAGGCCGAATTACTGCCCCCCAGAGCCCCAAGCACGCTCCCACCTGCCATCTGCTGCTGCCTGATTGCCTGCTGCCCACGTGCCCTGCCATTTGCTGCCTGCACATCAGCCAGGGGTGCTGTTGCTGTGACCACCCCTGCTGGAACCGAAGACTCCCGACTGGGATTCCATCGCTCCACAGCCCAGCCCCAGGACCCAGTTGCCCACCCACTCCTGCCTCTGGGTTTGTCATGTCGGGCACTGCAACATCTGGCACCACTGACAACCCCCGGCCAGAGAGGCAGAGGGGCACCAGCTTCACTGCCACCGAAGTTGGTGTCCTGGTGGAGCAAGTCCTGGGGCAGTATGATGCCCTCTTCGGAGGTTCCCGCGCCGACAAGGAAGGACGGACTCGGATCTGGACGGACATCCGCGACTTCCAACATGTCCAGAAGCGCTGGGAGGACTTCAGGTCCAGGACCCTCAACAAGGCCCGGCGCCTCTTGAAGGCAGCGGATGCTAAGGGGCGCCGGGGCCACTTGTCGGAAGATCAGATGAGGGTCCTGGAACGCGTATCCGCAGCGCTCCACGTCCAGGTCCTTGAGAGGCAGACCCGTCTGGAGTAGAGCGGTAAGTGTACATGCATCATGATTGTAAGCTGTGCGTGTGGTGATGTGCCAGTAGTGTGCAGGTTGCACATCTGTTTGTATGGGGCCGAGTATGGGTCGGGGTGTACAGGGCCGTGAGGCTAACACATGCGAGGGCTGTCATGTGTGAGACATGGATGGTGCTTGTGTGTGTAGGCTTGCATGCCAAATGCAGTTGTGTGGGCACACATGTTTGGATGAATGTGTATGTAAGTAGGCATGTTCGTGATGTCACGCATGTATGTTGTTTTCAGCTGCATGTATCAGCACTGTGTACATGTGCATGTGTGTGTATTTGACAAGGTTGCAACAGTGATGCAACATGGATGCATGTGACAGCGGGATGTGGAAGCCTGATTGGCAGATGTGACATGGATGTCCATCTGAACACTGCGACAGTTGGCAGAGGAGTACACATCCATGCAAGTGTGGTGGTGTGTGTGCATGTGTAGTGCACTCCCTGTGTTGCATGTGATGTCTGGCTCACCTTTGCCTGCTCATGCTGTTGTATGTGTATGGATGGTGCTGGCAGTTGCGATATGGCTGTGGTATAGCTCATGTGTGCAAGTTGAAATGACATGTGTGTTGGCAATTGTGATGCCATGTCTGAGGTTTGCCAATGCCACTCATGTACAAATGTCATGTGTGTATGTGTCCATTGTACAGTGCCCTGATGCCTGTGTTTTATTTCTCCCTGTCTGCAGAGTCAACTGATGAAGAGGGCGGAGAAGGTGCTGTGGAGCACAGCGGCGGGGATCGCACCGCCAGCCAGAGACACAAAGCCCGGCTCCCCTCCCAGGTTGTGATCTCATCGGGGAGTGAGGAGTCCGGTGCCGCGTCCCAGGCCGCAGCTGCCGGGGGGAGGTCCAAGAGGCGGAGGTTGGAGTTGGACTCCTCGGCAGCAGAAGGGGCAGCTGGGACCCCACAGGGCCCAACGGGGGAAGATGGCACGGAGTCATCCAGGTTGGTGGGGGGTTTGGTGGAGGTGGAGGCCGTGCAAGCAACAGCGACGGGGTCTGGAGGTGGGGATTCCACTGGTGCTAGTGGTGCAGTGCAGGACCAGGGACAGGAGGCAGCACAGGCCGCCGCGGAGGTGCCTGTTTGCAATCCTGTCCCTGATCCTGTCACTGCATCATCTTGCACCAGTAGGGATGCCTACGTCCAGACCCGTTTTCAGGCAGGGGATGAGCTCTCAACAACTGGCCTTCCTCTGCCTGCGGACGTGGCTATCCGTGTCCGGGTTGAGCCTGTCCTGACTGGTGTGGCGTTGCGTCAACGGGCCATGCGAGGTGACCTGCAGTCTTTTCATGAGGAGACTGCACGTCATCTCGAATGGCTCGTTGACCGCGTCGGCCTACTGGGACAGGTCACCCAGGCCGGATTCCTCCGTTTGATGGGGCTTGCTCAGACTCCCTCCTCAACTGAACCCCCTATGCGCCAGTCGTCCTCCGTGCCATCTTCCCACCCATTAGTCACCTGGGTGCCCTGTGGAGCTGCCTTTGACGGTGCGGCCAGGCTGGTGGAGGAGGCATCCCTGCCACAGTCGGGAGTCGGATGTCCAGCAGGGGTGGCCACATCAACGACTGCACCCCAGCCAGTGGAGGATGTGCAGGCAGCAGGAGGCAGTGCACGGGCAGAGGCACAGCAGCAGCAGCAACGAGGTGGGAGCCATGATGGCTCGGGGCCTTCGACATCGGAGGGGCAGGCATCGGCCGGAGGGCAGGAGGACCCAGGACGGGAAGTGTCTTCCGTGTGGCAGCGGTTGGGCCACGCCATAGATGCGGAGCGGCAGCGGGCAGAAGAGGCACGGCTCACGATGGTCAGGGCAGAGAACTCCATGCGGAGGGCCCTGAGGCGGGCCGAGTGCCTCGAGGCAATCCGCAGGGAGTTGGAGGTGAACATGTCGACGGCCCTGCGGACCCTCGGGCCATGGAGGAGGACCGCCTCCGGGACATTGAGCAGGAGTTTGATGATGCCCTGGCCCGGAACATCCCGAAGTGAGCCATCGGACTAGCCCGCTGCCCTTGTAAATAGTTCTGTAGTTAGTGTTAGGTTTCCTTTGGTTTTGCATTTTTTTTGGACCTTTAGGACAATGGGCCACATTTTTGTATATAGTTATTTTTATTAGGTAGTGTTATTAGATAGGTTTCATTTCTTCTGTTGGGATCATGGACCCTGGATTGTTTATCTGTATATAATTGACTGTTGGATTTTCATTTTTTTTAATGATTTACCCATGGAGCAATGGTTTTCGATTTTAATTTTCCATTGGATTTACTTTTGTGGACTGTGACTTTGGACACCTTTCCTTTGGATTATGATTTGTGGTTTTGCATTATTTCAGGGACATGCTGTTTTTTTTTTTTTAAATTCCCATTTTTGTTTGTTTATTTTTGATTCAATTTATGTTGCTTTTAATACATATTTTTTCTTCAACCTTCAATGTGTAGTATCATCTCATTGGTTTCATGCATATCATGATATGGGTTTTGACATTCACTGATAACCATTGGGTGTATGTGAGGGACATGTGTTCATTTCCAAACTTGCAATTGGGGTTCTATCATGTTATTGCCATTTCTAAGTGGGTGGATGCAATACTCGGGTGGGTGTTTGGAATTTGGAGGCTGACCATAAGGGCCAGGGATCTAGATTGTGATGACATGTTGGCTGGGGGACATGTGTGGGGGCCTGGTGGAGGGTGCCCCACAGTGCTGGGGGGTGGGGGTGCTGGGGGACATGAGTTGGACAAGAGTGGGGGCCTGCTGGCAGGTGCACCACAGTGGTGGGGGGGTGGGGGTGCAGGGGGACATGAGTGGGACATGAGTGGGGGCCTGGTTGAGGGTGCCCCACAGTGCTGGGGGGTGGGGGTGCTGGGAGACATGAGTTGGACATGAGTGGGGGCGTGCTGGCAGGTGCCCCACAGTGCTGGGGGGTGGGGGTGCTGGGAGACATGAGTTGGACATGAGTGGGGGCCTGGTGGAGGGTGCCCCTGACTGGTGGGGGGGTGGGGGTGCAGGGAGACATGAGTGGGGGCCTGGTGGAGGGTGCCCCTGGATGCTGGGGGGTGGGGGTGCTGGGAGACATGAGTGGGGGCCTGGTGGAGTGTGCCCCTGACTGGTGGGGGTGGGGGTGCAGGGAGACATGAGTGGGGGCCTGGTGGAGGGTGCCCCTGGATGCAGGGGGGTGGGGGAGCTGGGAGACATGAGTTGGACATGAGTGGGGGGCTGGTGGAGGGTGCCCCTGGATGCTGGGGGGTGGGGGTGCTGGGAGACATGAGTGGGGGCCTGGTGGAGGGTGCCCCTGGATGCAGGGGGGTGGGGGTGCAGGGAGACATGAGTGGGGGCCTGGTGGAGGGTGCCCCTGGATGCAGGGGGGTGGGCGTGCAGGGAGACATGAGTGGGGGCCTGGTGGAGGGTGCCCCACAGTGCTGGGGGGTGGGGGTGCAGGGGGACATGAGTGGGGGCCTGGTGGAGGGTGCCCCTGACTGGTGGGGGTGCAGGGGGGCATGAGTGGGGGCCTGGTGGAGGGTGCCCCTGGATGCAGGGGGGTGGGGGTGCAGGGGGACATGAGTTGGACATGTGTGGGGGCCTGCTGGCAGGTGCCCCACAGTGCTGGGGGGTGGGGGTGCTGGGAGACATGCGTTGGTGGGCAATAGTGCAAGGTGACATGTGGGTTGGCTGGGGGGCATGGGCATGGTGGATGGGCTGCCTGCGGGACGTGTGCAGGGTAGTCCTCTGTGGTGTGGGCTGCCTGCAGGGGCCGTGGAGGGTGTTGGTTGAACAGCTGGGAGGACCCACACGGCGGATTCACTTGTAGGACTGGCCGGCACCCCCGGAATCCATGTAGGCTGCTGGATTCACGTGTGGAATTTCACTTGCACCTTGGAATACACGTACCCTGCTGAAATCGCGTGTGGAACTTCCCGCACACCTTGGAATACACGTACCCTGCTGAAATCACACGTGGAACTTCCCGCGCACCCCGAAATACACGTACCCTGCTGATATCGCGTGTCAGACTACACGCGCAACCCTGATATACACGTACACAGGCGAATCGCACTGCTGGGGGGTGGGAGGGTGGTAGGAAGGAGTGGGGGCCTGGTGGAGGGTGCCCCTGGATGCTGGGGGGTGGGGGTGCTGGGAGACATGAGTGGGGGCCTGGTGGAGGGTGCCCCTGGATGCAGGGGGTGGGGGTGCAGGGAGACATGAGTGGGGGCCTGGTGGAGGGTGCCCCTGGATGCATGGGGTGGGGGTGCAGGGAGACATGAGTGGGGGCCTGGTGGAGGGTGCCCCTGGATGCAGGGGGGTGGGGGTGCTGGGAGACATGAGTGGGAGCCTGGTGGAGGGTGCCCCTGGATGCTGGGGGGTGGGGGTGCTGGGAGACATGAGTTGGACATGAGTGGGGGCCTGTTGGAGGGTGCCCCCGACTGGTGGGGGGTGGGGGTGCAGGGAGACATGAGTGGTGGCCTGGTGGAGGGTGCCCCTGACTGGTGGTGGGGTAGGGGTGCAGGGAGACATGAGTGGGGGCCTGGTGGAGGGTGCCCCTGGATGCTGGGGGGTGGGGGTGCAGGGAGGCATGAGTGGGGGCCTGGTGGAGCGTGCACCAAAGTGCTGGGGGGTGGGGGTGCAGGGGGACATGCGTTGGTGGGCAGTAGTACATGGTGACATTTGGGTTGGCTGGGGGGCATGGTGGATGGGCTACCTGCGGGACATGTGCAGGGTAGTCCCCTGTGGTGTGGGCCGCCTGCAGGGGCCGTGGAGGGTGTAGAGGGAACACCTGGGAGGATCCACACGGGCAATTCACGTGTAGTGCTCCCCGCGTACCCCTGAAATGCACGTACCCTGCTGATTTTGCATGTGATACTTCCCGCGCACCACTGAAATACACGTACCCTGATGGAATCGCGTGTGATACTTCCCGCGCACCCCTGAAATGCACGTACCCTGCTGATTTTGCGTGTGATACTTCCCGCGCACCACTGAAATACACGTACCCTGATGGAATCGCGTGTGATACTTCCCGCGCACCCCTGAAATACACGTACCCTGCTGATTTTGCGTGTGATACTTCCCGCGCACTACTGAAATACACGTACCCTGTTGGAATCGCGTGTGATACTTCCCGCGCACCCCTGAAATACACATACCCTGCTGCTTTTGCGTGTGATACTTCCCGCGCACCCCTGGGATACACGTACCCTGATGGAATCGCATGTGATACTTTCCACGTACCCCTGGAATACACGTACTCTGATGGAATCGCCTGTGATACTTCCCGCGCACCCCTGAAATACACGTACCCTGCTGCTTTTGCGTGTGTTACTTCCCGCGCACCCCTGATGTACATGTACCCAGGACAATTGCGTGTGAAACTTCCCGCAAACCACTGAAATACACGTTCTCAGCTTGGCGTTTGCTGTTTGGCTTTTCCTTGCGCGAGGGCGTTCTTGGGGGCGTAACTGGTGCTGCTGTAGGGTCGCTGCGCCACTCTGCGCTACGGCTGGTTTTTGAGGCTAAAATCCATGAATACACTGTGCGATGAAAAGGATTTTATCGCACGCGGCTGGCGCAGTGTATCGCACGGGGACAATGTGCGCCAGCCGCGTGCGCCACTTTTGTGCGAAATTCTATGAATTACCCTCTAAATCACTTCTAGCAACAACCAATGTCAGCTGATTAGGCACAGTGAGATTACATTATTTGCCCAGGATCACACATTTCATTAAAGTGTTAAAGTGGTCAAATCAGTGTTTGGACCCAGGTTGTGATTTATGCACTTAACTACATATCTTCCCAGTGATGGGTCACAAATATATTTTAAGGTTGCGTTTCCAAAAACAAAATAATAATTTTTTCTATAAATGCCTTGAAAAGTACACAAATAGTATAAGATACCAACCTGCAATTATATACATTGTTATAGAAATAGGTTAAGCAAAAAGACATGTTCAGCTTTATGTCCACCCCCTGAATGCATGATTACAGTAGCAGCCTGCAAAGGAATGTGGACCTAAAAACAATATCATTTGGTTTGAAAAAAGGGTATTCACAGTGAAGGAGAATTCTTTACAAGGTAATCTGCTTGAGCCATTATTTCACATAGCATGCAGAGTTATACTCCCCTTCCATTTATTATGATATGATAAGTCATGTATAACACGACTGTACACAAGTGTTTCTAGGCGCGCCAATATCACCCACCAATTGCACCTTCTAAGGGACAACAGTCCTTACACAGGCACCCCTGTGTCTGGATTATCAACCTCTAATCAGTTTATTGAAATGAGATTGCCACAAAGCTGGACCTTGGGGGTACTGGGGGAGCCGTGCTTCCCTGCGCTTTGAACTATTACATACATGTGAGGTGGGAAGACTTTGCTTTGAACAGCTGATTCTGCATCAGGGGAGAAAAGTCAGGGCTTATTCCTGTCCCGAGCTGGCTGTGTGTGAGACACAGGACACGGCCCATGGAATTGGGACAGTCCTGCAGAATGCTAGATGGTTGGCCACCCTCCAGACACACCCAGCCCTGTTCCCCGAACTTGGGTTTCACCTGGGCTTGTTTACCTGCCAACGTGGTATAAGGTGAACACAGAGAACCTGCACAAAGGGGATTTTCATCAACCATGTGGCTCCTTTTGGCCCATTTCAACATAACCTTATCTAAGTGGCTGCATTTTAATTGTTTCCCTGTTCATTTATCTCTTGCAGCTGTGACTGTGTATAGGTGGGCAGCTAGGGAAAGCGCCTGCTCACCTCACATCACAAATATGCTCCCATGTTACCCCCTTGCCTCCTGCTTCCATGTTCTCCCATACAGCAGTCGTTTTGCCCTCCTTTTTTCCTTACTAGCAATTTTCTCTCTGCTACTCCTACTCTTTCCTGCTCTTTATGAACACTGGCATCCTCTGTTCTTGCCTTATTACCTTAATCCTCCTGCCTTTTTCTTTCTCCATTTCTGACAAAGATTCTTTGTTACAAAGATCCCACTGCCTTCCTCTTTTTGCTGCTATTCGCATACTCACCTGCCTTCCTTCACTCAATATTTCCCTCCCTCGTTTACCCACATCACACCAGTTGTCTTTACATTGCTGCCCCTCCACTCCCCATTCCTCGCTCACTTGCCTCCCTTCTCTCCCTTTCTCCTGCCCTCTCTCACTCTTCATTTCTCCCTGACTCTTTAGTACTCCATTATTCCCCATTCTACTTGCACTCCTGATCCCCCTGCTCTCTATTTACCCTCCCTTTCATCCTCTTTACCCTGCACTTTCCTCACTCTTGTGCCTCATTAACTATTGCCCCATTCTCCTGCCCTCGTTCATTCTCTGTACCCATTCACCCTTTTACACTCACCTGGCTCCCTTCAATCACCTGATCTCCTGCCTTCCCTTACTCTCAATCACCCCCTCAGGCTTCTGCCCTCCTTCATTCTCCACTCTCCTGTCCGCTCAGCGCTCATGTTACCTGCACCTTCTCTACTTTTCGTCCTCACTATTCTGCCCTTATTTCCTCTCCATTTCCATTCACTGCCCTGCAGCAGGGCCCTGTGAACCTGGAGAATATATGAAGGTGGTGGGTGGGCGTTAAGGAGTCTTTCAAGTACCACAAGCAGCACCCCAAAAAAAGGTAACCCCTGGTATGTTTTCAGATTAAAAGGTTATTCCTTTAAGTCTGTGATGTTCAATGACATTTCAAGTGTGTGGGGTAAGAACACCGGGGACATGTATAAAATGGTTCTGCGTGCTGTAGGTATTATCCCGCGTTATCACCTCCTGTAATGTCCCTTCCCATTGCCTTGACCCCTATCATTTCCAACATTAGCTTCAGGTTTGATCATTCAATATTACCACCATTGACAGCAAAACCTGACAGGGAGGCCCAGCTGTCTCTAACTGGAGTCAGACCCCCCAACATAGAACACTGGCAAAACACAACTTTAAAAAAATGAAGCATTTGCCCCTAACGTTCATCACTGTGCAACTCCCCCCACTCTAGGTTCCATCTCCATGACCCACGCACCTGGGGCCCTCTGTCATTTTTGCCCACAGGGCCCTTTGCCTTAAATCTGATACTGTTTTCAAGATATCGTATACAAGGCAACTACTGCCCGGATGCCCTTCGATCTCGACATTAAACTCACAGGCTTAAGTGGCATGCGGTTTTCCAGGAGTCGGACCATTGCAAGGTCAAGGCAAAACTGATGGAAAACTCCTGCCTACTGGAATGCTACTCTGGTTGCAAGTACAACAGCCCCAACTCTCTTGTAGGACAGGAAGGACCTCGAGACCCTGCTCTTTAGGGAACACCTAGGACCCACAGCTCCTTGGAGGAGTGGGAGACAGCCACTGTAGGCCAGGACCTCCCAGATCCTTGGCCAGAATTCGGACCCTCTGGAGCCAGAGTACACTTTTTGTAATCCTCTACCAATATGGTATAGCGCACCACAGCTCCCAAACTAGGTTTATGCTATGGAAGCAGGAATGCAAAATACAACAAACGACCTATTTTCACAGTCATTCATATTTGGCAATACCTCACTCATGTCCATTCATTCCTGATCAATGCTAAAAATAACTCCCTCCAAGAAATCACATGTTGCTTTTCTCCTGCAATCCCTCTTGGCATTGCTATGGAAACAGGTGGCTGCTAAACAATTCCAGGCATTACCATAACTTGAATGCACTCTGTTCTAAAGGTAGATCTCCCAAAATATCTTTGTAGAGTCTCACTGCATACCGAAGGGCTCCTCTGTGATGCGCCAAAGCATCACTCGGGTGTTTTGGACCTTAAGACTATTTTCCCAATGAAGAGTGAGTGCCCCGTGTTTGCTGTGGCAATGTCCCCAACAGTTTAGATTGGTAGGAGACTCTCATGACATTTGGAGGGCAGTCACAGCCTGGCAGATAGGATGCCAGTCTGTAGGCCGGGGGCATGGCGTTGGCTTTACTCCTCCTCCTTGTGAACTTGGAGCCGTGGTCTGGGCATACCGGCAGTGGCAGATTCCAATCCCACCTGTCACAGCCAAGGGGTCAACTGGCAAATGGTAGACAAGAAATGAAGGTTTCAAAATCTTTATTACACAACACAAAGGGGCTGATTCATGGAATTATGTGCGCCGAAAAGCGGGCTTTGTACGCCATTCTGCTCGCAAATCCCCATTTGTGAAACGGGGATTTAAGTGCAGAATGGCGCACAAAGCCCGTTTTTCGGCGCACATAGTTCCACGAATCAGCCCCAATGGATGATGGCTTAAGCAGAACTGAAAACAAGGTAGTGATGGCCAAGTCTGGCTTCTACAGGACCAAACTCTGTCCGTCATTCCCTTGCTATCTTCAGCTCCATCAACTGGCAGTCAAATGTTCCCTCAGTCTTTGAGGTGTAAGGCCCCCAGCACTTTATTCTTGGCTCGTGGGCTTGAAAGCCTGTCTTTTGCAGAAGTAATCCAGGTGTAATTCTCTTCTGTGTGCTTTGAGAGGTATGAAGACACAGGGCCTCATTACAAGTTTGAGGTAGCCATGGTGCTTTTAGCGCCATGGCTGCCTCCAAAATCGTGTCCGGGTCTGGGTTCTTTGAATGAGGAATTACCGGGTCATTCCAACCTTGGAGGACCCGATAATACCTCATTCACAAAACCAATCCCCATTCCCATTTGAGCCCCCATAGGGCTCAATGGGAATGGGGATGGAGCTAATAACGGGCCCGTTAATAACGGGCCCGTTATTAGCTCCTCGGTCCCCTTGCGGGACCCGCAAAGGACGTCTGGTCTGACCAGACGTTCTGTGCGGGTCCCGCAAGGGAACCTCGTAATAGGGCGGAATGGGTTTACAGGCACCACTACCGGTGCCGCTAAACCCATTCCGCCAGCCTCCTAATGAGCCCCACAGACTCAAAGATAATCATTTCAAAACATTTATTTGACCAAAGTTCTTGGGTTGGTGTAGTGCCTAATTGGCCCTAACACTAAAGTGATGGTTTATTTAATTGATGTTTCTAAGGGCCGTCAATGTCTTGAAGTCCGAAATAATTATCTGT
The DNA here is from genome assembly GCF_040938575.1 of Ambystoma mexicanum. Classification (NCBI taxonomy): domain Eukaryota; kingdom Metazoa; phylum Chordata; class Amphibia; order Caudata; family Ambystomatidae; genus Ambystoma; species Ambystoma mexicanum. The sequence goes on from NC_090938.1 coordinate 690,392,812, forward strand.
CTGTGTATAAACCTATTGTTTTCCAGCACCTTGAAGCGTCTTTGTGCTAGATGGAATCCCCAATAAAATGTCTCAGACTAAATAACTGGACAGACTCAAAGAAGATGGTAAAATACTGCTTTTATCTCAATGTAGGAAAGCTGGGTTAATCGTAAGTCATCAAATTGATGTATGCAGGATCACGTCTTTTTGATTATACTTAGGTTATAAAATGCTAGATGCATCATCTGAGAACTACATTCCCCAGAGAATTGTAGTTCTTTGTACGTTATTAAGACACGTCAGGGGCGTCAGCGCTGGCGCATCTTAGCCGGTTTGTGAAGGATTGTGAAGTTGTGTGATACTTCTGCCTTACTCAGTAAGATTTGCTACCTGACCTGTGACTATTGCTTATTTTCTTTTATCTTATTTTAGCATGTATTACTATGTCTAGCGGTATGACCACATGCTCACAAACTATGAGAACTTTAGACATTCAGTCTATATCGGCTCCATGTAATGTAACCAGTATTAATCCTAACATAATGCATACTGATAAAAAATAAGGAATCTAGAGTGGACGCAGTTTTATCTACTCCCTCTCCTAATGAATCCATACCTCTTAAAGATATAGGGCCTCATTGCAAGGCTCACTGAATGGGTTTACCGGCACCAGTAAACCCATTCCGCCCTATTACGAGGTTCCCTTGCGGGACCCGCACAGAACGTCTGGTCAGACCTGACATCCTTTGCGGGTCCCACAAGGGGACCATGGAGCTAATAACGGGCCCGTTTTTAACGGGCCCGTTATTAGCTCCATCCCCATTGAGCCCTATGGGGGCTAGAATGGGTATGGGGAATGGTTTTTTGAATGGGGAGTTACCGGGTCGTCCAAGGTTGGAATGACCCGGTAAATCCCCATTCAGGAAACCCAGACCCGGACACGATTTTGGAGGCAGCCATGGCACTAATAGCACCATGGCTACCTCCAAACTCGTAATGAGGCTCATAGTCTTTTACGTCAACTTTGATTCTGCCTTGATTCTGCCTATTCTGGCTACCTTAGACACTTTTGCATCACTTCAAAGATGTCATGCTGATTTCACTGATTTCACTTCTCTTACTGCGCATTACGTCAATCCTTTCACTGTTTGCTTTCTTAATACACATTTTGCTTGTTCACATGATACTGAAATATGTGATTATATCTCCTTACATAAGCCAGACATGGTTGCTATAACCAGGGGTGTTGTTTGGTCTGGAAAAGATCAGGGCCTAAGCTAATGTCAGGACTGGTGGGATTCGGGGCTAGCTATAGCCTTTTGTTGTAGCCCCTGAGCTTCGATCTGGGACTACAACCAAAAGACTTGGGGCTATAGCCCCCTCAGCCCCCCCCAGCAACACCTCTGGCTATAACTGACACATGGTTCCATGGATTCTCACAGATATCAGCTAGCAATCGTACTCCAGAAGGGTATCAAATATTTAGGACCGATCGTCTTGGTCGCAAAGGGAGTCGAGTAGCAATTGTTTTTTAAAAGCAATTGTACCTTCAACTTGTCCCTCTTCCTCCTGTGGAAGGTTGTGAGATTATTTGTATTAAAGTAAAGGCGAATCACAACGTTACACTGACCATAATTTTTCTTTATAGACCCCCTTAGCTATTACCTCGGTTTGAGGAACAACTCCTCGCTCTTCTGAATAATTCTACTAATGCTAACTCCCCTACTTTTGCACTGGGTGATTTACATTTTTAGACCAATGACCCCTTGGATAATGAAGCTGTATCCCTTCTTGCTGCTCTTGAGGTGATCAGTTTTTCTCAATTGTTTAAAACCGAAACTCATCAAAGTGGTCATACTATTGATTGGATATTGTCACAGAACCTATCTCACACCGGCACGTTTACTGAAAATTGCCCCTTGTCTGATCATTTGTTGATTCACTTTAAGACATCACTACTTTCAGCACTGCCTAGACTTGATGGTAATCCTCTAATTGCTATTAAATGCAGGAATTTTAAAAAGCTCTCTACCGCTGATTTTAATACTTTTTTTTAATAACTAATATTGATTCCATAGATACTTTTGTTAATGCCTCTGCTGTGGCCAATCATCTCGCTAATGCCATCAAGAGCATTATTGATTGCTTGGCCCCTGAAAAAATGAAAGTAGTAAAAACAGAAACTATTAAAAAATGTTGGTTCTCAGACAATATTATCAATGCCAGGAAAATGAAAAGAGCCTTAGAATGGGAATGGCGGAAATATCCTAGTCCTTCCACACTAGAAAAATATTTTTAAAAAGCCACCATGACCTATAAGAATACCATCATAGAAGTGAAAGCTAACAAATGTGATATGCAGATTGATAAGGCTAACTCAGTCCCTAATTAATTGTTTGAAATCCTGAAGGAATTTGAGACTTTAGTTGTGGTTTTTTCGGCCATCATCAAGGATACTACCTGGTGTCAGTCTATCCAGGATGAATTCTTGGCCAAAATTGTTAGATATTAATTGAATATATCTAAACAATTGAATAATCTTGTTGCCAACACTGAGTACACTTCTAGGCAGTCTAACATCTCCGGGCTACCTCTTCCCACATTTGAATTCTGCCATTGTACGGAGGCTGAAATTCTTGATATCATCTTAAGTCTTAAATCGACTACATATCCAGGGCACCCTTGTCCCACGAATATCCTGAAAGACTCTCTTGATGTGACGATTCCCTGGATTACTAAACCTCTCAACTTATCCTTCAGTGAAGGGATTGTACCTAGCCCCCTGAAAGATGCTTGAATTACCCCTCTGATTGAAAAGGCTTCTCTAGATCCATCTGTAGCCCTTTACCCATGTGCTTTATCTATTGAAAATTCTCGATACAGTTGCTTATTTGCAACTCCAAAAATCTGTGGAAGAGAATAAACTTTTAAATACCCATCAATCTGGCTTTTGAGCCAGGCGCGGGACTGAGACTGTGTTACTAGATATTAAATCCAATATTTCAAAGAGCGTTGAGAAGGGACAGCCGGCCTTACTCATGTTATTCGACCTCTCTGCTGCCTTTGATCTTATAGATCATGATCTTTTACATAAAAGGTAGCTTAATATTGCTAACCTCTCAGGGAAAGCGGCAGATTGGATCTCCTCTTTTTTGAGTCATAGAACTTCTAGAGTGGCATCCAAGGATGCTGAAGCTACCCCAATCCTTTCCAGGTGTGGTCTGCCACAGGGCTCTTGCTTATCTCCCACTTTATTTAATGTATATATTGGACCTCTCCTTGATTTGTTGGATGACCTTGGTGTACAGTATTCTAATTTTGCTGATGACACCCGGCTCCTCTTTGAATTATCAGGCACATATGCTACTGATCTTAATAAAGTGAATTGTATCTTCCATGAAATTCAATCTTGGATGGCATGTAACTCCCTAGTGCTTAGTAATGGCAAAACTGAGCTCTTTGTCATTAATACTGGCCCTCATTTGAAGAAACTTGATCCCTCCTATTCTCAATTCTCAATTCTAGGTAATATTATTCCTGTTATTAAAGCAGGAAAAAATCTCTTGCCTGAATTCTGGACTCCGAACTTTCCATGAAACAACACGTCTCAAGTGTACGTTCATCTTGTTGATACATCATTACATTATTGCACCAAAAAAAGCCTTATGTTTGCATTAAAAACAGATCTCTCTTGGCCACTGCCCTCATCAACTCGGCGCTTGATCATTGCAATAGCTTGCTCATTGGCACCTCACAATCTAACATTGCCCGTTCGCAAGCTGTGCAAAATGGAGCCATTAGAACTGTATATGGCCCAGCCAAGCATGACTATGTCTCCACGATTAGGGAAAAGCTACATTGGCTTCCGGTCAGACAAAGAATCAAACATAAACTGCTCTCTTTGACCTGTAAATGCCAAAATGATATCGCTCCACTTTACCTAGAAAAATAAATTTCATGTAACCAACCCACCAGAGTTTTGCGTTCTAACAACACGCTTGCTCTATTTCAGCCTTGTTTTCACCTAAAGAAGTTTGGTGGCACTTCTTTTGAAGTCTGCGCACCCCAGGAGTGGTATATTCTCCCTCTGAACTGCAAATGCTCCTTCACTTCTGATCTTCAAGAAGGCCATTAAAACACTTCTTTTAACTGTGCTGATTAACCACTTTCTTCTTTACTGCTTGACCCTTTTCCTGACTTATCCGTCCTGTTCTCTTTTCGTGCCCTGCACCCTACGGGCAAGTGGTGCATGAAGAATTTCAAATAAATAAATACATATGATGTCATCCTACATGGCATATTACAAAAACCTATTGAGGGGTGGGATTGGATTGAGGGAGCATGTCTACATATAGAATGCATGAGTGTTAGCCTCTCGTTGGTGGCCACTTGCCTGTAGGACACACCCTGAGCTACTTCTACATACGTAGTATACTGATTACAGCAGAGAATATGGCAGAAAAATAGTAATTTGCAACATTGTATGTAAATGTGTATGGCAGGCTTTTCTGATTGGTTGGCAACCCAAATCCAACCTTGGACATTCGGCTTGCTGGCAGCATGTACATAGAAATGAAACCCAGGTTCTTTGAGATACATCGGCTCTCCCCTCGTTCTCCCAATCAGTCTACCTTCTGTCATCGGTAGGCCTCATGCCAGTGTCCTCTGTTTGAAGATTGACTTTGCCAGGCTACACTGTCCCAGAACATTCAAGGGAGTGTAGGCACACCATTATTTTAGTTTCAATCCAAATGAATAGCCCTCGTTTGCGAGAGCTCTTCATCACGTGTTAAGAGACCACTAATTTGTCAATTTCAACAATGTATTTTACACTAGTTGATTCAATTATACTGGATGCAGTTGCTCCTCTTGGCCTTTAGAGATTTGCTCACTCTATCCCATATAAACGTTATACACGTTTAACTGTCCAATACTTGGCATCTGTAAATGTTCTTGTTCCTCCTAATCTGCTTTCCGTCGTACTTTGCCTTCATCTCTCAAAATAGGATCCTTGGTCCCAGGCCAATGCACTCCTTTATTTTGCAAGGGAAAAACAGCCTCTTTATCGTCTTTTCACTTCATGGCCCTGTGCTCATATTTTGCGGTATCTGGGTTGATTGACATATAACGTCGTCCATCTTCTTCTAATGGTCATCCTAAACATTGAGTATATACCTCTTTTATAAGCAAGCTTCTATATGTTCTTTCTACCTTATGTTACGGCGTATTTACAGTTATTGACCAGTGTGTCACTTCATTCTTCTTTATGTTCTTCAATACTGTATCGCAGGGTACATTTTAGGGTACATGTTTCTCTTAGTGGTCCAGTTACATCGCCATTCGTCATATCGTTTCAGCATAGGTTCTTACAACTTCTTGGTGATATTCTTTTGCTGTCGTCAGACTTTGTTTTAACGTACATCCATTCTGTTCATGGCTGCATTTCAACAGCTCGGCAAGGGGCTTCCTTCGTGATAGCGTTTCTCCACTATGCCAGCTTGTAGGTACCCTCTAAAGGGTTGCTTGAGTGCATATCATCTCTCATATACTCGACGTGGTACAGGAATATTGCAAGGATTCATGCACGGCTTCCCACTTGTGGCTCTTCATCTGTCATTTGAATTGGCTGGTGCTAAGGGGCAAACCAGGGAGAAGGTGTCCACCTGCTCTTCTACTTTATGCTTGCCCTCACTCTTTAACAAAAATGTGTTACAAAGTCTTATAAAAGGAAAAAGTAGTGGTTCAACAAAAATAGGAAACAAGGGTAGGTTTCGGGTGATCTTCTCAGCTGTTTGTAGGTTGGTCAGTTTCAAAAGATCGAGTTTCTCAAAAAGGACTGTTCATAGGACCTTCACAGTTCAAACAATGTCAACGTTCTTACTGTCTTGGGGTTCCCTTCCCCAAGCTCAATTCTTTCAGTAACACCAAATAGACAAGATTCCATTTTTGACAGGCATCTTAGTGTTTCCTTCCCAAGCCTATGCCTCTTCCAAAATTCAGACACAAGGTCAGTTTTAGGCCTCTTAGGGTTCCCTTCCACAAGCTCAGTCCCCTCTTCCAAGTTTCAAATACCAGTTCAATTTGTCAAGATGTACCTTTCTTTCATATGCAATTCTTTAAAGTTCTGTAAAATGGTCAGCATCAAAGACTTTTGAAAACGCCTGGTTCTTTACTCCTCCCAGGTGCGACCACTCCAAGCTTTAACCCCTCTGTTTTCTTGCCTTCTTTCTTGTGCCCAGTGGCACCTTTCTTTCCTTACCCTGCCCACTTGCACCATCATCACCTTCTTGTGCCCACTGGCACCTTCTTTAGCTTTCTCTGTGCACACTTGCACCCTCTCTGCCTTTTCTCGTGCCCACTGGCACCTTTTCCAGCTTTCCTGTGCACACTTGTACTCTCTTTTCACTCTACCGGGTCGCTTGCAACCTTCCCTTGCTTCCAGTCACTTGTGCCCCCTTTATTTGAAGTTCTTTCATTTTGCAGCCCTTGCACACTCTGTTTTTGTGGCTTTCCTTCACTTTCTCTTTATCGCTTCATTCCTCTTTCAGTCTATATAGCTTCACTGGTTTCTCTACATTTCTTTCCTCTTTCCACTCTGTGTCGCTTTATGCATTTTCTTTCGCCCGCTCCGTTTCAATCAGCCGCAGGCTCCGGAGTCTCTCTCTCTTACTTTCACGAGACTCACCCGGGAAGCAGCGCAGTGATGAACGGTCCCTTTTGGTTATGCGGGCCTGAGGTCAGGGTCTCACCAACTGCCCCTCACACTCCCTTGGGGCTGGCGGGCTGGCACAGGTCCCAAGGGAATGAGCAATGTTCTGACCACCAGAGGCAGCCGGCGGATACTTTGCTCCGGCTCTTTGAAGACATGGCTCCCTAGCCACGCTGCAGCCCCTAAGAAACACTGGGCCAGAGTCTCAGCACACCGTTCTCCTCTTGGCTGTATATCCTGCTGCTCTCTGCTCCATGGCTTCACTGGTCCAAACATCGTCCCCAGCTCGCTCAAAACCCTGTGTAGAACCACACCTTTTATAGTTGGAAAAGTAGTCAAATGTGAGTGATAATTGGTAAATGCCTGATACTTTCCCATTAATATCTAGAAAACGAAATACATAAAAAAGTGTGTTTTACTAAAAATATTTTATCACAAAAACTAAAAACGGTGGTAGCTAGCAGTAATGAAACTGTTGCTTCTTGGACTAACCTGAGTGTTTCTCAATTTCTTTGGGACGTGTGACTTAATCAGCATTTTCATCTGGCTTCCTAAACGAATGCTGCGCATTCAAAATGTTTTCATGCACTGTATCTGTAAAAATGCATACAGTAATCAATAGGGCGCTCATATTTACTTTGCGCTAATTAGTCATTTGAATGTTGGACAGATGTATGAGCCCCTATTGATTACTGTATGCATTTTTACCTTATACGTCCCAAAGAAATTGAGAAACACTCAGGTTAGTCCAAGAAGCAACGGTTTCATTACTGCTAGCTACCACCGTTTTTAGTTTTTGTGATAAAATATTTTTAGTAAAACACACTTTTTTATGTATTTCGTTTTCTAGATATTAATGGGAAAGTATCATTTACTGAAAACAACAACATTTTCTCTGTCCTGAAGACGGCCACTATTACCATCAGAACCAACGGCACCAAGAGAGAGTCCCGTATGAGTCAGAAAGGCCGAAACATATGTCGATTTGCTAATAGGAACTTTTTCACTTCTCTGATTCCTATCTCTCATTTCAGTAATTTGTGAAAGGGTAGCTGCTGTGTATTAAGTAACCCGCAGTTACCCTACAACAACGTAGGTTAATTAGAATAGAGTAGGTAATAAATAAAACACAGAACTAGATTATCCGCTCTGGTTAAAAAACATTTGAGGCATACATTTATAGTTGGGAGGCTCTAATATATTTGATTCTTCCTCGAGATTAAATGCATCCATGTTTGCAGTAATATACACTGTTTTTCCCGTTTCCTTTCCCTATGTAATTTGGCATCTTGAAAGGTCTGGTGTGTCCACACCAGTTAGATTGTAAGTGGGTAGCACAGTTTGTTTTTATAGATTTAGGCGTTAGAAAGCCTTTTTAGGCATATGTTGTCTTAACAATAAAAAGAAAAATATTTTTGTTAATTATGTGTGGTATAAGTAATCTTAAAATTGCATGAGATTACCTTGGATCTAACCTTGTGCGACTCAGGGTCTTAAGGTAGGGGTAGTCGACCTATTATCCTTTGCTTTCAGTGTATCAGTCTCCCATTGATAGTGTTGTGCCCCCGATAACAAAAAACTGGGAGTACCCAATGTTGAATGACTTATCAATAGGACAGCTTAAGTTCTTTCTATACCTTGTTTCCCTTTTATTCCCCATGTTATTCCTATGGGAAATCTTCACTATTCCCAGATGCCTCTTCCTTGTCCCAGTATTTGTTAAACATGGGCAGGGGTGATGGTAGGGGTTTGGAAATACCCCATTAAAGCCGAGGAAGGGGTTTCAGAGGGGAAATGGGGAGATAGGGTGTGCTTGTAAATACCCATTTAAATCTGAGGGAGAGTGGGTTGGTATACAATTGGAAAAGGGAGAATACCATGTCTCGCTCTTGGGTATTCTCCTCCCAATCCCTCGTGACCCTCTACTCGGGTGATCATCCCTCGCTTGTCCACCCCCAGGGACACGATACAAAAACTAAGGCCCTTCCTTGGCCACCTGAATAGAGGATCCCAGTGAAATAGGTGGGAGAACACCTGTCAGGTTTCTCGCAATGCACAATCACCACCTTGTGCGTGCAGGGTCTTCTGGGCGAGGGCCAAGCAACAGACTCCATTTTGATCTTAGCCAAGAATGTAGTGGGCCCAGTGTCATTAAGCGTTACCTACTTGGTGCAGGTAGCAGAGCCTTCCACAGTGTCCCCCAGGACCTGGGCCTCAAACTCTGTCAGGCTCTTTCTCCTGCCTCAGGCCCCTCCACCGCCTCCTCAATGATCTGAGCCTCCTAAGCATATCCTTCTGCCTTTCCTTGTCGATTCAGTGCTCTGGTCATCCGCAACTCTCCCTGTTTTTGCTGGGCACCACAATTAGTTATCATCCTTTTTAGCTTCCATGCCACCGCCTCCCCAAAGTTCTCTTTGCCCTCCTTCACCCTTTCTGCTGTTCCCTTGGCTTCCATGCCACCACCGCCCCAAAGTTCTCTTTGCCCTCCTTCACCCTTTCTGCTGTTCCCTTGGCTTCCATTCTACCACCTCCCCAAAGTTCTCTTTGCCCTCCTTCACCCTTTCTGCTGTTCCCTTGGCTTCCATATCACCACCTCCCCAAAGATCTCTTTGCCCTCCTTCACCCTTTCTGCTGTTACCTTGGCTTCCATGCCACCACCTCCCCAAAGTTCTCTTTGCCCTCCTTCACCCTTTCTGCTGTTCCCTTGACTTCTTTGCCACCACCTCCCCAAAGTTCCTTTTGGCCTACTCCACCCATTTTTTTTTATTTATTTATGCATATGGTTATACAACAAACCTTTTGCAAAATGTAAAATATCACATAAAATACAAAGACAAGATGACATATTGATAAAATATAAGGAAGTTATTTATATAAATGTACATACAAATTCAATATTTTGATAGTTAAAATTAATGGTCATTCAATAGTGCAATTTGATATAAAGCTTCTTTCCAGAAATGATATGCTGCTACAGTTAGAACATGACATTGGGTGAGGAGATGTCAAGAAGTCTCAATGTGGATATTACATAATCTACAGGTTCTTTCGTGTCGTTCCAATTTGGTCCTTCGCCCCGTGTGTTTCCGTGTAGGGAGTATATTGAAGCGTAGATATATAATAAATCTACAAATATTCAACGATAGTAACTTAGTTAAATAAGTGGGGAGATGGTCATGACGAAAACCTTACGCACTAAAAACACTATAATTTACCTTTTTACTAAGATAAAAGATATTAGTTATAAAATCATAATTCTTCTTCTTGTTTTAAATAGTGTGTGCATTAGGAGCAGCAATCAACTCATTCACCTCAATGTCAATGTCATGGAGATGTTCCATTGCTGTGTCCTGTAATTGGACAATTAATGTATTGGTACAATGCCTGTTATATAATTGAGCGAGATAGCTAAATATATCATTTGCGGAGATAGGGGAGGAAGAGGTAGCAAGAAACAGATTACACTGCTGTAGCAACCAAAGGGAGCGGATAGAGGGTACCCCAAGTTTGCATAAGAGTGCTTCTACTGGCACCAAAGATGGTACCCCCAATATGGATCTCAAAATGTTTGCTTCAAATCTATCCACCCAAGTCATCATTGGCTTGTGATAGATTATCCCACGATGAATGCTCTTGCGATACACAGCAACCAATGCCTCCAGATTATAACCACCCTTATTGCGTATAATTCACCGGAGTATCAGGCATTTCTTCATTATTTCAGTTTGAATAAAATCACCATAGAAATGCAGTGTGGGGAGATTACAGATGAGTACTCCTAAAAATATATATATCCACAACTTCCAATGAGGAGCCTTTAGAACACCAATTATAGTTCTGTCTTACCTTATTTTTCTTGCTGAATATCAAAATGATTGTTTTAATACTGTTCACGCAAAGATGGTCAGTATCCACATAGGCAGCAAGTGTCAAAAGAACGCTGTAGACCTATGGGTGTTCTATCCAGCAATATAGTGTCATCTGCATACCCTATGCAAGTCGCAGAAATGTTACCAATGCAAGGAGGAAAGTTATACACAGATTCGATAGAAAGGCCCATATCAGCCACGTACAAATTATAGAACAAAGGGGCCAAGGCACAGCCCTGTTTTAAGCCCATGTTAGTTTGTATATCATCCGTTATTTCTCCACCTTGATTGATTGGTATATAGGTAGATAAGAAAATAGAGAAGTGTGTGATGTACGCCCCAATTTAGTCCACAACGGAGTGCGGGACACTGTATCAAATGCTTTCGAACAATCCGCAAAGCACGGATACAGATTACCGTACATGCTATCCTGGCAATTAGAGATAATCGGGTGCAATGTGCTTAAATCATGTAGAGTGCTATCCGATTTACAAAACCCTCTTTGAAAAGGGGAAAGTAAATTATTTGCTAACGCCCAGCTAGTTAATTCTTTTTGAAGGATGGTGGCAAATATTTTTGAGCTGATATCCAACATTGCAAGGAGCCTATAATCCTGAGGGTTAGTGTGATCTCCCTTTTTTAAATACCGGGAAAGGTGTTGATTTTCTCCAACTTAATGAGGTATGACCTGATTTAAACATTTTCAAGAACAATTTTTCAATATAAAAGAAACTCCAACAATTTTTACAATAAGGTAGCCCAAAATTTAGGATCAGCTTTAAATATCACATTAGCCATCATGTCGGGGCAAGGAGCCTGAGAGGTGTTCAATGCTTTAATGATCATTACAATGTCGTCAAGCTCAAAACCCATGTAGAAAGTGATACTAATAGTATAGGGTAATGAAATAGTATCAACTTCAGGTTTATTATTCAAAGTTTGTATGGCGTCCGTCCAACACAATGCCATCGCCCTGATCTTTTGTAACCACCCGGTTGCCGCCAGTGGGTGATGACATAATTGGAGTATCATGACTACCAGATAGGCAGCTTGCAGAGGAATTAAAAAACGCTACCCGTATCCCCTTTGTTGACATTTGCACGCTTACATTGTTTCTTGCTCACTCGAATTGCTGGACTATCAATCATTGATATTTCATTACTCAATGCCTCAATGGCGTCGCTTTCAGAAGCTCCCACAATATTAAGTGTATCAGATTGTATAATCGCGTTCTTGGCTATAACACAATCCACAGAGTGCTCCGCAACATTTTCCCGATCGACAGCTTTCACACCTGCCGATTTTGTGGTACTGGGTCCCGCGACAGTTGCACTTGAAACGCACCATCATTACGAATTACTCCCACCACTTTAACCAGCATATGTTTGAGCTCCCGTTGCTCTGCCGCAATGTTCTCCCGTAGCGCGACCAAGGCCTCCATTTTCGCATGGAATGCATTGGTTGAAAGCTGTGAAGGCTCTTCCGATTACCGGAAATGTGATCTGTGGCGATTCTCATTACCTCGTCCCCGCTGCAATCGCAGACCAACTTCAACAGGGATACCAGCACTTCTAAATTGTGAGGAGCAAAGATTTCATAGTCATCATTACAATTTGCCGCAACAAGAGCCGGGCCCAATGCATTAGTTTTAAAATGTGTGCACAGTTTGAGCAGTGAGCCATTGTTGTCCATAGACGCAAAACAGTGGGGTAGGCTGCTATTACCATTCTCCATAGGTTCCGTAATCGAACACTGGTACTCAGTCAGCTGAATGGTCTGGACAGTCAGAGTAATGGTTTGTGCGGCCCACGCCACTGGTGCTCCGGGTAACAATGCAATGTCCCAGAACCCAGTTAGCTTCTGTTGTGAGGTGGCGGTGGTGTTATGTGCATCATCCAGTTTGCCTTTTTTTGCCCGGGGTGCACAGCTATGGGCCTTGAGGGATCTTACCGGGCTCCGAGTACGTTTCCCGGTCCTCAGCATTTCGCTGGACAGAGTATATTTCTTCTTTGAGGACATAATTGGCGAGACAGTCCCTTACCTCCGGGTGTGCAGGTAACAAAAAAGCACTCTTACCGCCAAAGTAGGAGCCGAAGCAGCAAACAGGGCAAGGGCAGAGGAGGGTGAGGGGGCGGGCAGAGCTTTGGGGGAGGGAGTCTCATAGGCGACCGGTCCTGAAGAGTAAACTCAGTCCAGGCAAGACCAACTAGCCCCGCAAACCCGCACTCCCAAACACCACAACACTCCTCGCACTCTGAACGCTCCACTAAAACTGGAGTATTTATGGATAGAGTCCGCCTCAGCGAGTCCAAGGTTAGGCAGCGACAAAAAAAGTTGTGATAAAACAAATATGAAGTAAAAAGACATAGAACCCTACAGTCCCTGCTCACCTCTCACGTTATGGGCCTAGACACTCAACCCTGCTTGCAGCACTCCTCTCAGCTCCTTGCACATGCCCTTCAGCTCAAGGTGCTTCTTACAACCCAGGCTCACCTCCAGGTTCCAACCCCTGGTGCACGCTTGTTTGCTGCAAATGTTGGTACTGTAGAAAGCGCCTACAAAGAACCTTCAGGCCACTTGCTCACCATCAGTTGATGACTGTTTACAAAAACCTGTCCTCTTTTAACTGATTGGCCAGCATCCAAACAATATGACTTCGCTCATCACAGTGTATGCATGTGTTGGGTTTTATATAGAAGAAATCGATAGCCTGGTAGCAACACAGCACTGTGCAATGAGGGAAGGGATACTGCTTTGAGATACAATAATATGAATACAGTTAGGATACACTATTAAGGCATACGTTAGGGCAAGAGCCTACATCCTGTGTCTCTCCAGATATTTTGGACTACCACTCCCATGAACCCTCACCGTTGACTATGCTGGCTAGGACTGATGGGATTAGTAGTCCAAAACATATTTTTGTACTACTACTCCATGATCCCTCATTGACTATGCTGGCTAGGAGCTAGGACTGGTGGGAGTTGTAGTCCAAAACATCTCAAGAGCCAAAGGTTACAGAATATGAAGAGTAGGGTTCCAGGCAGGGGATACCCGTTAGGAGGTGTGGGAGGGAGGTGGACCCAATCTTGATTTATTTGTGCTAGGATCTGCAGCTGTGCTCCTGTTGAAACTACACTCTTGTGGGTATTGCACCTGCCCAAATGCACTGTTGGGTTCCTGGGCCTGCAACACTGATTTCCCTCATTGGTCTTGACTTGTCCTGCAATTTCTGCCCCCATAACCCGTAACAATAAGCTTTGCCCTGATCTTAATTGATGGCTTAAGTAGCATTGCACAGGGCGCACATGCATCCCATTTCCCTTATATAGAAGGCCTCCTTGAAATCAGACCCAGCCGGACTCTTGCATCTCTTCCCATTCACAGACTGAGTTAATGAGCATAGAAAGTGCTTGGGCAAAGCAGATGTAAACCTCGCAATTGGTGAAAAAGTGTTTAAACATTGATGGTTGCACAGCATTGTTTTAAAGTCTAAAATATAAAACGAAAAGCGGAATCTAATGAAAAAAGTCTTGTAGAGTGCATACTAGCGAAGGCTGCGGGACACTCTAAACTTCCGCAACGGAAATCGAGCAGGAACGACGCCTAGCGCTGCAGGCATCAGTGGCGACTGGTGAATTTTTTAACTGGAGGGGCGTAAATATTTGTGCCAGATATGCCAGAGCGACCGAGCGTAGCGAGGGTGCCTGTACCATTCAAAGGAGGTTCGGGGGAGGGGGAGTTCTCCCCCTCTTTTAAAAAAAAATATGCTTGAAAATTGTGCATTTTAGAGCACACCTTTTAGAAAAATTGGGTAAAAGGCCAAACAGTTTGCAATTGGGTTTTGTAGGGTAACTCATGAAAAGAAATCCAATAGATGCAAGTCACTAACAGTGCCCAGGAGCATTTCTCCAGCACATTTTCATGCCTTTTCCCCATAATATGTGCCACTATAAAACATGTTCACACTGGCTGTGCCCATACATTTCCATGCTGACTGCAACATTATACCCTATTATTCCCATATAAAAACACACTCATGTTTGCTCTGTGCATAATGCCAGTAATGATACTGTAAGAAAACATGTCCATGTTTGTTCTGCCAATATATGGCAGGGTCCCCACATAAGAACATACTCCAGGTGGCTTTTACCATTAAACATGTACGCCAAAGTATGAAAACTTGTCCAAACTGACTGTACTAAAATGCCAGTCGAGCTGCATAATAACACTTATCATGCTTGCTTTATCAAAGATGCCCAATAAAAAATGTCATACCACAATAAGAAATGACTAGACTGGCTGCGTTGGAATGCCAGTCAAGCTACATAAAAACACTTATGCTTCTTTTACCAAAGATGCCCAATACAAAATGTCATGCCACAGTAAGAATAATAGCACTGATCCTACTTGCTTTATCAAAGATGCCCAATACAAAATGTCATGCTGCGGTAAGAAATGGCTAGACTGGTTTCATAAAAAATGCCAGTCTGGCTTCGTAATAACACTCAACATCCTTGCTTTACCAAAAATGCCAAATAGAAAATGTCATACTACAATAAGAAATGGCTAGACTAGCTGCATTGAAATGCCAGTCCATCTACATATTAACACTTATCATGCTTGATTTATCAAAGATGCACAATACAAAATGTTATGCCACAAAAGGTATAATACCACTGATCATGCTAGCATTATCAAAGCAAAGCTGCCCAATATAAAATGGCAAACCACAAAAAGAAATAGATAGCGTGGCTGCGTTAAAATACAAGTCTAGCGAGGGGGGGCACTGTTGCGCACGTCTAAAATGGCCGCCTATGTGGAGAGCTCCGGCTCATTCAAAATCCTTGCATCCTGTAAATCCTTCCAGTTCCAGGTTGTCTGACAAACACTTCCAGAATATTGCGGCGCAAGGTCTTGGGAAGATACCTTGGACAAGCGGAGCACGTCGCCCCCAGGACAGCGGAGATATCCGTGGGTGAGGCTGCGGCGCCTGAAGAGCTGCGACGTGACCGCCGGTGGGCTCCACGTAACTTCTACGTGAGCCTGGAGCTCGCAACTGCGGGCAAGCCAGGTGGGGGAGGGGCAGCCCGCTAACACACAGGCGCTGCCGGAGGGTGGCAACACTCCATTTTTCTTCCCTCCGCCTGAGCGAAGAAACAAACGCAGACCTCCCCACACCAGGCTCCGGGTGGAAAACCCTATCGAATGCCCGAAGATACGCCGTGACGGCAGCACATACCCTCTCGAGCCCTGATCCCCCCCACGGCTGAAGTCCAGCTGAGGCATCACTGGTGAAGTAAGTGGACCGCTGGGGAGTGCCGGGGGCCCTGCTGCACTGGCCGGCTTACACTCGGGGAAGGACACGGCAGGGGGGCCACCACACCTTTGAATACACCGAGCCTGGGTCCTCATGTGAGTGGGGACGAACGTGGCAGCGTGGCTGGCGATGCCCTGGGATAAAGGAAACTCGCCGTTATAGAGTTATTAAGGCGAAGGGGTACGCTGCGGGAAAAGACACTGCTGGGTGCTGACGAGCACTTGAGAACGGTACATCTTGGCCCCCGTGTGTGCGAGAATAGACACAACAAAATGGCCGGTGCTTCCTGGTGATAAAGGCTACTTGTCGCCGTGGCTTCAAGGAGGAACGGGGTACGCTGCAGGTCGGAAGACATAGTGGGTGCCCCCGGGCTCATCCAAGGCCCACTTGAGGTTAGGAAGAACTGTAATACAGCACCCCCCATGTAAGGGGAATACACCCGACCCCTCATGCGTACTGCGGCACGCCCTGAACAGTGAGACCAGACAATAGCCGTTACAACACTTTTCTCCATACCCACTGAGCCTCTCTACTGGACACCATAATGTCAGGCATATAGGTATTGGGAGCCTTGGGGCACAACCTCGGAAATGAACATAGCGGACAGGCTGGCAACTGTGTGAGGGCGGAGTCCCTGGACCCCAGGGAGAGTGGGGAGAAGCGAGACACCAGGCCGGGGTGGCCGGATGCGTGGACACCTGGTCACCATAACATTAAAGAGCTGAAGGGAATCGCACAGGGAACATATTGTCAGCATATCCCTTGGCCATAATCGGTGTTCACACGAGAACTGTAGGAGTTAATAATAACACCTCTGGGGGAAGGATTGTACACCTGGGGCGAGACTGGACCCAGCCCCACACCTGCATTGCAGCACGCCTCAAGCTGGGTATCGGGATAGAGGCTGCATCATTACCCTCCATTATAACCGCTGAAACTCGATATTGGTGATAAGGGTAGCAGTCATATATACGTGGGAGAGCACAGCCCACCCCAAGAGTGGTAACTTTGTCTGAGGGGCCGCACTGAGAAGAAGGCTGCAGGGGGAAGGAAAACCGTCCCAATGGACTCCTTTGCCAGCTCCCAGCCGCAGGTGGCATCAGGAGGGGTGGTGCAAACATCCGAAAGCCGAGACACAGACCCTCTAGATCGTCTGGCAACAATTGTGCAGAATGGGTTCCTAGCTGTCAACGTTAAGTTAGATGACATAGTGGCGACAATTGGATCCCTGAAAGCACGAGTGGAAAAGGAAAACGCGCGCATTTTGGAAGCAGAAAACAGGATAAGCTCAAATGAAGATGTGATTTTGCAGCATGGCCGGGATATAGCCCTGCTCCAAACCGAACTGCGCAAAACCCAGAGCAAGTGCAAGGATCTTGAATCTAGGTCCCGCAGAAATAACATTCGCATTGTCGGGGTATCGGACACGTTTGGCAAGGGCTCCATGGAAAGGCAGGTGGAAGAGCTGCTGAAGTCTGTACTGGGGGCAGAATCCCTTTCAAACCACTTCATTGTTGAAAGAACTCACCGCACTCTTGCACTATCCCCGAAACCGGGCGCTCCACCTCGCACCATCATTGCACACCTCCTAAACTATAGAGATAGGGCCACAATACTCCGACTGTCCAGAGAAAAAGGAACGCTGCATTACGAAGAGAATAGAATTCATATATATCCAGATTTCTCTGCGAACATACAAACGCAACGCAGGTCCTGTGAGATGGTCAAGAAACAACTACGGCTCCGTGATGTCCCCTATGCTTTAATTTTCCCTGCGAAAATGAGAATCCAGCACGGAGGGAGAGCCCACTTCTTTGAAAACCCTGCCAAAGCCATGGCATATGTGGAGGCCTCCATTCCGCTGCCCCCTAGTGATCAAATGAGGGATCAAAATGCAAGACCTAACCCTGGAAAAGACTGAAGAGATCCGACAAACGGATGAGACTGTACCTTCCCTGCAGTGGCACTATGTCCTTTAAAGTCAACACAACTGAACTGGACCAAGATCCGTTGTTTACCGAGCCGTGGAGCCTCCCACGTGGGTGGCCAGATGGCAACATTAACTGTCCCTCTGGAAAGGTCCACTAGCTCAGTAGAAAAGCCCACCGGGCAAGCTTTGAGTGTTAATGGGCAGCATCGCCAAGTTTGGGGAGATGATGCGGGTGGGGGCCAGGATACCAGGTAATAGCTAGCTATGTTGAGCTACCGGGGAAATGGGGGAGGGGGGTCAGTTGTATTGTTTTTGAGTTTGGTTTAAAGAGTAAGTGGTCTCGCGGTTGCGGTTGCTGCTCCCACAATGCGAATATTGAGATCGGCAGAGGGTATGGCAGGTACTAATACACATGGAAGTGACGGTACAAGGGGGCTGAAAATATCATTTCTGTCCTGGAATGTGAGAGGATTGAACAACCCAATGAAAGCCAGGAAGGTTGGGAATTATGTTTCTAGACATTGCCCTCAAATTGTGATGCTACAAGAAACTCATGCAATGGGTGCGGTGAATATAAATATAATGCCCAAATGGGGGAATACACGATATTATACGAGTTACTCATCCCACTCCAGGGGGGTAATCACTCTCATACATCCTTCGCTGGGGTTCCGGGTAGCGGGGCACAAGGTGGACTCGCTGGGCAGATATGTTCTGGTGTTGGGGGAAATAGCTGGAAAGCAAATTACACTGGTGAATACATATGGCCCTAACATCGATGATCCAGACTTCTATTTAAACATGTATGAAACCCTTAATAAGCTCGATGCATCTTCCATAATATGGGGTGGGGACTTCAATATGGCCTTAGACCCGACAACAGATAGATCCAGTGCGAAAATGAGGACACCAACTAGAATGGCGCTGACACTGGGGCAACTACTTCCACAAATGGCACTAATAGATGCATGGCACACATTACACCCAGATGTTAGACGTTACACCTACTACTCATCCGTCCACGACAGTGAGTCGCGGATAGACTATTTCTTTGTATCACGGGGTCTATCAGAGACACTGTACAGCTGCAAAATCTTGCCCCGTATGCTGTCTGACCACTCCCCTGTTATACTGGAGCTTTGGCTGAGAGATGTTCCCAGACCAGCTAGGAGATGGAGAATGCCAGGTGGGATGCTTGGCGACCCAGGAATCCCTACGAGAGGAGATATCCGAGTTTTTTTGCCAACAACACTGGGACGGTGGCACAGGTCTCTACTGTGTGGGAAAACTTCAAGGTCTGGGTTAGGGGGACGCTTATCTCGAAATCCACTGGCCTCCTGAGGGGAGTGAGGAGGGAGCTAGAGGAGGTAGAAAATTCCTTAATCAACCTTGAGGAAACCTATAGCCGCACACATGATAGGACCATCCTGGCTGAGATTCATAGCCACATTCGAAATTTCAATGACCTGGTCACCAGAGAAACACAATATATGGCAGCCCCTGCCAGAGCACACAGATATGGCGAGGGCAATAAAGCGGGTAGAACATTGGCCAACCTGATTAAGCAGGAGAGACAGCCACATTCAATTACCAGTATACAAGACGCGACTGGCGAGGTGAAGACAAGCGAAGAGGGTATAAATGGGAATTTGCCAAATTTTATCAAACATTGTATTCGATCAGGGACAACAAAACGACCACTGAGATTAAGACATACTTAGCGTCACTAGGACTCCCACAACTCCCACTAGAAAATAGGATGGCCCTAGATCAACCAATCACTGCGGAAGAAATAGGTGAGGCGATCATGGGGCTAGCGTCAGGCAAAGCACCGGGCTCCGATGGGCTAGGGGCTGAATTTTATAAGGAGTTCCGCACGGAACTAACTCCCATACTACTGAAGACCTGGGAGGAAGCCCTAGAAGGAGGCATACTGCCACCGACAATGAGGGAAGCCATCATAACTGTGTTACCTAAGCCCCGACGCCCACCTAGCGACATGTCATCATACAGGCCCTTATCGCTTATCAATGTTGATGCCAAAATATTTGCTATGGTGCTGGCAAACCGAATGTCCCCCTTGGTCACCACATTGGTTTATTCCTCTGCGATCCACTGCATTGAACCTCCGTAGACTGTTTGGTATAATGGCCCAGATTGACCCCGGGATGAGCGCAGTAGCCGTTGCTCTTGACGCCGAAAAGGCGTTCGACTCCGTGTCCAGGGTGTATCTCTTCACTGTGTTGGAAACATTTGGGGTGGGACCTGCTTTCATTGGATTTGTGCGGCTGCTCTACACCGCTCCGGGAGCCAGAGTATGTACCAACAGAACCATCTCCGAGCTGTTCCAATTAGGTAGAGCCACAAGGCAGGGATGCCCCTTCTCGCCCATCTTGTTCGCCTTAACCATTGAGCCAATGGCAGCAGCTGTTCGGTTAAGACATGGGGGTAGGGGAATGAACATGAAAGGCTCAATCCAACTAATTTCGCTTTATGCGGATGACATGCTTCTATATGTCCGCAAACCAGAGAGAAACATAGCGCCCATTATGACTGCTATACATGAGTTTGCGGACTATTCGGGGTATGTCATCAACTTAGCTAAATCGGAAATGTTCCCGCTCACGCCTTCCACTAAATGCCCTACGACTACCTGCGGCCTTAAATGGTCGGAACAACATATCAGATACCTTGGGGGTTAGTGTCTAGAATCAGATAAACCCTTTACGTGGACAACCACGAGAAGGCACTACAGACGTTGAGCACTAAGCTACAGATCTGGGGACACCTCCCCATATCCCTATACGGTTGAATTGCTTTACTCAAGATGATAGCCCTCCCCAAACTTTTATATTTTTTTGTAAACATACCCATATGGCTGGGCAGAGACTTCTTTACTAGATTGCGGTCATTGGTAGTAACTTTTATATGGAACGGGAAGACTGCTAGAATTGGGTGGGTGAAAATGACAGAACCCTATAACACCGGGGGTATAGCGGCCCCAGACTTTGAGCTTTACTATCTGGTCACCCAGGCACAGTTTGCAAAGTATTGGTACAAGGAATCTGGGGAAACACCACACACTTGGGTGGAAGCGCAAACTATATCCCCAGCAGACATTAGGTCAGTCATATTTAACCCACGACACAAAGACACCTGTGATTATGACCCGGTCAGCTGCACGGTCCGGGCTTGGGGCGCGTTATTTAAGAGACTGAAGCTGGAAACACCATATAGCCCGGAGGTCCCCTTGTGGAACTTTCCAGGTTTCCCCCCCCCACGTTCGATGCGGGTATTCAGGAAGTCTGGGACCCCCAAATGGAAATGAAGGTGTGCGGTATGTTTATAGATGGTAAATTTGCAACTAAGGAAGACTTCATGAGAGCGATGGGGAATGGATCACTCAGAATATTGCAATATTATAGAGTAAGGGCCACATTTCAGAAGAGATGGCCAACGTTCCGTGATGAACCTCCCCAACACCCCTGCACACAACTCATTACTATGAATGCCGGACTAGGTATCTCTAAACTATATGCAGCAGTGCAAACCCATACCCCCACAATAAACCGGGTCAAAGATAAATGGGAAATAGACCTGCAAATGCCCATCCCAGAGGACAAATGGAGCAGATACTGCGCACTCACGAAAAAGGTTTCATTAAATACGGGAATGCGCTTGATACAATTTAAACTTTTAAACAGATTGCATTACACGCCGGCTAAGCTGGCAACATTCGATGCAGAGCATGGGGGGAGTGCCCCAAATGTGGGACACAGTCCGTGGGCTCCTTTCACATGTACTGGGAGTGTCCTGCTCTTCTGAAATTCTGGGGGGAGGTGGCTGACCTGTTGGCTTACATCACGCAGATACCACCACAGCTGACCCCCCACAAATACCTGTTCGGAGACATTGGCAAGTGCTCGGAGAAAACCAGGAGACTATTCAATGTGGCATGCGCATTGGCGAAGAAATGTATCCTACAAGCCTGGAAAATGCCCACGCCGCCAAGCATGACCACTTTCCTTCGCGAACTGACATATGTCAATGAATGTGAAGAACAATATGTTTTGACTCTCCCGGGGGCAAGCCGACCTAAGGACATATGGGGTCCCTTACGCATGTATCTGTGTGATTTGCTCTCAGATGATGAAACATCCATGTAACGTTATTTGTAAGTGCTTTCTCTGTTTGTCGACTTGTGTGAATTGATGGAAGAGGGTTGCTGTAACTGTCGAGACCACTGTTCAACAATAAAAAGAGTTTTTAAAAAAAATAAAAGTCTAGCTATATAATAACACTTATCATGCTTGCCTTATTGACCATGCTCAGTAAAAAAAAAAATTTAAACTACCATGCCCACCCCCCTGAGGCCCTGAACTCCTCACAGGCACACATTCATTTTGTGCATGCAAAGTGCTGGGGGGCCCAGTCATGGTATTTTTTACTGGGCAGCTAGTAGATGCCCATTAATAAATGGCATTCCTTCCCTCATTGCCCTGCAGAGACTCAGATGCACATATGATCAATGGTGTGTACATGCGAGGCGCTGAAGAGTTTAGGGGTTGATTTTGACAGTGCATGTGAGGTGCTAGGCATCCCAACGCACTGGGCTGGCATTCTTTACTGGGCATACCCAGTAATAAATGCCATGCCTGCCAATTGGGCCCCAGTGCCACACATGCACACAATGCATTTGATTGAGTCTATATAAGGGAGTGGGGGGCACTGGGGTAAGGCATGTTTTTTTTACTGGAAATCTATCATAGATGCCCAGTAAAAGAAATGGCACGCCTTTCCCCTGGGTCCCACAGCACCTCCGACGGAGAGCTGATTTTGGTTAGTGGGGAGAGGGTTTGTGCAATAAAGGCATTTTTAAAAGGTCTGTCTTGTAAAAACCTTGTACCGCCACTCGCCAAAATCATCACAGTCCAGCAAAACACACACACACTTACACAGCATACACACAGCAAGCACTCGCTGTCTCCTTCACGGTTACGAGCACCCATCATGCACTCAATCATAACACAAGCATACGTGCATCCATTCACATATTTAAATAATAAATAAATGAACATACAAACACACATTTACACAACATACACACAGCAACCACTCTGTCTCAATCTCACGAACACCCATCATGCACTCACTCATAACACAAGCATGCACGCATCCATGCACATACTTAAATAATAAATATATGAACATACAAACACAGACATTTACACAACATGCACACAGCAATAACGCTCTCATGCACAACAGCATCCATCATACATTCATTCACCTAACACAAGCATGCACGCAACCATACAAATAATTTACCTTTAAAAAACAGACCATAAACAAATGTACCTTCTGCCACATGTCTTTCCTCGCCAGTGCTCAGGCCCCTGCTAGCATGAACAGGAATACGGAAGCTTCCTGGTTTCTGCTCATGCGTGCAGGGGCCTGAGCATGGGTGACGAGACGCCACATTCTAGCCTGCTCTGTCTGTATGTGCGAGGAGGCGCAGGAGCACCCCCTTGCACACAGAGACGTGCAGTTCCCCAGGCAGCATTTCCAATGAGCCATACGAGGCTGGGGAAGCAAACACCCCAGCCTTGCATTGCTCATTGAGCTTGAACAGCTAGGGAACTTTAACTTTTAAATGGAAACAGTGTTTCCCTTTTACAGTTAAGAGCACTCTCTCAGCTAAAAAAACTGCTGAAGGCGTGCTGTATTTCACTGGGCTGGCTCCTCCATAATGGATGAGATGGGGCCAAGACCTGGCGCGTCGACGCACCCTCGCCTTTTATGGACGAGTCACCACTAGAGCGTACCTTTAGTTCAAAGGCACAAGAAAAGCATCCTGGACGCTTTTTCTTTCTATAGAATCGGCTCAGGCCAGATATTCAAGCACTGCCAGTTTCCCAAATCACAGCGAGGCAGACACGCACAGCGTCCCAGGCTCTGCAGGTCAAAGGTGCTCAGGTTGCAAACACATTTATTTTATCAGTGGCAGAGCCTTTCATAAGCATGATGATAGAGCATTTCCAACTTAATGAGCTTACAAAGCACGTGTTACCTGGCACATACCTGTGACAGTAAAGTGAGCAACACAAAGCACCCATTTAAAGATCTACAGTCTACTCTCTTGATATGCAAAGTTGCTGTTTTCAACATCATGAATGACAGCGAGCTGGAAGTGTGTGACAAAGAGTCTGCATATCTGTCTTGGTTTATTCCACAACTTCTTTTATACCATATCTTAAATCACTGAAAGTACCGTGGGGTTAACTTGATTTTTCAGGTTGGCATTATCTTGCATTCTGGGACTTATAGTTTACCATTCAGGGTGCGAAAATGAAAGCCACAATGATATTTTTTTTTTTGGGGCTTAACTTGTTGCTATAAGGATTTACATGCTGCCATGTGGCTTTGTTATGCAATTTGTGTTTTTTGCAAGTAAACTCTATAAGACATTATTACTGTAGACCTTGAAATCCAACAATTTGAACCAAAGTTTGTGATCCTGGTCACCTCCCACAATCCGCCCCCCGCCCCCTGGCCCCCACCCTCCCGACCCTGTCCAGCTATCCCACGCCTTCCATTTGGGATGCAGTCAGTGTACCGCTAGTTCCTTTTTTCCACTTCCACCGCTGGTGTGGTCCCCCTGATGCAGCACTTATGACTGCAGGTGAGCCGATACAACAGTTAGCTAAGCTTTAAGTGCCGCCTTATGCTGCACAATGACGACTGGTCACGCGAGGAGATTGCGCAGAAAGGGGGAAATGCGCTCGAATTCCAAAAAACCTTGACGCCTTGGAATACCAAGGGTGAGCCAGCTGCAGCTTCCATGATAGACGAGCAGGTGCATGCGCGTAGCCAAATGATTGTGGAGCGAAGGCGATTGAGGCCTGCGCGGTGAGTTGCCATGCTGGGTGCCTTGTGGGCGGGGGCTTGCTGCGGTCCAATCAGTCTGATTCTATGGTAGCTGTAGACACGCTGCAGGTGCCAGGCGGTGCCTTCCCGGTGCTGGGTGATGGACGTGTGTGCTTGCTGCTCATTGTGGATCCCTGGGCAGCTTTCGGCACCACGCAGCGCACGTTCCCATTCCAAGACTGAAGAAGGTTCCAAGACTACTCTTGGCTTCGTTATCCTCATATCTTTCAGGAAGTCCTCAAAAGTTAAGAATGGGCGATGCTTGATCCATCTCAACCCCAGTCTCTTTTGTAGGGACAGAATGTTCCATCTGGTCCCTGTGATGGATTGCTGCTCTGAGAGTCAACGGGTGGGCGACCATGAGGGCCAGAAGGCCTCTCATGCCACCCGATACAGGGGCAGTGTGGTGAGGATCCCCCGCCTCGCCCCATCATGCCCTGGCCATTTGGCAGGGGCTCGTCACCATGGTCCACAACATGCCCCATAGTCCATTTAAGAATGCTTTTAGTCCAAGTTAGGCCCCCATCCCTCATGTAACATTAAGGTGCCATTCCTCCCAAAGAGCGCCCCCCCCTAAAGTGACCATGGCGCCCCACCAGCACTACCTCCCATAACACATTTCTTGATGACACTTCCCAACTCAGAGGGAGTATTGGCAAGTGCCCCAGGAAAGAGGCGCTATTACTCAGAGGCCTCCAAGAAACCACCAGTAGGAGAACGCTGAAATCTAGGGAGGGGGGTGGTGCACACTGGAATGAGTGCTCCACACCATACTACAGTATATGCATGAGGCCTTGCACAAGGAAACCCTCATTCTAATTGTTTGCAGAGTACTGCCGGGCGTGCACCCAAACCATAGTTAAACATTGAAAAACACCAGGTTGTCCAAAACAACGCGCTCAGGGCAGCCATTGGCATCCCCAGAAGAGACCACATTTCGGCTGCCAGGGAACGAGCCCACTGGTTACCTATCAAAGAAAGGGTCATCTTCAAAACCCTGGCCCTCACACACAAATACCTACACAACACAGCCCCTCTATATATCTCTCAAAGAATCTCAAAACCACACGGTATCAGGTAATATTATCGCCACCAAAAATATCGCCGTACATATGGTTGTCGGGAACGGCCATAGGCGATATTTTTGGTGGGGATAATTTATGGGGTAAATGGATGGGGGGGTTGCGGGGGTGTCCCCGCTCCCTTTTAAAATATATGGGGGTTGCGGGGGTGTCCCCCAGGGGAAACTACCTGGAACCGTAGCTTAAGCATCGCGACCAGGAAGCACGTTCCCTTTAAGCCAAAGGCTTGTGATGTACCTTGCCTCCTGCAAGATGTACCCTGGGCCAGTGATGTACAAGTAGCAGGAACCAGGCTGACCCATGCACTCACACATACCATCAATACAACATCTAGGATACTACAGCTTGTTAAGTGGGAAGCTGTAGAAGGGTCCTGGAGATTGCTGCTTCTATTTATGGAAGAAGGTTGTATGTTCCAAGTTGATCCCACTCAGCTTTGTGCCGCCCCCTGTTGGCTTAATGTTTAATGGGTGCTACTCCCAATCGTCATGTCTGTTCAGGAGTATACAGACGACACACAAATCTTCATTGGTTCAGGGTGTCCCACACCTGGGGTTCTGCTGGGGTGCAAAGGAATCCTGGATGGATTTTCTGCTGATTTTGGACAGCTACTGTGAACTGCTTTATCACAGGTGGCCGCATGGACTTGCCCATGATAGGGGGAAGTGGGGGGGGCGGGTGGGGTCCAGCTGTGCGGGCAAAGTCACTGGGTTTGACTTTAGATAATATCATCTAGGCCATTGCTAAATCTGCTGATTTCAAAACGATGCTTGCTCTGGAAATTCCCCCTTTTACTCGAGAGGTGGAGTTGCGCACGGTCGTCCAAGCCCCGGTGACTGCTCTCCTGGGGCCAGATTCTATAAACTTGCACTGGTGCAAGCGCAAAGTTGCACTGTATTAGCACTAACGCAAAGCTTGCCATTCTGCAAAAAACATTCGGGCCATGTTCGAAAACATTTGCACTGTGACAAGTGCCATTTTTCATGGTATAAGCACTAGGGCAAACATTTCCCTAGTGCAAAAAAAAAAACACGTTCAAAGCATTATTTACACAGGGCAAAGTGTTCCCCGGAACTAATATGGAAAGGTATTAGCACTAGGGCGAGCTTTGTCCTGTTGCACAAATGCACTGAAAGTGCATAGTTTTTTAAACTACAGCAAGTGTTTCAGGAGCAACGCGCTCGCCTTGGAAGCAAGTTCATGATGAGCAGCACAGGTTCGATCCACAGGTCCGAGCTTAGAATCCTCTGGGTATTAAGTGTGTTATAAATAACCAATAAAAAGAAAGTTCTTAACCGATGAAAAAGTGCCCTCGTCACGGTGCAAATATTTTCAAATATGGCACCAATGTTTTTTGAAGTAGGGCAAACTATGACGGTGCCATTTTGCACTTGCACCGGTGCAAAGTTTCCATAATCTGGTCTCTGGATGCAGACCTCTCAACTCACGCTTTTGGTGGATGACAGCCGCCATTTAAGCAGCTCTCTCGCCCGCCAAGTCCCATTACCATACTTGCCTCTGGGTTTAGCGCAGAGACTCCGGGTGTGTACGCTCCTCTCTGGGGAAGAGCGTGGAGTCTCCAGGTTTTTAATCTTTTATCCAGGTCTGTGATAGTTCCATCGTCAAACAGGTTTTCTAAAGTAAAGAAACGTAAGAGGATATCGTCACCTTGTGGGTATAATGGGAATCAAACTTACAGAAACATCCAAGAAAAAACCTTTAATTTAATATAAAAGAAACACAGACATTGTATATTTCGGTGTTTTGTGTAGCGCGCAGGTGTCATTGGTATGACTTTGGAGTGTATAGAGGACTTTTTCCCTTTTATAAAGCACTCTAACGCAATTCCTCAACGCAATGCATAGGGGTATAAGTCGCAGAATCAACTTAAAAGAGGCTGGAAGGCCGGCTCTGAATAGCATGGTGTGTGGCACTGTACAAATGGTAAATGCGTTTTGTTGAGCCAATCACACAATCAATATAGTTTAAGGAAATGGAGGAATGAATTTAGTCCAACCTAGGCATATAACTTTCTATCGGGGAGGCAGCTGTGTGGTGCATAGATTATAATAGAAATAGGTTTTCTAATGAAAATCACATTTCTTGCATGCCACTGTAAAGTACAAACTGCAAATGAGTTTCTAATGGCAGCAACAACTGCTGACTTTACCTTTTTGACATGTGGGTGGAGCCTTCTGCCATTGGGCAGAGTTTTGTGTGGATATGGGCGGGCCTACATCTCTCAGTTTTTGCTTTTCAAATGTAGGCAGGCATGCCCATTAAACGCCCATAATGGGCTTTTACCCGCCAAAACCCAGTATTTACATGGATGATGCCGCTGGCCTTCCCTTGGCTCCTTTGCTTCCTTGGCATGTGTTAAGGTGAATTTTCATTTTAGTGCTTCATTCCTGCCACCTTAGAGACCCCCAGCTCTTTTGCTGGACATTAGGGCTTTTTAATTGTAACCCTGGGGGGAGGGAGCACTTTTTCTCACTCTCTCCTGTGTTTTGACCTGATTTCGATGATGTGTTTTCCTTGTTTTTGGAGTCTGACAAACTCCATAGGCATCAACTTTTTGGATGGTGACACACATTTTGTCAAAATGGTCCTGATCTTCTTTTTCACCATTTTCTGTTTGCAAGGTCTTTCTTGGGGTTTACTATGCGCGCCAAGCCAGGTTTGAGCCATTTGTTCTTTGCCTTTGTCGGGCTTCAGTACTGAAACCCGCCTCTGGCTCCAGTACTGAAACCCGCCTCTGGCTTCAGTACTGAAACCCGCCTCTGGCTCCAGTACTGAAACCCGCCTCCAGTGTGCCTGGAAGGGCAGGAAGTGAGGGAGGTTCCCGAAATGCCCCTGTCCTTTGTCTTTAGGAATGCCTGAATGCCCCCAGTACTGATTGGCTGGCTTGCTGTCCTTTCAGGACAGACGTCCTGCTGTTTGAGTAACAGCTAGGCTAAGCATGAATGGGAGAAACCTGCTTAAAAGGCGAGGGTTTTGGGACCAGAGGCAGAGTCGACCACTGAGAGAAACACCTCTCGAAGAAAGCATGACTGAAGCTTGATGCAACCTCCTGGACCTTTGAATTGCCCGGTGAAGCCCTGCTACTGTGCTGAAACTCCTTTTTCTAATCGACAAGAGAAGTTCCGTAAGGGATGACTTCTTCCCTTGGGTTAGTGGGACCAACTAACCCTGAGACGAACTCCACTGGACCATCTTCCCCGACTGGCTGTACTTCTTTGCTGCTGCAGGAAACGAGTACCAGGGGTCGAGAAATCCGTAGTCGAATGCAACATCTGCAAGATTGCCAAAAGCTCCAGGAGTCTCCCCAGGACCCTCCAGAAGTAGGACAACCAGAACTCGAGTCCCCTCCAGGACTCAAGGAGTAAAGGAAGCCCAACCGGTGTCCAAGATCTGCAGTGGTGCTGTTTAACGAGCACTGAAACCATGAAGTACCGCTGATCAGAAAAGAGCCCGTAGCTGCCGCCGACCTCTGAATTGCTGCCGCAGGAGTCCTCCAGACGTCCTCCCTTTTGTCCCCAGGACTGAGGCCCAGGAACCCAGGATCAGCACCACTGCAAACAGACAGAAGCCAGCTGGATCACTCTACTTACCTCAGTGTCTTTAGCTTTGCTCTTCTCAATTGAGACTTGCAGTAGCTACTTTGCTAGAGTTGATTTCAGCTCTACCCTTCACAAGTGCAACAGGTTGTGACCCTACAGTGATTTTCCTTCAACAAACTCTCTAACCTTGTGCAAGACTTTGTTATCTAAGAAGTGCCTCAGCTCCATAGACTGTGGGTGGCGGCACTTCTGTTAGTCAGTGTAACTTCCTCTGGTGACCCCTCGCATGAAGGGTCACCAGAGGAAGCTACTGTCCTTTTATTTCCCCTTCCCAGGTCGCCAAGGCATCTTTATCCCACTGCGAACCTGGGGACTCCTCGACATATTTCGAGGTTTATAAAAGATGGCAGGAGAAGTACACATTTCAAGCGATCTTCTATAAAGCTTTGCCGACGGACAAAGACGCCTCAGGCTTTGTCCATCGTCAAAGCTTTATAAAAGATGGATTGAATTGTGTACTTTTCAAGCCATCTTTTATAAACATAGAAATGTTTTTAAAAGATGACATGAAAAGTACGCAAACTGTAAGATATGCACACAAATATATAAATGTTATGTATTTGTGTGCCCACCTTACTATGGCTTGTGTACTTTTCAGGCCATCTATTGTAAACATAGAAATACATATGTTACATATATATATATTTGTTTGCATACGTTACTATGGTTTGTGTACTTTTTTAAGACCACACCCATCCCACCAGCCACGCCACCAAATGAGAACCACCCCCCTCGATTTCTTAACCCACTTAAAGTCCTGTACAGGCCTATACCAAAAGGTGGGTTACCTAATACCAAGGGGCCAAGTGTTGTGTAGTCTCCCACAGGGTTACATCAATTCTTGCCTAAGAGCACGGCAGCTTGGCTTTCCAGTGGAGCCGGAAGACATGGCCCATGACCCAATCCTTCCCGTCCTCCAGGCTCTGTCTGCGTTGGTTCGCCCTTGCCCCCTTGCCCACATGCCCTTTACACCCGCGTGCCAAGGTACCTCCTGGTCCAGTGGCCCGGTATTATCAAAACTGGCCCAGCGGCTTTCTGAGATTTGAAACCCACAGGTTTAAAAAAAAAAAAAAGCATTGGTCGAGCCACACACAGGCTTGCAACCCTCTTCCAGTGGCGTTACTCCTGAGCCTATGCACGACCACTCTGGGCTTCTTTCTGCTTTTTCGCTCCTTGCATGTTTTTCTATTTACTACAACGACATTTATTCATTTTAGAACTGTACTTTTATCCTGTAGCTTTTCCATGGCCTATGCATTTTTTCCTTTGTATGCATTTAGCGATGTAGTCTCCATTTACTGGTTATGCTTTGTGGAATTGTAGCGCTATGATGCGCTCGGTCTGCGTGGCGCTATAGACAACCATTAAATGAAACATTGCTCAATTGGCAGCTTACATTCCTTGCGCTCCGTAAAAAAATGAGGGCGGGTGGAGGGGGGGGGGGTTAAGGGTGTGGGCTTTTGTAGCAAATGCTCCGATAATCCAGAGAATTTGTGAAAGAAAAAAACAATACCCACTAAAAAGCGCTTCATTCAGTGTGTGACAGGTCGGGGGCAGGGACAGCCTGGCAGATAGCGAAATGTGAGAATGCGGACAGAGCGCTGGCTCTGGAAGGCAAGTAGGGATGGGGCACACACGTGCTACGCCTGCCACCTGACTGACTCTGAGCCAGCCCTGCTGGCCTTTCAAGGGCATTGGCTGGGCGCAGTGGACACGTGGCCCCTGAGCGAGCTCTAATGGCCGTGAAGAGGCCAGATCGTCCAGAAATCTACAAGTCCGGCTAAAGACCTGCCAGGGCTAGTGGGAGCCCATTTCAACAAGATGTCACCCCCCCCCCCAACCCCCAACCCACAACCCATAACCCATTTCTCCTAAAGGTGTAAAAAAAACACTCCCTCAAACAAAAGCAGCAAATTGGCTAATCGCGCAGATTACTGCGGGAGGAGCTGCCAGCAGGGAGCCGACCACATGTCCTTTGAAAAACTACTTATTGCTGTTTGACAGCATGGTGCTAATGAAGGGAAGTACCCCCCCTGCTAAAGACTAGGGGATAATAAAAAAACGTTGCTATATTCTCTGAGAGGTAAGTGACTGCCAGGGGCGTAATGTCCGGCATTAAATGACTACGTTTCAGTATCATGAGACTGTCAACATAGGGCCCATTTCAATAGAAAAAGTTGAAATGCCGTGACGTCGTCCCTGCATGCAGGCTCAACGTGCCATACCCAGCCTCCCTCTGGCTGCCACTGCCCTTCTTAGTGGCATACTGCCCATCGGGGATTACCCTAGAATCGCTGCCTAAACACACGCGAGTCTTCCATCACGTCAGGAGATTAGCGCCTCAGGCTGGGGGGGCCCCAGTATTTATGGAAACTCGGTCAAGTCCATCGGAGTCAGCAGGGTTTGAAGGTGCGCAGCCAGCCCCTGGGGCCAGGCCCACTTGTCACTACTACACAAGATGGACTACCTCCTCCCGCCCAATCAGGGGCCAAACAGGCCCCCAAGGACAGTCCTGATTACAGGCTGCTCTTCGGGGATTGGCCTCGCCATGGCGGTGCAGCTGGCCAGGGACGAGGAGCAGCGCTTTCAAGGTAAGTGGGCCGCATTGGTACTTACCTGCTCGGGAGCCTGGATGAGCCTTCTGCTCCAGAACCTCTGCTCTGACCCTCCAGAATATTGCGGCATGAAATATTCTGCGGCATAAAATATTCTGCGGCATAAAATTGCGCCCTGGAACAAAACATCAGAAATTGTCATATAATAACACTGTGTGCAGGAAGCACAGATCCTGAATGATTTATGAAAGGTCCTACTATGATGTGATAGGTTATTTATAACACGCTTAATACCAGAGGTTTCTAAGCGTGGACCCAGGATCGAACCTGTGGTGCTTCGTGTTGTCTTGCTTCCAAGGTGCACACGTTCCCCCTGAGCTATCCTCCCGAGACACGTGAAGTGAGGGAGACATATTCACCCCTACATTGACACAATACATTTTACAGCACATGGAGGAATTGGAAAAAAAGACATAGGCCCTGATTCAGGGGATTTTTTGCATGGAGCAAAGTCACTTTGCACTGCCAACAACCCCCCTGATTCATGGAACAGTGCAGACTTTTTGTTAGTGCAAAGTGTCTTTTTGCCGTGCAAAGTCACTTTGCATGGCCAACAGACACCATGATTCATGCAACAGTGCAAAGTGTCTTTTTGCCAAGCAAAGTCACTTTACACTGCCAACAAACCCCCTGATTCATGGAACAGTGCAAAGTGTCTTTTTGCCGTGCAAAGTCACTTTGCACTGCCAACAGACACCATGATTCATGGAACAGTGCAGTCTTTTTGTCAGCGTAAAGTGTCTTTTTGCCGTGCAAAGTCACTTTGCATGGCCAACAGACACCATGATTCATGCAACATTGCAAAGTGTCTTTTTGCCATGCAAAGTCACTTTGCACTGCCAACAAACCCCCTGATTCATGGAACAGTGCAGTCTTTTTGTCAGTGCAAAGTGTCTTTTTGCCGTGCAAAGTCACTTTGCATGGCCAACAGACACCATGATTCATGCAACAGTGCAAAGTGTCTTTTTGCCATGCAAAGTCACTTTGCACTGCCAACAAACCCCCTGATTCATGGAACAGTGCAGTCTTTTTATCAGTGCAAAGTGTCTTTTTGCCGTGCAAAGTCACTTTGCATGGCCAACAGACACCATGATTCATGCAACAGTGCAAAGTGTCTTTTTGCCATGCAAAGTCACTTTACACTGCCAACAAACCCCCTGATTCATGGAACAGTGCAAAGTGTCTTTTTGCCATGCAAAGTCACTTTGCACTGCCAACAAACCCCCTGATTCATGGAACAGTGCAGTCTTTTTGTCAGTGCAAAGTGTCTTTTTGCCGTGCAAAGTCACTTTACACTGCCAACAGACACCATGATTAATGGAACAGCTGTAGGGGAGGACTGGTCCAAGAGACCCCCCTCGCCTGCGTTTCTTCCCCAGGTGAGGGCTATGGCCCATTGGGCGTTCCCTCATGCCACCCGGGCCCAGGTGGTGGAGGGCTCACCCACTGGAGACATTGCCCACACGTATCGAATGCCCACATCTATTGATCACAACACAAATTTAGTTAGGCCCAAAAACCATTCTCTGCCCAGTAAAGATGGTGTGAGCTCAGCGCACTGTAGCGCGGCCCCCACCCTTGGAGAACATCCCTGTTGCCGCAGCACCCTGGCAGATCCGCTGCGAGCACGTTCCCACGAACAAGACGGACATGAGCTAGCGCAATACGCTAACATTGTAACAGTTCACCTCCCGCAGTGTACCATCACTATCAGCATGACCCGGCCAGCAGGCCTGAACAATGGGAAGAACAGTAAAATGGTCCTCTGATGGCAGACAGTCTTTATATATATGTATATATTAATGTCAAGACCTCTTGCATTATTTCTTTCTTCCACAAAATACAAACGCCTGTAGAATGTATTAAAATGAGAGAGTATGCTCCCATGATATAAGCTATGGCGAGCTCGCACCATTGCAGGTGGATGCTAATGATAAAGGGACGCCCCAGGGATCTGTTCGTTGCGTGTATCACTGGGCAGCCTACCTCACATGGTTTCGCGCCATAAATAAAACTAATGCTGCTAGAGTACGCGAGAAAGCGGATGCAACTATACTATGAATTCATGTCAAGAATGCGCGAGAGTGCACGTATCATGTGTGAATGTCTGAGCCCCTCATATGCCACCACCGTCACGTACAGTGGCGGGTCGTATTCTATGTACTCCACTGATCTAACCACTACCTCATTTACTGCGAATGTATATGCATGTAACTGAAACACTGTAGCTGCTAGAGTATAATGTACAAATATGATGCTCGAACTGGGTATAATCGAAACACACCCAGCAAAGGTTAAATGCATGTTTTGAAGTGATCTTAAATAAGTATTATAGAAAGTATTCAAATGTTTGCGATGTCTTTACTTATATTCAGCAATACACAAGGGAGATACCTTTGTGAAAGCGTACAAGGTCTCGATGTATCCCCCTCCCTCCCTCAGAAGACTGCCAAGACATGAGAACAGAGCCCCGCTCTGTGCTATCACGCCTCCCCCGACCTGACTGGAGCTGCTTCAAAGACTTGTAACCCCACTGCAGCACCCAAGGCCGCGGCCAGCCACCTGCATTATTTACAGCACAGCAGTAAACCTTAGTTTAAACTCAAGCGCCCCCTCGTAAACCCCACAACCCACCGGACTGTCTCAGACTTATGGCCCTGTGCAATCAGGACACCCAACACTTTGACGACACACAGCGAAACATCTATAACCACTTCTAACAAGACAGAAAGACCTGTACCACCCGCCCCAGTCCCCCGAAGCTTAGCCCCGCGACCCACGGTCCCGGTCAACAGATCACAAGTAACCAGGCCTCGATATATTATCTCCAGACCCCTCACAAGGTGCATTCCTCCTGTGTTGCATTAACCTATTGAAAGATTTACTAAAGAGAATAGAACTGTAAATGACTGAATGACTGCGGGGTGCATGGCAGAGGGCAAGCAAGTCAGGAAAGGCATTCATCTCTGCCACAGGCCGCCTCAGCACACCAACACCGCCCGGATGAACTCAAGCCGACCTGCCAGGCCCAGCCCAACCCACGAGGGTGACCAGTGACGTCCTCCAGCCAAGACCAACCACACCGCAGCAGCACCTATAGTTAGTCGTCGCCACCCAATCCCAATGAACTTGTGCCCCCTATAGTATGTAGGTTTTGATGACGTTTTTTGTAAATATATACGCCTGTCTTTGCTATTGTCAGACAGAGCGCTCTCGGAGTTTGCAGAGTTCTTTGCATGCCCAATTCGGATTGATAAACTCCCATTTACGCTCACCCGCACTCTGTCTTGGCCTTATTCCCATTTTGGGAGAGTCCTTCATTGTCTCTCATTGAGGGGAGGATCGTGCTGTTTGGTGACGCTTGCTTTCAGTGGTGACCCCGATAGCGTGATATTTATTTCTTCCCAAACTCCTTCTAACCGTCCCCGTTTGGCACGAGAATCTCCGGTCGAAAAGGGATACGCACGGTGAGCCGGCTCCGGGAGGCTGCCCGCCAACGGCGACCGGTACACTAAGAAGTGCGCACTCAATAGAGAGGGGGTACGGGATCCCGGTTGAAAAATCCCCTTTGAGTACCGCTCGCCGGAGCCGGGGCTGACCGTTGAGCTGACGGCGACACTGCCTGGACGGACCCAGTTTCGGAGAGTATCGGTTCAAGACGGGCACGTGAGTACTGAGTGCGAGCGATCTTAAGGGGAGCGGGGAGTGAAGTGTAGGACAAGAAACGAAGAGGGGGTACGCAGATCTACTAAAGATCATCTTAAATTTTCCTTGCTTTTTTCTTTGCATATGGCCATTAGGATTAAGAGGTGAATAAGAGATAAAAGTGACGGGAACCTAGCTCCGAAAGGGGGTGGAAGGCGGCGCCGCATAGTGCTATCTCAACTAGTACTGGGAATATATGAAGAAGTGGAGTATAAAATAAAAGTGTTCAGCAAAAGGGGAGACTGAGAGTACATTAGTGACCGCTATTACTTTTTTCCTTTTCTTTAAGGGTAGGGGGGGAGAATAAAGAACTGTGATTAGCACAGACTTATGGAGACAGTAAGAGAAAAAGAGTCCTATTAGAAGGAGGGGAAAACGGGTTAATATCTATACATATATATATGGGTATCTAGATACTCAAATAAGGCGATTAGGGACAGCCGGCTAGGGAGGAAAGGGAGGGCAGCTTGAATGGTGAATGGTGCCAAGAGGTGTGTGCACCTCGTATGTGCTAGAAGAGATTTTGATGCTGTGAATGTGTGAGCGATTATAAGTGCATAATAGTTAAATGGTCATGATAAGTGTGGCCGGATAAAAGTTTTTTTTCTCTCTTCAGACAACGCCAATATAGTGGAGTGAGTGAGTACCTTTTTGATTTCCAGTCTGACATTGTCAAACCAAAGGATGGGTTGCTCTTGTATGTGCCCCTCAAAAAGAACATAATAGACATTGTGTACGGCCAGTTTTGTATTGTGCAGACAGGGAGGGGGAGAGCCCAAAGGGACCCAACATTGCATGTGACGTAAAATATAAAGAATAATATTGATACGACACTTACATTGTAGTTGCAAACACACAAGGCACATCAGCACTAGGAGGGCACAGAGATGGGGGCTGAAACACCCTTATCACATATTTGTAAGAATCTCCCGGGATACGTGGAGCGGATTAAAAAATATCACGACCAATGGGTGACCGAGCTAAAGGGGGAGGGGTTACCCCAGATTTGGCCCGAGGGAGGGTCGTTTGATAAAAGTGTCCTGGATACAGTGGCCACATGCATTTATCTAAAATACAAAGGAAAACAGCTGCAAAATAGGAGGGAAATATTAGACCTCTGGAGGTTATTTGAAGAGGTACCACCGCCTAAGACACCAGCACTAAATCCTGATCTCCCGTCCACCACAGACAATCCACTGCTAATACAAAAAGATGTCAAAGAAGGCTCAAGTGTAGCGCCACCAGTAGAAGTAATAAGTTTGTACCCGATAATAAAGAAGCCTGTGCCCGCAGAGGGGTATAGTGATCCCACTTACATACCTCCCCCGAGAGATACCACACCCCTCCGGCCCAAGGCACCTCCGCCATACGAGAGCACGAGGGAGCGAGCCCAGGCAGGCGCACAAAGGGTAGATATAGAGAAGCTCACAGATGATTTAGAATCAAGACTGACGATAGCAAAGGATGAGCTCTCTAGGATAAAATACATATGCGAACGGACAGCACTAGATGCACCTAGATCAGGGCGTACGTCCAGAGCGCTAGGTGAAAATAGAAAGCCCGAAGAGGGGTGGAAAAAGGGCGAGATCCTGTTCAGAATTGAGGAAGAACCAACGCGAATAATAGAAGTAGGGCCCGGAGAGGGAGATGGTGCAAGTGAGGAAAGGCGGGGGGGAATTAGAGAGGAGTTGCTGTGTGATATAAGGGACGAGGTAGAAGAAAGCGACAGGTTGAGTATGGCAATAGGAGGGGGAAGCGAGGGAGAGGAAGGTACGTGTTCGCTGAGAACCCTGGATGATGAGTGGACGGTCCGACTAAGGAACAGAGTGGGAAAAATGGCATCACTGGGGACATCAACAGCTCAAACGGGTCCGGACGGAACGACAAAAGGAAGGCTACAGCTCCCGTTGATACACAGGGGAGGAGGGAGGCCTAACTATATCCCATGGGCACAGATGGATAAAGCCAATTTATTAAAGCTATTGCCCCCGTTGTCAGGAGGGGCAAGTAAGTGGATATATGCCTTTGAGAAACATACTGCCGGGGTACCCCTAGCCATAGGAGATGTGAAAAGTCTACTCGTATCAGCGGTAGGTGACCAGGCTGAAAGGATATGGGTTAAGGCCGGTTTCCCGGGAGTAACGCTAGACTGTGACCGCCATGATGGGGCATCATTTAACACGGTGCGTGCCAGGGTGTGGGATGCCTTACGCGAAACATTCCCAGACACACCGGACTTGCAGTCAGTGATGCAGTGTACAATGAATGACGGGGAAGAGGCTATGGATTATATTTTCCGGGTCCAAGAGATGTGGAGAGCAGAAACGGGCACGCCCTGGTATCAATCGACATCTTTATTTTATTTTATTATAAAGAGAGGGCTCCCAAAGGAAGTGCAGAAGGCGCTCGACAAGATAGCAGGTATTGAAGCAAAAGGATGGCCAGAAATTCAAAGCATAATAGTACACCATTGTAAACGAATAAAGGAGAGGGAGAAGGAGGTGGCGCAGAAAAGATTGGCAGACGAGGCGAAGTTAGTACAGTCAAAGTTAGTGAAGGTTGCAGCAGCAGTAGCCGCGCTCCCACACAGTAGGGAGGGAGATGAGGAGGAGGAGGGGCTGATAGCACTCCAAGGAAGGGTGGCAACTAATTGGGCAGGACCAGCACAGCAGCAGTGGACTGAGCAAGAGCAAGGTGGAAGCCCGCAGTGGCAAGAGTGGACCCCTCGAGGGGGACGAGGTGGGTACAGGGGCCGGAGAGGAGGCGGACAGGGGTATGGAGGAATGGGAGGAAATGGATGGCAGGGTCCCAGGGGCCCCCAAGGGAGTTGCTGGAACTGTGGAAGATGGGGACATTACTCCAGGGAGTGCAGAAGTAGACAAAACAATGGGTTCCAGGAGGGGGAGGCTTATGGTCATCCACACCCGGGAAGCCCATACGGTCTCCCAATGGGACAACAGCAGCTAAGGAACCCTGGCCAGGGTACCACGGGCCAGCAACAAGGACACCAGTATAGGACACAGAACCACCCCCAAAACAATGACAGTATGCAATACACGCCAGGTAACCCTTTCGCGACAACAGCAAACGGGGCCCCCGTGCCAGCACCTTACAGCGGCATGTCGGTAGTTTCCGGAAATGTCTTTACTGAGGGAGGGGCGACAAGATACCCCGCATAGGACAGCCCACAGAGAACACTTGCGTGTCCAGTTCTATCCACCACCTACAATGCAGCAGAGGAACCATTGGTAGGGGCGCAGATAGGAGACAAGCAGTTTATATTCATGGTTGATTCGGGAGCGGAGAAATCATGTATCAGAGAGGGCCGATTCCCGTTATCTAACAGGAAGTTAGAGACGCAGGGGTTCTCTGGGGCTGTAGTTGAAGTTCCTTACACAGAAGCTTTGGATGTGACAGTGGGGGGTAAGACAGTGAAGGCACCCTTATTATATTACGAACATTCCCCAATTAACTTGCTAGGGAGGGATCTCCTGAGCAAACTCAACATGACCATATCATTTACCGAGAGAGGGATAGTGTGTTCCACACCCGGGATATGCCCCTTGCGTGCAATGTTGGTAGTGCAAGCCCACACAACCACGCAGGAAATACGAGGACTGCCACAAAATGAGGAAATGTTTATCAAAGGGCTGAAGACTCTGGCCCTCATAATTCCCGAGCTGAGAAGCATGGACTGGAGGATCCCGGCGGAGTTCCTCTTCCGCCCCATAGTATGCCCCAACGCAGCACCAGGGTCAGTGGTATCGTTAGATTTGCACGCTGTGCAAGTGTCAGCAAAAAGAATAGCTGTGATCGGAGTGGATGAGGAAGGGTGTGAGTGGCGCACAGTGCTATGCACAAACGCCAACATCGCCCTGCGAGAGGTAACAGATGAGGATCTCTTCTCAGACTCAGAAGATGATGGTGAAATAGTGATGGAAATAGCGATGCCCTGTGATATTTTAATACAAGCCAGGGAGACTCCCGTCCAATTGATG
Source organism: Ambystoma mexicanum (assembly GCF_040938575.1). Classification (NCBI taxonomy): domain Eukaryota; kingdom Metazoa; phylum Chordata; class Amphibia; order Caudata; family Ambystomatidae; genus Ambystoma; species Ambystoma mexicanum. Next base: position 690,432,569 of record NC_090938.1, read on the forward strand.
ACAGTGGTAGGAGCACCACCGTTGTTTTTTTGATGACGACATGAGGCTCGTACCAAACAACTTATGGACGACAGGCCCCCATGATGTGGGACTGTTACATGGGGTACAGCCTGTGGTAATAAAGCTAAAGCAAGGAGCAATTTTGCCACGAGTTAAACAGTATCCTCTGTCTCGTGAAGCTGAAGAAGGGATAAAAGAGACAATAAATGCCCTACTAGCACAAGGGATAATAGTGCCTTCAAACTCCCCATGTAACACTTGCATTTATCCAATCAAAAAAGCAAAAGGGGGGTCGTGGAGGATGATACAAGACCTACGCCCCCTCAATGATGTAATTCAGAAGGAGTTCCCTCTAGTCCCGAACCCCGCATCAATACTATGCAGCATCCCGAAAGAGGCATCACATTTCACAGTAGTGGATTTAAAAAACGCATTTTTCTCTATACCCCTGGCTGAAGAGAGTAGATACCTTACCGCCTTCACACTGGGGGGTAAAAGGTATGAGCATTGCAGATTACCACAGGGTTACTGCGAGAGCCCGAGCATCTTCAATCGTGTATTACATGAAGACCTAGGAAACCTATCAGTTGAGAGCACCATTATTCAGTACGTGGACGATTTACTAGTCTGCGCACGAAACGAAGAGACATGCAGAGCAGATTCCGTAACATTGTTGACCTTGCTGGCCAACAAGGGGTACAAAGTGGACAAGGGAAAGCTACAGTACTGTCTGACAGAGGTCCTGTACCTAGGGCAGCTGATTTCAAGAGATGGGAAAAGAATAATACCAGACAGGGTAGAAGCCATAAGATCAGTACAAGAACCCACAACAGTAAAAGACATGCAGACATTTTTGGGAATGTGTAATTATTGCCGAGCATGGATATTAGATTATGCGGCATACACCAGGCCCTTATTACAAGCATTAAAAGTGGCCCAACAGGAGAACAGGAAGATGGAGTGGACAGAAGAGGTGAGTTCCTCCTTCCAAACACTAAAAGAGTTGATTTCAAGCGCCCCAGTACTCGCAAACCCTGATTATGGACGCGAGTTTTACCTATTCTCACACTGCAAGGAAACACTGATGACAGCAGTCCTGACACAAAAAACATATTTAGGACACAAGCCATTGGCCTACTATAGTGGCACTTTAGATGCCGTGATGCAGGGCCATTTCGCGTGCGAACAATCACTCGCTGCAGCCGCGTTCGCGATTGAGAAAAGTGCCACAATAGTAATGGGCTGCTCTGTGACATTGTTTGTGGAACATTCATTATTTGCCATACTCGAGAGATCAAAAAGCACACTGACCACACAGCGGGCAACTGCCTACGAGATTATACTGTCCAGTGCCAACATCCATATAGTGAGATGCAAGACGGTGAACCCCGCCACATTCATTACAGAGGCGTGCACACTCGAAGACATGCAGAACCACGATTGCGCAACCTACACAGGAGGAAGTGGGGAAGAGACAGTGGTGTGTGAGAACGCTCTAAGCGAAGGGGAAGTGTACTTTGTAGATGGGTCCGCATCTATTGACACGGACACGGGAGAAAAACACGTTGGCATGGCAGTGGTGAGGTTAGAAGACGGTGAGTATGAAACACTGGTACAATATCGTCTCCCATCACATTACTCCGCGCAGGCAGCAGAACTGATTGCACTCATAGAAGCACTACATGCAGCAAAGGGGTGTGCAGTGACGATATACACAGACTCAGCTTACATGACAACAACAGTACATGGAGGACTAGCAAGATGGGGGCGGAGGGGCTTTAGGAGGGCAGATGGAACACCTGTACAGCATGCAGAATTGTTAAAAGAGTTAATTGAGGCCCTGCAAAACCCCACTGCAGTAGCAATAGTAAAGTGCCAAGCACATACGTCCAACACAGATGTTGTGTCTTTAGGGAACGCGGCAGCGGACGCGGCCGCCAAGGAGGCTTCCTATTTTCAGAAAAATGACACAGGTGAGTACATGCTTAAGGACAAAACAAACGAAGAGCCCACAGAGGGATATAATGCCATGCCCATACCACAAATAATAGAATTACAGGAAGGAGCCAGTGCAGAGGAAAAACTATTGTGGACAAAGCGAGGGTGCAGCAAGTCAGGAACAGACCTACTGTGGAGACAAAATAACTCGGGAAAGGTGGTAATGCCAATTCAGCTACTAGAGATTGCATTCCAACAGATACACTTCCCTGCACATAACACCAAACAACACATCGCAGCAGAAATACAGGAAGAATGGTTCGTGCCCTGTCTTCAGGAGCACGTGTCTCGATTGGCAATGGAATGTACAACATGCCAAATATACAATTCAGGGATGACATTACGCACTCTCCGGGGAACAATCCCTAAACCCATTGGCCCATTCAAGGAACTACACATAGATTACGCAGACATGGGGGAAAGGTGTAATGGTGCACGGTACATGATTGTGGTTGTGTGCCCATTTTCAAGGTGGGTGGAAGCAGGACCCTGCACGCGACCCGATGCCAAGAGCGCTGCCAAGTTCCTAGTAAGGGAAGTATTCCCGCGCTGGGGAATTTGTGACGTGATCCGCTCAGACAATGGCACTCATTTTGTGAATGAGCTTTTTAAGGAAGTGACTACATTGCTGGGAATAAAACATAAATTATGTTCAATTTATCATCCTCAAAGTAATGGCGTAGTGGAAAAAATGAACGGACTGTTGAAGGGCAGGTTATCAAAACTATGCTTCTCATTAAAAAAGAATTGGATTTACTGCCTACCGCTTGCGCTATTTGAGTTGCGAAACCAGCCAAGCAAAGACCACCATTTGTCCCCGCACGAGATCGTGACTGGGAGACGGATGAACACAGCACATTCACCACTGCGCGAACACTCAGACGCTCACAGAAGCGCCGCGATATTGGGAGATGAGTTCACAGACTATTTAAAGAAACTAACAAGGGCAGCGCGCGTGATAGCAAAGCAATTGTCCCCACCCTTCACTAGAGAAGAGGGAAACGCAACAGGCGCTGACACAGAGCCAGGGCAACAACTACAGCTAATGCCCGGCGACTGGATATATGTCAGAAGTTTTGTACGTCGGTGGAATGCACCACGATTCCATGGCCCATATGAAGTGATATTTTGCACGCCTACAGCGGTAAAGGTCAAAGGGTTGAGGTACTGGGTGCATTTGACCGATGTACGGAAGGCATATAGCAACGTACAAGAGGAGGTAGATGAGGAGGCACAGACAACAGCAAACGCTGCGACTGAACAGAATGACTGAACATGAACTTGCGTGTATGTGCTGGTAGTGAATTTTAAGAAATGCACAACTGATAAATTTTGTTTTAACTTTCATCTTGTTGAGTGCGAATATATATATATATATTATGAGCTTGTATACACCCTTGTCTGTGATTACCCCTCCCCGTATCCCCACCCGCTTCCATTCCCCGTCATATGTATACTGGCACTGATGGTGCCAACAAAAATGTTTACATGTATGCACTCAATGCACTTTTATATCTTAAAACAGGAGCTTCCATGGCATCTAACGGGCGCCCTGCAACGGATAAATTTACTAGAATTAGAGAATGGTTAACTGTGAAATGTATATATTCGTATGAATGTGGACTATCTGCGTGCATTATATTGTTTTTTACATTATTATTTGGTCTGGTTACATACTGGTTCATGGCGTTCATCTCTATCGAGATGAACGAGGGGGGAGGGAGCAACGCAACTATTGGGACCAATACAACTGCAAGTGTCAACGCAACTACAAGGGAAGGTGATTTTTTGGTATGGGATGGAACTAAACTTGTGTGGGGCTACTATACTACATCACCCAATGTTGTCATCTCACACGATGGAAAGCCAAAAAGTGAAAGACAAAACAACACACTGTCCCCACCTGAGATGTCTAATTACAATGCTCACAGTTTAAACGACCGAAACCCCTCTGCCATATCCTGGTTGTATAATACCCCCACCAGCCAACCTGCCCCCACGGCCATAGAGAATCAAAGAATAACAGAAACACATGAAATATTATATGATGACTGGGTGAAGGGGGGCGGGAATGAGAAAGGGGGGTCTATTTTGTCTCTTGCCCAGGGAATCGGGAAGAATATGAGGAATAAGAACAATAGACGGAAGAGGGAAGCAGGAAGGAGGAAGTATGATGAGTACTATGGGCTAGGCTTAGATAAGATGGAAGACCCACGACACCCCCACCAAACAAATAAGTGGTATGCAGATATGAGTGCCACAGCTAAACAAACAACAAACGAGAGCTGTTATGTTTGCTCCCTCATCCCTCACGCATCAGGTACACCCAAAGTACTGTTACCCAAAGAGTTGCCGATTATAGATGCCCAATGTCTCCTTCATCTCACGTTGTGCAGAATTAAGAACACCTTCCAGGCACATGAAGTGACTTTTCAAATGCTGCAGAACGAGAAAACATGCTACCCGAAACCGTCAGGGGTTGTATGTCTGAGAGAACCATTTTTTGCAATCGAAGGGACACTTTTTTCTGATAACAAGTGGAAGAATGAAGAAGTCATGTGTAAAGCTGAAGCACTGAGGGGTGTGGCACCGGAGAAATTGCAATGGATAGAAGACACATGCACACCCGTATGGAGAGAACACATTTCAAAACTAACCTGGGTCACGCCCATCGAAAAGCCTTTCAAGTTGCAGAATGAAATAGACTATGAACTATGTTTCAAAGGAGAGGGGAGAACGTCCATGGGGACGAACAAGAAGTGCAACAAAACCCTCACTATCCCAGACCTAAGAAAAGGGACTGCGGCCCTTATGGACACGTATTGGGTATGTGGAAAACAGGCATACCTACACCTCCCCCCGTCGTGGAGTGGCAGCTGCTCAATGGCCACTCTGCACTCAGCTCTAATGGTGATACCAGAAAGCCACATCGATGGAAGCAAAAGGACACAGGAACGCACACAACAGAGTGTGGGCCAACCAACTGCAGAACCACAAATGTATGTCCTGTCTTCTGGAAGCAAGGAAGAGGTGCTGACCCGCAACAGACGAGCATCAAACTATATATCGAAGGCATCATCAGAACTATTGGCCCAGATCCCAGACAAATATCGATTATTCAGCTCAGCAGAAACATTTTTTGCCTCGCTCGTATCAAGTGTCCAAGCAAGGGCTAACGCAAAATGGCTCCAGATAACCCGCTGGGAATTAATTCAGCTGGCGAACGACACTGAAGAAGGTTTTAACATAATAAAGGTCGAACTAAGAGCCTTGCGACTGATGACCATGCAAAACAGGTATGTCCTGGACCTGTTGACGGCGATGGACGGCGGTGTTTGCCGAAAAATAGGAAGTGCCTGCTGCACTTTCGTACCTTCTGAAGACGCAGAAAACGGCTCCCTGTCCCATGTGATCGAAGCAGTCCACAACCTAGGAGAAAAAATGAAGATGGAAGGCGGAGCAAAAGATAGTACATGGTTCGATAACCTCTTCTCCTGGGTCCCCTCATGGCTTGGAACAACGATGAAATTTTTGATGCCAGCTGTGGTGTTCCTCCTATTAATTTTCTGCCTATGCCAGGTGGGTCTTCGAGTCTGTGCTAACGCAGTACCAAATGGTGCAATGATGATGGTGACAATGGGAAACTCACACGGTACAATAAAAACGGTGCAAGAAGCACAAGTACAAACAGGGGTAGACAACACACCAAGGTACCAACTGGTGCCCATGTACCACGACAAGGATATTGTAGATAAGCTTTGGCACACCACCATCAAAGAGCCCCGCATACTAAAATGGTACGAGGAAGTGTGGGTAGATTTGGAAGGAGATGGTGGGTGCATATATCTTACGTGTACTCCAGATGAATACGCCAGGAGAGGTGAGAGTTTAAGGGGGGTGTGCAGAGCATGGATGCCTATCAAAGGAACTCCTGCATGGGATGAGGCGGTGATGGATGAAGCAGAATGTAGAAGGATAGAGGAGTTAAAGAATTAGTTACTTAAGTAACGAAAGGGGGGAAATGTAGGGGAGGACTGGTCCAAGAGACCTCCCTCACCTGCGTTTCTTCCCCAGGTGAGGGCTATGGCCCATTGGGCGTTCCCTCATGCCACCCGGGCCCAGGTGGTGGAGGGCTCACCCACTGGAGACATTGCCCACACGTATCGAATGCCCACATCTATTGATCACAACACAAATTTAGTTAGGCCCAAAAACCATTCTCTGCCCAGTAAAGATGGTGTGAGCTCAGCGCACTGTAGCGCGGCCCCCACCCTTGGAGAACATCCCTGTTGCCGCAGCACCCTGGCAGATCCGCTGCGAGCACGTTCCCACGAACAAGACGGACATGAGCTAGCGCAATACGCTAACATTGTAACAGTTCACCTCCCGCAGTGTACCATCACTATCAGCATGACCCGGCCAGCAGGCCTGAACAATGGGAAGAACAGTAAAATGGTCCTCTGATGGCAGACAGTCTTTATATATATGTATATATTAATGTCAAGACCTCTTGCATTATTTCTTTCTTCCACAAAATACAAACGCCTGTAGAATGTATTAAAATGAGAGAGTATGCTCCCATGATATAAGCTATGGCGAGCTCGCACCATTGCAGGTGGATGCTAATGATAAAGGGACGCCCCAGGGATCTGTTCGTTGCGTGTATCACTGGGCATCCTACCTCACATGGTTTCGCGCCATAAATAAAACTAATGCTGCTAGAGTACGCGAGAAAGCGGATGCAACTATACTATGAATTCATGTCAAGAATGCGCGAGAGTGCACGTATCATGTGTGAATGTCTGAGCCCCTCATATGCCACCACCGTCACGTACAGTGGCGGGTCGTATTCTATGTACTCCACTGATCTAACCACTACCTCATTTACTGCGAATGTATATGCATGTAACTGAAACACTGTAGCTGCTAGAGTATAATGTACAAATATGATGCTCGAACTGGGTATAATCGAAACACACCCAGCAAAGGTTAAATGCATGTTTTGAAGTGATCTTAAATAAGTATTATAGAAAGTATTCAAATGTTTGCGATGTCTTTACTTATATTCAGCAATACACAAGGGAGATACCTTTGTGAAAGCGTACAAGGTCTCGATGTATCCCCCTCCCTCCCTCAGAAGACTGCCAAGACATGAGAACAGAGCCCCGCTCTGTGCTATCACGCCTCCCCCGACCTGACTGGAGCTGCTTCAAAGACTTGTAACCCCACTGCAGCACCCAAGGCCGCGGCCAGCCACCTGCATTATTTACAGCACAGCAGTAAACCTTAGTTTAAACTCAAGCGCCCCCTCGTAAACCCCACAACCCACCGGACTGTCTCAGACTTATGGCCCTGTGCAATCAGGACACCCAACACTTTGACGACACACAGCGAAACATCTATAACCACTTCTAACAAGACAGAAAGACCTGTACCACCCGCCCCAGTCCCCCGAAGCTTAGCCCCGCGACCCACGGTCCCGGTCAACAGATCACAAGTAACCAGGCCTCGATATATTATCTCCAGACCCCTCACAAGGTGCATTCCTCCTGTGTTGCATTAACCTATTGAAAGATTTACTAAAGAGAATAGAACTGTAAATGACTGAATGACTGCGGGGTGCATGGCAGAGGGCAAGCAAGTCAGGAAAGGCATTCATCTCTGCCACAGGCCGCCTCAGCACACCAACACCGCCCGGATGAACTCAAGCCGACCTGCCAGGCCCAGCCCAACCCACGAGCAGTGGCGGCTGCTTTCATAGGGCGGCCGGGCGCCGCCCCCCCCAGAAAGAGCAGAAGCCAAAAAGACATTAATCAAGATGGTAAAAGAGATTAATCAAGATGGATGCATTTCCTTTGCCAACAGCGCGGGGGCGCTGTGGCAAGACAACAATTACAGTGTATGTGTAACAATTCCTAAGGGCCGGCCCGGCTTTCAGAGCGGGGCGCGTCCCGTTTTACGCATCTTTTTTCAATAGTAGAGTGCGTGGAGCTCGTAGCTGCACGCACTCTACGTAAGCCCCTTTAATTAACAGGCTGGCGGGGCGCTTCAGGAGTGGCCCCGCCAGTATAAAATGTGCGCAAACAGCGCACTGAGGAATGAAATTCCCTCCCTCCTGCGTGGATACAGTAATGTCATTGGCTGTTTGCCAGCCAATGACAATCCTTGCATTGGCTGGCAAACAGCCAATGACATTACTGTATCTATGCAGGGTGTGTGCGTGCGCCTGCGCCACCTTCACACGTCTCCAGTCTCCCCCTGGCCCTGATTCTTTCTTTGAGGAGTTGACGACGACACAAACACGACGCAAGCTGAGCTGCTGCCCTGCCCTGAGACCACCAGCTCAGCAGAGACGGCCTGGTCCACGACGAGCTTTCCGGCGGTAAGTACTAGTAAAGTGTACTCCCAGATGTTGTTTGTGTCTGTGAGCCCGGGGAGTGTAACACCACAGCCCCAGGCCCCAGCACTGAACGACGTGTAGGCCAGGGCCTACACGTCTTTCAGTGTTGCTGACTGTCCTGCCGTGTAGGCAACTTGGGGCCTAAACTTGTGTCTGTGTCCCACTCCCCAACGGGGAGTGGGACACAGACACAAGTTTAGGCCCCAAGTTGCCTACACGCACGGCAGACGGGCCCGCTACCACCAAGGCGGGGGCCGCATGCGGCCTGCCTGGGCCTTTCTTTACCCATGGTCCGTGGCCCAAGGGCCTTGGGCCACGGACCGTAATGAAGCAAGGCCCAGGCAGGCATGCTGCACGTTGAATCTCCCCAAAAAATGTGCCGTTTTATATTTTCGCCATTTTTCGTGAAAAATGCCGAAAATATAAAACGGCACAACCCAGGGAGAGCCCTGGCAGAGCGAGGGAGATGCCCATGGCTGGTGGTGGCCTAGCATGATGAGAGAGAGAACAGTGTGCCATGAAGGACGAGGGGGATTGGGAATGATTGGGGGAAGGCTGGGGCACTATAGCATGCACGGACGGACTGTATTTGGTAGTTTGCAGCAGCGCAGCCTACTGGAACGCTGCCATTCGCACTCAAGTCCCTGACGCCAACCCACTGGGGGCGGGCGAGGATATAGCGCCTAGCATGCACTCCGAAGCAGTTAGCGTCTGGTTTCCGCTAGCTTCCATTCTCTACACACACATGTGCAATCATTGAAAGGTGTAGAATTGCCCTGTTTATTTCGATGTCATTTATATTTCATATCTGTGTTTTTTTTGTTTCTCCCCCGCCCACCCCCCTGCTGACTTGTCGCCTTGAGGGTCGCTTCTGGGTGCTGCGTACAGGTTGCTCTTTCGATAGATTAGGCGTGTCCGAGCTATCATCAGTTATTGAAAAATAGCATTTTGGTGTATCTCTTTTTGATAAGTTGTAGGATTTCTTTTCAAAGTGGATGTTTAGTTTGTGTGCAGTTGCATGGAATTCATTAGCTGCATTTTAACCACAGGAGCCGGGACGCATTACTGATTGTTTCCAGCGCCGGAGCGGCCGGGGCTGCACGAGGCAGAGAAGGTCTTATTTTCCCCAAAATGAATCTTTTCCAGTGCGCATTAAAGCTGCTCCAGGGCATTAAAGTCTACTAGGGTTTAGTCCCAAGAAGTAACGCACCCACAGAGTCCTGTGTAAAGGATTTCAGAATTCAGATGCTTAGCCTTGGAGAGTTAAAGGTGAGGGCGGAGTCCTGGGCGCAAGGCTGATGGCAACGGTCAGGGAGAGTTAACGGAAGGGTGAGAATATTTGAGGGGCTGGGAAGGACGGGATAAGGCTATTGGGGAGACGATGGACAGGCAGAGGAAGGGTGAGGAGCGGGGAGGGGACCGAAAGGAACGATGCTCATTTATGCAAGGATTGCCTTTTGTAGACAGTGGCGAGGTGAACATTTCGAGAGGTAATGGGTTCTGGAATGAAGGGTGGAAGGCTGCCGGCCGGGATGAAAGATACTGGGAGTGGGAGATGAGAGATTGTGGACGCGAGAGGCCGGGGAGTTGAGGAGCACGGTGAGGACACCGGAGGGATGGATGAGGGGCTCTGGGGGAGGGAGGCCCATGAGTAGGCTGACATGCGGTGGCGGGATAGGATAGGAAGCATTACTGACTGCTCTTACCTGCCGAAAAGGCGTTGTGGAGGTTCCTGTGGAGCCCGCTGGGTGCGCTGCTGCTCCTGCGGTGCAAGTAGAAGTTACTGCGGCCTTGTATACATCCCAGGCCCCCCAATGCCCCCATGTCTGTGGGCATCCTGCTCATCCCAGGCCAGGGTCCAGGGATGGAGTTTCCTTCCTGTCCACGCTGCTGTTCCACACTGTCCAAGTCCCTGGAAGTTCAGCTTTGTTTTGAGGCCGGCTACACTCCTGGGACCCTTTATGGAGGTAGGTGGGGTGGATAGACCCCTAGGTGAAAATGCGGCAGGTGTGAGGCCCTCCCTTTCGGTGGGTTTTTTGGACGGTAAATTGCACATTTTGTAGGCCATTTTTCCAAAAGTTTCACGGGGGGAGAACCCCCACGCACCCCCCTTGGAGGGGTGGGCTCGCGCGCTGCGCGCACTCGCTACTAAATTCGCCCTGGAAAATGTACGCCCCACCAGCTTTCAAACTCACCAGCCGCCACTGCCCACGAGGGTGACCAGTGACGTCCTCCAGCCAAGACCAACCACACCGCAGCAGCACCTATAGTTAGTCGTCGCCACCCAATCCCAATGAACTTGTGCCCCCTATAGTATGTAGGTTTTGATGACGTTTTTTGTAAATATATACGCCTGTCTTTGCTATTGTCAGACAGAGCGCTCTCGGAGTTTGCAGAGTTCTTTGCATGCCCAATTCGGATTGATAAACTCCCATTTACGCTCACCCGCACTCTGTCTTGGCCTTATTCCCATTTTGGGAGAGTCCTTCATTGTCTCTCATTGAGGGGAGGATCGTGCTGTTTGGGGACGCTTGCTTTCACAGCGCACAGTCTTTTTGTCAGTGCAAAGTGTCTTTTGCCATGCAAGGTCACTTTGCATGGCCAGCAGACACCATGATTCATGGAACAGTGCAAAGTGTCTTTTTGCCATACAAAGTCACTTTACACTGCCAACAGACACCATGATTAATGGAACAGCGCACAGTCTTTTTGTCAGTGCAAAGTGTCTTTTTGCCATGCAAGGTCACTTTGCATGGCCAGCAGACACCATGATTCATGGAACAGTGCAAAGTGTCTTTTTGCCATACAAAGTCACTTTGTACTGCTTCACCCTGATTCGGTATTAGGTCAAAATACCCTTATATTTTATTTTTTATGAAAAAAGAAAAGCTCGATTTAGAAAGACCGCTCTGTGACCGCACAGAGTGGTCTTTCTAAATCCAACTGTCACACCCCTGCCGCACCGACTATGCGCAGGAGCTGACAGGTGCAGGAGTGTCAGGTAAATTAATGTGGGGCTGTGTTTGCGTGTGTGTTTGTGTGTAGTCAGTGTGTGTTGTGCTGGGAAGGGGGTGGTTGGTCAGGAAAAGGGGGAGTTCAGCGGGGTTAAACCCTCCCAATTTAGAAAAAAACTAGTGGGAGAGGGTGGGGGTTCAGAAGGGCAAGGGGGAATATATCACAATTCGGCATTTTAAAGCCGACAAAAAAACGGTGGAAAAAAATCGGTCTTTTTTGTGTTTCAGTCTTTTTTGTGTTCGGGCTTAAATTGTGGAATGACATAGAACGCCCGATTCATGGAGCAGTGCAGAGTGTATTTTTGCAGTGCAAAGTGCCTATGCACAGCAAAAAGACCCTTTGCACCTTTTCATGAATCATGGTGTCTGTTGGCAGCGCAAAGTGACTTTCCACAGCAAAAAGACACGTTGCACTGTTCCATGAATCAGGGTGTTCGTTGGCAGTGCAAAGTGACTTTCCACAGCAAAAAGACCCTTTGCACCTTTTCATGAATCATGGTGTCTGTTGGCAGCGCAAAGTGACTTTCCACAGCAAAAAGACACGTTGCACTGTTCCATGAATCAGGGTGTTCGTTGGCAGTGCAAAGTGACTTTCCACAGCAAAAAGACCCTTTGCACTGTTTCATGAATCATGGTGTCTGTTGGCAGCGCAAAGTGACTTTCCACAGCAAAAAGACACGTTGCACACTTCCATGAATCAGGGTGTTCGTTGGCAGTGCAAAGTGACTTTCCACAGCAAAAAGACCCTTTACACCTTTTCATGAATCATGGTGTCTGTTGGCAGCGCAAAGTGACTTTCCACAGCAAAAAGACACGTTGCACTGTTCCATGAATCAGGGTGTTCGTTGGCAGTGCAAAGTGACTTTCCACAGCAAAAAGACCCTTTGCACTGTTTCATGAATCATGGTGTCTGTTGGCAGCGCAAAGTGACTTTCCACAGCAAAAAGACACGTTGCACTGTTCCATGAATCAGGGTGTTCGTTGGCAGTGCAAAGTGACTTTCCACAGCAAAAAGACCCTTTGCACCTTTTCATGAATCATGGTGTCTGTTGGCAGCGCAAAGTGACTTTCCACAGCAAAAAGACACGTTGCACTGTTCCATGAATCAGGGTGTCTGTTGGCAGCGCAAAGTGACTTTCCACAGCAAAAAGACAGTATGCACTGTTCCATGAATCATGGTGTCTGTTGGCAGCACAAAGTGACTTTCCACAGCAAAAAGACACGTTGCACTGTTCCATGAATCAGGGTGTTCGTTGGCAGTGCAAAGTGACTTTCCACAGCAAAAAGACCCTTTGCACTGTTTCATGAATCATGGTGTCTGTTGGCAGCGCAAAGTGACTTTCCACAGCAAAAAGACACGTTGCACTGTTCCATGAATCAGGGTGTTCGTTGGCAGTGCAAAGTGACTTTCCACAGCAAAAAGACCCTTTGCACCTTTTCATGAATCATGGTGTCTGTTGGCAGCGCAAAGTGACTTTCCACAGCAAAAAGACACGTTGCACTGTTCCATGAATCAGGGTGTCTATTGGCAGCGCAAAGTGACTTTCCACAGCAAAAAGACAGTATGCACTGTTCCATGAATCATGGTGTCTGTTGGCAGCGCAAAGTGACTTTCCACAGCAAAAAAACACGTTGCACTGTTCCATGAATCAGGGTGTTCGTTGGCAGTGCAAAGTGACTTTCCACAGCAAAAAGACCCTTTGCACTGTTTCATGAATCATGGTGTCTGTTGGCAGCGCAAAGTGACTTTCCACAGCAAAAAGACACGTTGCACTGTTCCATGAATCAGGGTGTTCGTTGGCAGTGCAAAGTGACTTTCCACAGCAAAAAGACCCTTTGCACTGTTTCATGAATCATGGTGTCTGTTGGCAGCGCAAAGTGACTTTCCACAGCAAAAAGACAGTATGCACTGTTCCATGAATCATGGTGTCTGTTGGCAGCGCAAAGTGACTTTCCACAGCAAAAAGACACGTTGCACTGTTCCATGAATCAGGGTGTCTGTTGGCAGCGCAAAGTGACTTTCCACAGCAAAAAGACACGTTGCACTGTTCCATGAATCATGGTGTCTGTTGGCAGCGCAAAGTGACTTTCCACAGCAAAAAGACACGTTGCACTGTTCCATGTATCAGGGTGTCTGTTGGCAGCGCAAAGTGACTTTCCACAGCAAAAAGACCCTTTCCACTGTTTCATGAATCATGGTGTCGGTTGGCAGCGCAAAGTGACTTTCCACAGCAAAAAGACAGTATGCACTGTTCCATGAATCACGGTGTCTGTTGGCAGCGCATAGTGACTTTCCACAGCAAAAATACACTTTGCATCAGGGTGCACTGTTGGCAGTGAAAAGGCACTTTGCACTGTGCAAGAAATTGCATGAATCAGGCCCATAGGATTTCATGTAATATCTCAGCAACAGTTGCCTTGCCTGCTGAGTTCTCTTTGCAGCATTCTGCTTTAGGATGTCCTACTTCTCCACACCTGCTAAGAAGCTTTGCCCTGTGCCCATGCTCAGGTGGTCTATTGATGGAGTCCCTTACTGCTTTGAAGAGAGCAGCACTAAGGTGCTTGCTAACACTACACCAAGCCGTGCCCAGCAGGAGAGGAGCCAGAAGTCACCCCATCAAAATACTTGCAGAATCTCCACGGGGCAACATTACACTCCTGCCCCTGGTGCTCAAGGAGAAGGGGGGAAACTGCCCCTGCTGCCCCCATTTCCTCAGCCCCTATGCCCGCAGCGGCCACACAACCTGGAAGATGCATACAATTCCCAGGTGCCCTGTTCAGGGAGATCCCGCAGGCACCCGAGAGCCTGCATTGGGTATGAAAGTGGGCATGGGGCCTGCACTGCAAGGTCCTGAAAGCACCCCACAATCTTTTTAAAAGTGCATTGTGACCTGTGTAGTCATATTCTCCACGACCCCCTGGACAATGGGGGCATACAAAAGTACAGTGCCCTGAGCCCTGAGGTCCAGTGGCACCCCAGAACATTCATTACGTAATACAAGACACGATGCCCTGGGCTGTGGGGTTCCACAGGAACCCCAGAATCTCTATTATGCGAAAAAGGACATGATGTCTTCTGCAGTGAGATACAGCAGGAACCCCAACATTTGTCTTATATACAAAAGGCATGTGACAAAATGACTACAGCTCTGCAGGAGTACAGGGATGAGTAGTGTCTAAACTAAGCCACACATTACTAAACCAACAGTGATCCCAATCATAAAGGTGAAACAGGCAAAGCCCAAGAGGTATACCTCATTCGCCTTTCAAAGGCAAAACCCCGCCATTACAGGGGCGCCATGTTGGGCGGGCAGGGGGGGCGACCAGAGGGGAAGGAGCAGGCGGATGCCTGTTTAGGCCGGCCCCATGGTGGGGGGCCGGGAGGCAGGTTTTTTTGGAGCTCAGGCGGTGGGGGGTGGGCACAGTGGCACCAGTCCTCGGGGCTTAAATAGAGCCATGGAGGACGGGGAAAGCATGTTGTCTCTGCATCGTCCTTCCTGACTGTCGCTGCGGTGCCTGCACCCTGCCTTGGAGCCCTCAAAGCCACCTCGGAGTCTACAGTAGAAACCAAAACCGCATTAGTGAGATGGTTCCAAAAGAAGAGAATGTCAAATGAAGGTTTGTAAAATCAGTGGGAACAATTAGAAAGTATAATCTGGGCAACAGGTGTTGGTTCGATGAAGATTGCCTGCAGGCTAAAAATGACCTTTATCGTACCTTAAAAATACAGCTCTAATCGATAAATTCCACCGAAGGAATCTTCGGGCCAAATACAAGTCAATGTAGCATCAAAAAAGTCACAGTAGTTATCTGCATTTTTAAAGCGCTCACACAGCCCGGGGGCATCGAGGCGCTGTTACAGGAGTAGGGCCTCATTACGAGTTTGGAGGTAGCCATGGTGCTATTAGCACCATGGCTGCCTCCAAAATCGTGTCCGGGTAGTCGGAATGGGGCCTTACCGGGTCATTCCAACCTTGGAGGACCCGGTAAGTCCCCATTCTAAAAACCATTCCCCATTCCCATTCGAGCCCCCATAGGGCTCAATGGGAATGGGGAAGGAGCTAATAACGGGCACGCAAATAGTGGGCCCGTTATTAGCTCCCTGGTCCCTTAGCGGCTCCCGCTAAGGGCGGCTGGTAAAACCAGCCGGCCTTAGTGGGGCCGGCTAAGGGACCTCGGAATGCGGCGGTAGGGGGTTAACGGCACTGGCATCCTTACCGGTGCCGTTAACCCCTTACCGCCGCACTCGTAATGAGGCCCGAGGGCCTCATTACAAGTATGGAGGTAGCCATGGTGCTATTAGCGCCATGGCTGCCTCCATACCGTGCTCCAATAGCGGGTTCTGTGAATGAGGAATTACCGGGTCATTCCGACCTTGGAGGACCCGGTAATTCCTCATGCACAGAACCATTCCCCATTCCCATTTGAGCCCCCATAGAGTTAATTGGGAATGGGGATGGAGCTAATAACGTTCCTGTGAATAACGGGCCCGTTATTAGCTCCTTGGTCCCCTCGCGGGACCCGGAAAGGACGTCTGGTTTGACCAGACGTCTGTTCCGGGTCCCGCGAGGGAACCTCGTAATTGCGCATCCCGTAGTGAACGGTGCCGGTCCCAAACCGGCACCCTTCATTACGGGAGCGCAAGCCTCGTAATGAGGCACAATATCTTAGTTGCGTGTTGATACCGCGCTTAATATCCAGAGTTTTCTAAGTGCGGCCACAGGGATCGAATCTGTGTTGCTTTGTGGCGTCCTGCTTCCAAGGCGAGCACATTGCAGCTGAGCTATCCTCCCAGGATATATTACAGTATATTACCAATAAATGGGATGAATTGTTATGCTGTAGCGCGAAGGGCTATCAAGTACATTTTTGGAAACTTGGCGATGAATTAAAACGTGTGGGCCCTGTTTCCAATAATATCTCCCAGAGCGTTTCGTACCAACACTATAGCATGCTCTATATAGAGGAGCCTGGCGAACCGCAAGAACCATCGCGGCAATATAATACTGTGCAAGGGACCCTGTGACCTTCTCAATCAGTGAGGTAGAAGAGGCCATTAAGGGACTGTGCTATGGGGCCTTCATGGAGTTCCCATTGATGTGCTAAAGGATGAGCTTCGTATCTAGGCCCCTCTGTTTGAACGTGTGTTCGACTTTGTTGCCGGGACCAGGGTTGTTCCACAATCTTGGCGTGATGCCATAATCATACCATTATATAAGAAGGGCGATAATGAGAATCCGGGAAATTACAGACCTATCCCGCTCCTGGATGCAGTGGGTCTATGGGCAAGGTCTACGCCAAGGTGCTGCTGACCCGCACACAAGACTGGGATTTTGAGGGTAGTATTTTCAGCCACCTCCAAACCGGGTTTCTGCCCGGCATTAGTACGGTGGACCAATGTTTCTCTCAAAATATGTCTCCTTACAACATGCCAGAATTTACACAATATTCGTAGGTCTCCGCACAGCGTTTGATAGCGTTGTGGTGTGACAGTTGGATTTAGAAACACTGCTGTAAGTGCTCTCAGAGCAGATTTTTTTGTTTTTCGAAAAGAAAAAGGTTTTTTTCACTCAGGAACGCTTTAACAGAGTCACCTGTTTCGGTCTGCAGAAAATCTAATTCTTATTGAATTATTGCTCGTGCTCATCTGGGTCAAACTGAATTATTGATTTTTTTTCTTCGAGCCAACAAGAAATCTCTACAGCGCTACAAATCCTCCTTAACTCTGCAGCACGTATCGTTAAAAACACATCTCAACAGGCTCACACTTCCATCATTCTAAGGAAGTTGCCCTGGCTACCAATGACCACTAGAATTAGGTTTAAGGCATTGACTCTGGAACACAAAATGGTGCTTGGCAAGGATCTGGCCTATTCCCATGATCTGATTTCTTGGTACGTTCCGACCAGGAACCTCAGAACTAAGATCAAGTACTTGGTCTCAATCCTTAAACACAGTGCTGGAAATGGAAAAAATGTACTGAGGGAACTGTCACCTCTTTGGTGGGATGGGGCTGTGAGAAAAAGGGGGCAGGGCCCCGGCCAGGTAGGCTAC
Source organism: Ambystoma mexicanum (assembly GCF_040938575.1). Lineage (NCBI taxonomy): Eukaryota > Metazoa > Chordata > Amphibia > Caudata > Ambystomatidae > Ambystoma > Ambystoma mexicanum. The sequence continues at coordinate 690,450,035 of NC_090938.1, forward strand.
ACAGTATCTTTTCATAGAACCCAAGCCTGATGATCTGCATAAAAGCAAAGAGCATTATGGGAACATCATAATGTCCACCATTTTAAATGTTAAACCTGTCTTATAGTGATGCAGTTAGAAACCCTTTTAAGTGAATAATGAACTCTTCTGTTTTGATTGGTCTCAATATTCACCCTAATAAAGAGATGTCTGCAAATTGCAGGACATATATACCAGTTTGGACAGGGAAACGTGAGTCGAGGGATTGTGCGGTGTGTGGGGTGCCTGAGACTGTGGGACATTTTCTGCTTAGGTGTGAGAGACATGTTGAGGAGAGAGAATTGATATGGGTTCGGTTGTCTGCGCTGGGTGTGGCTAAGCTGAGTGGGAAGGCTTTGCTGGGAGGTGACGGGGTGAGAGGCAGGAGGAGGAACAGTGTGATGTTGGATTTTGTGTGGGTCCACCCACGCATCTGTTCATTAAGAAGAAGAAGAAGACAGCTGCAGCAATGTATGTGAGGCTGTGGTAGTTTCTGTATGCAGTGTCCAGTGCTGAATCTTCAGGAAAGCTCTCATGAGCCGGTTATTTGTGTGATAATATGGCTTCAGATCCAGCTGGTAGATTTCTGTGGAGCTCTGCTCCGGTCTTGTTCCTGCCCATTCCCTGCACATCTTAAATACACGAGAGCTTTGGGTCGTTCGTTCCAAAGTTTGTCGTTATGTCGTAGTTTTTCACTTAAAATCAGCAACACAAGCTCTCTGAATTGCACAATAAGTTGAATATGTTTCCTTTTTGGTCTATCTTTGATCTGGTTTACATGACTTTTCAGTATGGTAGTCCCCAGCACTCAAGGGTTGTTAGAACGGATACAAATACCCCAAATCAAATCAGAGTTGTAGGCCTCAAACTACTGTGCATTCTGGGTCTTGGAGGCCTCCATTCAGGATTTGGAAAATGGAGCTATAATGTTACTCTTTTGGCTTAACATATTTTGTAAGGATTCATATATTGTCAGGTTGCTTTACTGTGTAATGTGTGTACTTTGCCTGTAACCCCTATAAGGCGGTGGTTTGTCAGTATTGCGGGCTTTGTGGGCTTTTGAATTATGAATGCAGCACTGAAAGCAAATATTTGTGTATACACCAGAATATCAAAGTTGTCCTCACTTTCTTTTTAGTACAAAATGGAAAAACATTGACAAACACAGATGCGGATATGTTTTTTAAAAAAAAACCTGGAAACCACCCCTGAAATTAAAAAAAAACATAAACCTTCAAAACAGGAAACCCTCATTATAATGTATGCACCACACAGCTTCCTCCAAAAGGGTAAAAGGTGGGGCGCAAAAGTCTTTTTGAAGTGGGCCCATAAACCAGAGCATATAATGGCTTATATGTTCTTGCGCACGTAAAGTAGGCAAGTCCCTGGTGTGCTTTCAGTCTCTCGAGTCACGCAGAGGAAAATGGTGCTGGTGATTATTTTGGGGGGCTAACTGGGTGGCGGCCCCGCTCGCAGGAAGCTTTTGGAGACTGCCAGGACGCGGTCCCATCCCACTTAAAGCCCTAGCCAGGAATTATGTGTTTTAAACATGTATCCAATACAGATGGGTTCGGAATGCATTTGAGACCATAGCGGCTCGTGCAGCTGCAGCTTCGAGTTACCAGCAATGCACACGAGGGGGAGGAAAGGCCCTCTGCGCATTGCACTTTGACCTGTTCCGAATAGTTACAGTCAAAAGCATGAGTATTTGTTCAGTACGCACCATGTTTGTCGCTGGTAAAAAAAGCAACACTTTTTTTTACTGCTTTCTTTTTCATACCACAAACGAGTAAATGGGGTGGGGGGAAGGTATGTGGGGGGTGGAGTGGGCTCTGGGCCATCCCTCCTGCATTTTGTAGTAAAAAAAAAAGGGTTACAAAAAATTGCTGTTTTTCCCCCACGATCAGTAATATGCGGTGTTCCAACATGGAAACATTTGTTCACGTTTGGGGGTGCAACCCTTCTGAGTTCAGGACGCGTTCGCAAATGTTAGGCCACACACACCCTTGCTTGCACCCCACTCCTGCATGCCCAACTTTGTTTAATTGCATAGCGAGCGAAAAGCAGAATTAATTCTTATGTATTTTGTGAATTCAGAATTGCAAATCATTGCAAATCTTTCCACTGGGAAAAATACAGCTGCAAATGGAAACTTATATTTATGAATTAGACTCTGAGTCCCTCTGGTCGCTGGTGTCGCTTGGCTACCACCTGGCAGAATGATCCCAGCTAAATGAATCCTGCCCCCTCCCCCCCCCCCCACATGGGCATCAGCGCCCAGAGGCTACGGAAATGGCGAATGCTCCAAGTCGTAAATGAGGCCTAGAATTTATAAAAGGAGCCTAAATGTGGATCGCGAGGGGATACTGGTCAGCAAGTGGCATAGGCCGAGGTTCCACCAATCTCAAATTACACCAAGAAACGCGGGTAAAGCCAACCGTTTGTCTTTTTGTATGGGCAGGCTTCGTCCCCCTCCAGAGCCAAGGGGGCAGATTCTCAAAAAGCAGTGCAAATGCAAAGCGCGCAGAAAATGTGCTTGTTTCCTTTGCGTTACTCCAGCAAATGAGCAGTGGTAAGTGCTTTATTTATTTATTTATTTATAGTTTTTATCAAGCGCTACTCGCCCATAAGCTTCAAAGCGCACGAAGGACAAAACGAGACACACAAAACAAATTCTACAAAACGAGTTGAGGACTGTGTGCACATCAAGTGGTTGAAGCCGCACTAGGTTAGGAAGCTACAATGAACCCATTACCTTTCTAACAGACACTCGTTGCAGTTGAAATGGCTGTTTTAAATCACATAACATTGACAAGAATCTAGATAAGGAGCAATTGACTGACTGCAATTAATGCATTACCTTCCAGACAACCTGCTGACATGACAGACTAGAGCAGACAACAGGAAGTGACGCCTTTCTTCTTCCTACAGTGCTGCTAAATTGTGTTGATAGGCCTTCAAGGCGCTTGATCCAGAACAACGGAACTCGTGTTTCCTATTCTATAATGATCTTTGCTTTCAGACCGCCCTTTCTGTTCGCTAGTTCCAACCCACTAACTCAACTCATTCTGACCCTCATTTAATCATGAACTCAATTGAGTGAAGTCCTATCTTATTTCAACTTTTTCACGGCCTGCCCCATCCCACAAACTCCCGGGGTCCTAGAATCTGTGACTAAAAATGGTTTGGCAAGGGGTTCCTGGGACTTGGGGGAGGGGGGTCACACAGGAATGCGCACACACCTAAGGGCAAAACACCACCACCTTTTTAGGTGCACAGTGATGTCCTGAAGCAGAGGTCGGCACCCTGTGGCTTTGAAGGTGTTTTGGACTATGACTCCCATCATACCTCGCCATTGACTATGCTGGCTAGGACTACTGGTGGTTGTAGTCCAAAACATCTGCAGAGCGGAAGGTTGCAGGCCCCTGTCCCAAACGGTTAATGAAGTATGTCATAAAATCTAAACGACATCTAATAGTTTTGTTCCTGATACATAATAAAAAGTTCTATGTGAAAGTGAAAGAAAGAAGGAACATGGCTGTTTCCCACATCTGGCACGTGGCTAGCTCCACCTTACCGTACTACTGGGTCCAATGAGACAAAGCCACGTTTTGTGCACAGAATTTCTAATGTTTTTGCTAATGCTTTTTGTGAAACTTGAACTTGCAATCCCAGAAGAGCCCCCACTTCTTTCCAACCATGCAGTCCCTCTCTCCCCCCTTTGGGTGGTGTAATGGGCGTCATTTGGCGTTGCTGGGATCCTGCCACTTCTCTGCTCCATGGCTGCGTGCAGATCCCCCTTCCTTTGTGGCTAGCTCGCATCCCAGATCCCACACACTCTTGTGCCGCCGGTGCCATTTCATGCCATCTCACCTGTCTCTCTTGCAGTGATAGCAACAATGAGGGACCTGAGGAAGAAGATCAAACTGGAAGCTGCAGCGGGAGACGCGCTGGGCCGGACCCTGGAGATCAAACAGCTGGACGTGTGCCATGAGGCGTCCATACAAGACTGTGTGAACAGCATCCCCGGGAGGCACATCGATGTACTGGGTGGGTACCGGCCGAACGCGGGACACTGCACAGCCCCATGTTACTGGGCCTAGACCCCCCTCACTGCAAGGCCAGGAAACATGCAGGGCCAGAGGCTATGCTAAAAAAGCTTTTATACTACACCCATAAGCACCGTAATGGCCTCACTGCACTGAGGGTTGTCTGGATAGTGGTGCATTGTGGCCCCGCTGTATGCCTTGAATGTGTGGTGGGGAAGGCAGGTGTGTGCAGTGTTAGTAAACGATCACATCCTTTTGAGTGCTTATTTGAAATGGAAGTGGTCAAGATCTCTCAGAGGACGGCACAGCTGGGTGTGAAGTGATGCTGGGCCTCTCAGGTGAAGGTATGGTTGGGTGTGGATGGGGCCTCCAAGGGTGGATATGAAGTGGGGTGCCCTGGAGGTGCAGGAAGGATATAGGTGCAGCCAGGTCTCCAGATACGCATCGTACTGGGTCCTTTTATGCATTAAAATCGTGTAAATATGGCAAATTTCTCTTTCTATGCGTACCATTTACGCACCAGTTGAGTGCAGAGTTCAGCACACAGGGTAAGTGACTTGCCGGAAACCAGAACACATCTTTTGATTCTTTTCGGCATGGATGAAATTGCAGGCCATGAAGGAGCAGTTCAGCCATTTTCCCCTGAGCTGTGGTGCACCGAGCCTGTCAGAAACAGCCCGCAGGGAATGAGTCCTTTCTGTTCCACTTCTGCCGTGTTTTGGGCCTGTACAGCCCGCAGGGAATGGGTCATTTCTGTTCCGCTTCTGCCGTGTTTTGGGCCTGTCAGAAACAGCCCGCAGGGAATGGGTCCTTTCTGTTCCGCTTCTGCCGTGTTTTGGGCCTGTACAGCCCGCAGGGAATGGGTCCTTTCTGTTCCGCTTCTGCCGTGTTTTGGGCCTGTACAGCCCGCAGGGAATGGGTCCTTTCTGTTCCGCTTCTGCCGTGTTTTGGGCCTGTACAGCCTGCAGGGAATGGGTCCTTTCTGTTCCGCTTCTGCCGTGTTTTGGGCCTGTACAGCCCGCAGGGAATGGGTCCTTTCTGTTCCGCTTCTGCCGTGTTTTGGGCCTGTACAGCCCGCAGGGAATGGGTTCTTTCTGTTCCGCTTCTGCCGTGTTTTGGGCCTGTACAGCCCGCAGGGAATGGGTTCTTTCTGTTCCGCTTCTGCCGTGTTTTGGGCCTGTACAGCCCGCAGGGAATGGGTCCTTTCTGTTCCGCTTCTGCCGTGTTTTGGGCCTGTACAGCCCGCAGGGAATGGGTCCTTTCTGTTCCGCTTCTGCCGTGTTTTGGGCCTGTACAGCCCGCAGGGAATGGGTCCTTTCTGTTCCGCTTCTGCCGTGTTTTGGGCCTGTACAGCCCGCAGGGAATGGGTCCTTTCTGTTCCGCTTCTGCCGTGTTTTGGGCCTGTACAGCCCGCAGGGAATGGGTCCTTTCTGTTCCGCTTCTGCCGTGTTTTGGGCCTATACAGCCCGCAGGGAATGGGTTCTTTCTGTTCCGCTTCTGCCGTGTTTTGGGCCTGTAGAGGCTCATGGAAATGATGCTTTTCATAATGCCTGCATATTTGTTTTTGGAGCATTTTAGGATCGCCGCAGTAATAAGATGGCTCATGCGTCTCACTGACAATGTATAACATCTTTACCAAGCCTCTCTTTGATAAACTAGACCGATTGGGCATTACATATACTAACTATGCTGACGCCACACAGATCCTCATTCCCCTCTCGGCAACTTTGGTGAAGACACAGCTCTGGTAAATAAGGTATACCTCATCATTCAGGCATGGATGGCCTCACATGGACTCTGCCTGAATGACGACAAAACTGAGATCTTGATCCTGGGCTCTGACTCCAACCTCAAAACACTAAGCCCCAACTACGCTGCTTTTACCATCGATGGCAACGTCATTAAAGTAGTCACTAAGTAAAAACACCAGGTTTTTACTTGGATTCCACCCTCTCACTAAAAAAACAAGTTAGCTCCATGGCCTCATGTACAGCCTACACTTGCAAATTAATTAGGGCCTGTAGACCCTTTCTATCCAAACCCTGCTGCATCACACTTGCCAACGCATTAATAATGTCTAAACTAGACTATTGTAATGCCTTATATGCCGGTGCTAATAAAAGTATCATCAATAAAATCCAAACACTACAAAATAATGCGTTGAGAGCTGCCCTGGATATACCACGACGAGAACATATTTCCAACCATAGAAGAGACCAGCATTGGTTAAAAATTAGCGACAGGATACTTCTCAAAATGACATCCCTCTCCTTCAAATGTCTTAATAATGCCACTCCTTCTTATCTCTGTGCCAGACTGAGCAGAAAACCCCCAGTACACCACACTAGAGCTGCCAACCACCTCTGCCTAGAAATTTCTAGATTTAGACTCTCCAAAGCAGGTGGAACTAGCTTCCCGGTCAAAGCTGCCCTTGCCTGGAATGCTCTGCCCACCCACATCAGAATGGAACAACCCTACTCTAGCTTCAGGCGAAATTTGCAGACCTGGCTGCGAACTAATGACAACTAAATACCACTGGACATCTGTCCCTTGTATACACCTGTGTTTGTATATGTATATATATATTTGCTTCCATTGTACTGCCCATACCCAACCAAATGAATACACACACAAACAAACAAACTTAATACAATTGGTAAGCATCCTTTTAACAAACAAATGATGTTTTTTAATGAATGCTTGCTTGCATCGAACCAAAATATATTCGGAGACCTGCATTTTATGCATTTATCATCAACAATGTGTTATTTATACAGGACTTTCTCCCAAACGCTGTACATAGAACATATTTACAAGCAATTGCCTCCCAACTGAAATAGATACTTGATTATCGACCTCAGAAGGATGAAAGGCGGAGTTGGCCTTGCTGGGATTCAAACCTACTCAGGGATCGGAGCAGAGAGCTCGCAACCCGCTGAGCCATCTTACTGGCGCATGATGCAACACGATGCCTCTATGTGGTGTGTTCATACATATCAATGTGTGGGAGAAGGTTTTCCCCAAATGGTATTTCTTTCCTACTGTGACGTTTCTCTGATTTTTGAAGCAGAGCTAGCCTTCTTATTTGAACTAGTCACTAACAATACTATATTGCTTCTATATTAGTTCTATCTGTGAGGAGCTTGCACTGCAGAGGCAATTAATGGTTCCTGTTCTATGTGGTGCTGCTCCCACTACCAGTAAGCCATCCCTAGTCTGCGTGCGGGGAGCTTGGATCGCGTAGCCTCTGCTGGGCCAGTTTGTTGTGATGGGAATTTGGACGGCTGAGGCCTGTGCTGTTCCCTTTCTTTGTGAGTCTAGCTTGCGTTTGGGGCTCTTCATCTACCCGTTCAGTGTGGGGGTGCTTGCACAGCTCCATCCCATGCAGTTTCATCTCTCTGTGCGAGTGGAACGTCTACTGCTGTTACCATATCAGTGCTCATTTTGCCCCACGACATTCCAGTTGTATGTCTACTGGGTCCATGGCTTACCCTTTCTATATGAGGCCGTGTGCACTCCTAAAGAATATGTTGCACCGTGTGTGTGTGTGAGGGGAGTTTCTACTGCAGAGACCCACTGCTTATCTGTTCTGTGTGTGTATTTCCTACCCTTGCTTTGCCTTGCATGGATTAACGCCACCTGTGCTACATGATGAAGGTTTGCATTGCCCTTGTCCTGATTGGCCAGCTCTGTGTGAGAGAAGCCTGAACGGCTCCTGCTCCAGCTGACCTGTTCTGTGTGCGGGAAGCATTAAGCAGCTTATGGCTGTTTTACCTATTATTTGCATGCAGGGGAAGCTCAGCATTGGTGCTCATCTGTTCCATTTGTAAGAGGGTGCTTGTGCTACTGCACACTGTGCTTGATCTGTTAATTATGAGAGAAACCTGCTTTTCTGTCAGGATGTGGACCACCTGATAATGATTTCCATATACAGTTGTAACTTTGCACACAATGACTGGATGTCACAAATGTTTTACTCTCCTGTGAAAGAGAATACTGATTTTTAATTCCTTGAAATCACATTTACTCTGCTGGGAGGTAGACTAGGGTGTGGTGCAGGTAGCAGATAGGTGCAGGGCCCTTCTGCTGGGATGTAGACTAGGAAGTGGTGCAGGTAGCAGATAGGTGCAGGGACCCTCTGCTGATAGGTAGACTAGGAAGTGGTGCAGGTAGCAGATAGGTGCAGGGCCCCTCTGCTAGGAGGTAGACTAGGAAGTGGTGCAGGTAGCATAGAGGTGCTAGACCCCTCTGATGATAGGTAGACTAGGAAGTGGTGCAGGTAGGTGCAGGGCCCCCTGCTGGGAGGTAGACTAGGAAGAGGTGCAGGTAGGTGCAGGACCCCTCTGCTGTTAGGTAGACTAGGAAGTGGTGCAGATAGGAGCAGGGCCCCCTGCTGGGAGGTAGACTAGGAAGAGGTGCAGGTAGGTGCAGGGCCCATCTGCTGGGAGGTAGACTAGGATGAGGTGCAGGTAGGTGCAGGGCCCCTCTGCTGATAGGTAGACTAGGAAGTGGTGCAGGTAGGTCCAGGGCCCCCTGCTGGAAGGTAGACTAGGAAGAGGTGCAGGTAGGTGCAGGGCCCCTCTGCTGGGAGGTAGACTAGGAAGTGGTGCAGGTAGGTGCAGGGCCCCTCTGCTGGGAGGTAGACTAGAAAGTGGTGGATGTAGCAGATAGGTACAGGGCCCCTCTGCAGGGATGTAGACTAGAGAGTGGTCAGGAAGCCGATAGGTGCAAGGTCCCTCTGCTGGGAGGTATACTAGGATGTGGTGCAGGTAGCAGATAGTTGCAGGGCCCCTCTGCTGAGAGGTAGACCAGGAAGTGGTGCAGGTGGCAGATCGGTGCAGGGCCCCTCTGCTGGGATGTAGACTAGGGAGTGGTGCAGGTAGCAGATAGGTGCAGGACCCCTCTGCTGATAGGTAGACTGGGAAGTGGTGCAGGCAGCAGATAGGTGCAGGGCCCCTCTGCTAGGAGGTATACTAGGAAGTGGTGCAGGTAGCAGAGAGGTGCTAGGGCCCTCTGCTGATAGGTAGACTAGGAAGTGGTACAGGTAGGTGCAGGGCCCCTCGGCTGGGAGGTAGACTAGGAAGTGGTGCAGGTAGGTGCAGGGCCCCTCTGCTGGGAGGTAGAATAGGAAGTGGTGCAGGTAGCAGATGGGTGCAGGGCCCCTCTGCTGGGAGGTAGACTAGGGAGTGGTGCGGATAGCAGATAGGTGCAGGGCCCCTCTGCTGATAGGTAGACTAGGAAGTGGTGCAGGCAGCAGATAGGTGCAGGGCCCCTCTGCTAGGAGGTAGACTAGGAAGTGGTGCAGGTAGCAGAGAGGTGCTAGGCCCCTCTGCTGATAGGTAGACTACGAAGTGGTGCAACTAGGTGCAGGGCAATTCTCTGCTGGGAAGTAGACTAGGAAGTGGTGCAGGGAGGTGCAGGGCCCCTCTGCTGGGAGGTAGAATAGGAAGTGGTGCAGGTAGCAGATGGGTGCAGGGCTCCTCTGTGAGAGGTAGACTAGGGAGTGTTGCAGATAGCAGATAGCTGCAGGGTCCCTCTGCTGGGAGGTAGACTAGGGAGTGGTGCAGGTAGCAGATAGGTACAGGGCCCCTCTGCTGAGAGGTAGACAAGGAAGTGGTGCGGGCAGGTGCAGGGCCCCTCTGCTGGGGGGTAGACTAGGAAGTGGTGAAGGTAGGTGTTGGGCCCCTCTGCTGGGAGGTAGACTAGGAAGTGGTGCTGGTAGCAGATAGCTGCTAGGCCCCTCTGCTGGGGGTAGACTAGGAAGTGGTGCAGGTAGCAGATAGGTGCAGGGCCCATCTGTGGGAAGGTAGACTAGGATGTGGTGCAGATAGCAGATAGGTGCTAGGCCCCTCTGCTCGGAGGTAGACTAGGGAGTGGTGCAGATAGCAGATAGGTACAGGGCCCCTCTGCTGGGAGGTAGACTAGAGAGTGATGCAGGTAGCAGATAGGTAGAGGGGCCCTCTGCTGAGAGGTAGACTAGGAAGTGGTGCAGGTAGGTGCAGGGCCCCTCTGCTGAGAGGTAGACTAGGAAGTGGTGCAGGTGGCAGATAGGTGCAGGGCCCCTCTGCTGAGAGGTAGACTATGGAGTGAGGCAGATAGCAGATAGGTGCAGGGCCCCTCTGCTGTTAGGTAGACTAGGAAGTGGTGCAGGTAGGAGCAGGGCCCCTCTGCTGATAGGTAGACTAGGAAGTGGTGCAGGTAGGTGCAGGGCCCCCTGCTGGGAGGTAGACTAGGAAGAGGTGCAGGTAGGTGCAGGGCCCCTCTGCTGGGAGGTAGACTAGGAAGTGGTGCAGGTAGGTGCAGGGCCCCTCTGCTGGGAGGTAGACTAGGAAGTGGTGCATGTAGCAGATAGGTACTAGGCCCCTCTGCTGGGATGTAGACTAGGGAGTGGCCAGGAAGCCGACAGGTGTAGGGCCCCTCTGCTGGGAGGTATACTAGGATGTGGTGCAGGTAGCAGATAGGTGCAGGGCACCTCTGCTGAGAGGTAGACCAGGAAGTGATGCAGGTGGCAGATAGGTGCAGGGCCCCTCTGCTGGGATGTAGACTAGGGAGTGGTGCAGGTAGCAGATAGGTGCAGGGCCCCTCTGCTGCTAGGTAGACTGGGATGTGGTGCAGGCAGCAGATAGGTGCAGGGCCCTTCTGCTAGGAGGTAGACTAGGAAGTGGTGCAGGTAGCAGAGAGGTGCTAGGGCCCTCTGCTGATAGGTAGACTAGGACGTGGTACAGGTAGGTGCAGGGCCCCTCGGCTGGGAGGTAGACTAGGAAGTGGTGCAGGTAGGTGCAGGGCCCCTCTGCTGGGAGGTAGAATAGGAAGTGGTGCAGGTAGCAGATGGGTGCAGGGCCCCTCTGCTGGGAGGTAGACTAGGGAGTGGTGCAGATAGCAGATAGGTGCAGGGCCCCTCTGCTGATAGGTAGACTAGGAAGTGGTGCAGGCAGCAGATAGGTGCAGGGCCTCTCTGCTGATAGGTAGACTAGGAAGTGGTGCAGGCAGCAGATAGGTGCAGGGCCCCTCTGCTAGGAGGTAGACTAGGAAGTGGTGCAGGTAGCAGGGAGATGCTAGGCCCCTCTGCTGATAGGTAGACTAGGAAGTGGTGCAGGTAGGTGCAGGGCCCCTCTGCTGGGAAGTAGACTAGGAAGTGGTGCAGGTAGGTGCAGGGCCCCTCTGCTGGGAGGTAGAATAGGAAGTGGTGCAGGTAGCAGATGGGTGCAGGGCCCCTCTGTGAGAGGTAGACTAGGGAGTGTTGCAGATAGCAGATAGGTGCAGGGCCCCTCTGCTGGGAGGTAGACTAGGGAGTGGTGCAGATAGCAGATAGGTACAGGGCCCCTCTGCTGAGAGGTAGACAAGGAAGTGGTGCGGGCAGGTGCAGGGCCCCTCTGCTGGGAGGTAGACTAGGAAGTGGTGAAGGTAGGTGTTGGGCCCCTCTGCTGGGAGGTAGACTAGGAAGTGGTGCTGGTAGCAGATAGCTGCTAGGCCCCTCTGCTGGGGGTAGAGTAGGAAGTGGTGCAGATAGCAGATAGGTGCAGGGCCCCTCTGTGCGGAGGTAGACTAGGATGTGGTGCAGATAGCAGATAGGTGCCAGGCCCCTCTGCTGGGAGGTAGACTAGGGAGTGGTGCAGATAACAGATAGGTACAGGGCCCCTCTGCTGGGAGGTAGACTAGGGAGTGGTGCAGGTAGCAGATAGGTACAGGGGCCCTCTGCTGAGAGGTAGACTAGGAAGTGGTGCAGGTAGCAGGTAGGTGCAGGGCCCCTCTGCTGAGAGGTAGACTAGGAAGTGGTGCAGGTGGCAGATAGGTGCAGGGCCCCTCTGCTGAGAGGTAGACTATGGAGTGAGGCAGATAGCAGATAGGTGCAGGGCCCCTCTGCTGTTAGGTAGACTAGGAAGTGGTGCAGGTAGGAGCAGGGCCCCTCTGCTGGGAGGTGACGAGGAAGAGGTGCAGGTAGGTGCAGGGCCCCTCTGCTGATAGGTAGACTAGGAAGTGGTGCAGGTAGGTGCAGGGCCCCCCTGCTGGGAGGTAGACTAGGAAGAGGTGCAGGTAGGTGCAGGGCCCCTCTGCTGGGAGTTAGACTAGGAAGTGGTGCAGGCAGCAGATAGGTGCAGGGCCCCTCTGCTGAGAGGTAGACTAGGAAGTGGTGCAGGTGGCAGATAGGTGCAGGGCCCCTCTGCTGAGAGGTAGACTATGGAGTGAGGCAGATAGCAGATAGGTGCAGGGCCCCTCTGCTGTTAGGTAGACTAGGAAGTGGTGCAGGTAGGAGCAGGGCCCCCTGCTGGGAGGTAGACTAGGAAGAGGTGCAGGTAGGTGCAGGGCCCCTCTGCTGGGAGGTAGACTAGGAAGAGGTGCAGGTAGGTGTAGGGCCCCTCTGCTGATAGGTAGACTAGGAAGTGGTGCAGGTAGGTGCAGGGCCCGCTGCTGGGAGGTAGACTAGGAAGAGGTGCAGGTAGGTGCAGGCCCCCTCTGCTGGGAGGTAGACTAGGAAGTGGTGAAGGTAGGTGTTGGGCCCCTCTGCTGGGAGGTAGACTAGGAAGTGGTGCTGGTAGCAGATAGCTGCTAGGCCCCTCTGCTGGGGGTAGAGTAGGAAGTGGTGCAGATAGCAGATAGGTGCAGGGCCCCTCTGTGCGGAGGTAGACTAGGATGTGGTGCAGATAGCAGATAGGTGCCAGGCCCCTCTGCTGGGAGGTAGACTAGGGAGTGGTGCAGATAACAGATAGGTACAGGGCCCCTCTGCTGGGAGGTAGACTAGGGAGTGGTGCAGGTAGCAAATAGGTACAGGGGCCCTCTGCTGAGAGGTAGACTAGGAAGTGGTGCAGGTAGCAGGTAGGTGCAGGGCCCCTCTGCTGAGAGGTAGACTAGGAAGTGGTGCAGGTGGCAGATAGGTGCAGGGCCCCTCTGCTAGGAGGTAGACTAGGAAGTGGTGCAGGTAGCATAGAGGTGCTAGACCCCTCTGATGATAGGTAGACTAGGAAGTGGTGCAGGTAGGTGCAGGGCCCCCTGCTGGGAGGTAGACTAGGAAGAGGTGCAGGTAGGTGCAGGACCCCTCTGCTGTTAGGTAGACTAGGAAGTGGTGCAGATAGGAGCAGGGCCCCCTGCTGGGAGGTAGACTAGGAAGAGGTGCAGGTAGGTGCAGGGCCCATCTGCTGGGAGGTAGACTAGGATGAGGTGCAGGTAGGTGCAGGGCCCCTCTGCTGATAGGTAGATTAGGAAGTGGTGCAGGTAGGTCCAGGGCCCCCTGCTGGAAGGTAGACTAGGAAGAGGTGCAGGTAGGTGCAGGGCCCCTCTGCTGGGAGGTAGACTAGGAAGTGGTGCAGGTAGGTGCAGGGCCCCTCTGCTGGGAGGTAGACTAGAAAGTGGTGGATGTAGCAGATAGGTACAGGGCCCCTCTGCAGGGATGTAGACTAGAGAGTGGTCAGGAAGCCGATAGGTGCAAGGTCCCTCTGCTGGGAGGTATACTAGGATGTGGTGCAGGTAGCAGATAGTTGCAGGGCCCCTCTGCTGAGAGGTAGACCAGGAAGTGGTGCAGGTGGCAGATCGGTGCAGGGCCCCTCTGCTGGGATGTAGACTAGGGAGTGGTGCAGGTAGCAGATAGGTGCAGGACCCCTCTGCTGATAGGTAGACTGGGAAGTGGTGCAGGCAGCAGATAGGTGCAGGGCCCCTCTGCTAGGAGGTATACTAGGAAGTGGTGCAGGTAGCAGAGAGGTGCTAGGGCCCTCTGCTGATAGGTAGACTAGGAAGTGGTACAGGTAGGTGCAGGGCCCCACGGCTGGGAGGTAGACTAGGAAGTGGTGCAGGTAGGTGCAGGGCCCCTCTGCTGGGAGGTAGAATAGGAAGTGGTGCAGGTAGCAGATGGGTGCAGGGCCCCTCTGCTGGGAGGTAGACTAGGGAGTGGTGCAGATAGCAGATAGGTGCAGGGCCCCTCTGCTGATAGGTAGACTAGGAAGTGGTGCAGGCAGCAGATAGGTGCAGGGCCCCTCTGCTAGGAGGTAGACTAGGAAGTGGTGCAGGTAGCAGAGAGGTGCTAGGCCCCTCTGCTGATAGGTAGACTATGAAGTGGTGCAACTAGGTGCAGGGCAATTCTCTGCTGGGAAGTAGACTAGGAAGTGGTGCAGGGAGGTGCAGGGCCCCTCTGCTGGGAGGTAGAATAGGAAGTGGTGCAGGTAGCAGATGGGTGCAGGGCTCCTCTGTGAGAGGTAGACTAGGGAGTGTTGCAGATAGCAGATAGCTGCAGGGTCCCTCTGCTGGGAGGTAGACTAGGGAGTGGTGCAGGTAGCAGATAGGTACAGGGCCCCTCTGCTGAGAGGTAGACAAGGAAGTGGTGCGGGCAGGTGCAGGGCCCCTCTGCTGGGGGGTAGACTAGGAAGTGGTGAAGGTAGGTGTTGGGCCCCTCTGCTGGGAGGTAGACTAGGAAGTGGTGCTGGTAGCAGATAGCTGCTAGGCCCCTCTGCTGGGGGTAGACTAGGAAGTGGTGCAGGTAGCAGATAGGTGCAGGGCCCATCTGTGGGAAGGTAGACTAGGATGTGGTGCAGATAGCAGATAGGTGCTAGGCCCCTCTGCTCGGAGGTAGACTAGGGAGTGGTGCAGATAGCAGATAGGTACAGGGCCCCTCTGCTGGGAGGTAGACTAGGAAGTGGTGCAGGTAGGTGCAGGGCCCCTCTGCTGAGAGGTAGACTAGGAAGTGGTGCAGGTGGCAGATAGGTGCAGGGCCCCTCTGCTGAGAGGTAGACTATGGAGTGAGGCAGATAGCAGATAGGTGCAGGGCCCCTCTGCTGTTAGGTAGACTAGGAAGTGGTGCAGGTAGGAGCAGGGCCCCTCTGCTGATAGGTAGACTAGGAAGTGGTGCAGGTAGGTGCAGGGCCCCCTGCTGGGAGGTAGACTAGGAAGAGGTGCAGGTAGGTGCAGGGCCCCTCTGCTGGGAGGTAGACTAGGAAGTGGTGCAGGTAGGTGCAGGGCCCCTCTGCTGGGAGGTAGACTAGGAAGTGGTGCATGTAGCAGATAGGTACTAGGCCCCTCTGCTGGGATGTAGACTAGGGAGTGGCCAGGAAGCCGACAGGTGCAGGGCCCCTCTGCTGGGAGGTATACTAGGATGTGGTGCAGGTAGCAGATAGGTGCAGGGTACCTCTGCTGAGAGGTAGACCAGGAAGTGATGCAGGTGGCAGATAGGTGCAGGGCCCCTCTGCTGGGATGTAGACTAGGGAGTGGTGCAGGTAGCAGATAGGTGCAGGGCCCCTCTGCTGCTAGGTAGACTGGGATGTGGTGCAGGCAGCAGATAGGTGCAGGGCCCTTCTGCTAGGAGGTAGACTAGGAAGTGGTGCAGGTAGCAGAGAGGTGCTAGGGCCCTCTGCTGATAGGTAGACTAGGACGTGGTACAGGTAGGTGCAGGGCCCCTCGGCTGGGAGGTAGACTAGGAAGTGGTGCAGGTAGGTGCAGGGCCCCTCTGCTGGGAGGTAGAATAGGAAGTGGTGCAGGTAGCAGATGGGTGCAGGGCCCCTCTGCTGGGAGGTAGACTAGGGAGTGGTGCAGATAGCAGATAGGTGCAGGGCCCCTCTGCTGATAGGTAGACTAGGAAGTGGTGCAGGCAGCAGATAGGTGCAGGGCCTCTCTGCTGATAGGTAGACTAGGAAGTGGTGCAGGCAGCAGATAGGTGCAGGGCCCCTCTGCTAGGAGGTAGACTAGGAAGTGGTGCAGGTAGCAGGGAGGTGCTAGGCCCCTCTGCTGATAGGTAGACTAGGAAGTGGTGCAGGTAGGTGCAGGGCCCCTCTGCTGGGAAGTAGACTAGGAAGTGGTGCAGGTAGGTGCAGGGCCCCTCTGCTGGGAGGTAGAATAGGAAGTGGTGCAGGTAGCAGATGGGTGCAGGGCCCCTCTGTGAGAGGTAGACTAGGGAGTGTTGCAGATAGCAGATAGGTGCAGGGCCCCTCTGCTGGGAGGTAGACTAGGGAGTGGTGCAGATAGCAGATAGGTACAGGGCCCCTCTGCTGAGAGGTAGACAAGGAAGTGGTGCGGGCAGGTGCAGGGCCCCTCTGCTGGGAGGTAGACTAGGAAGTGGTGAAGGTAGGTGTTGGACCCCTCTGCTGGGAGGTAGACTAGGAAGTGGTGCTGGTAGCAGATAGCTGCTAGGCCCCTCTGCTGGGGGTAGAGTAGGAAGTGGTGCAGATAGCAGATAGGTGCAGGGCCCCTCTGTGCGGAGGTAGACTAGGATGTGGTGCAGATAGCAGATAGGTGCCAGGCCCCTCTGCTGGGAGGTAGACTAGGGAGTGGTGCAGATAACAGATAGGTACAGGGCCCCTCTGCTGGGAGGTAGACTAGGGAGTGGTGCAGGTAGCAGATAGGTACAGGGGCCCTCTGCTGAGAGGTAGACTAGGAAGTGGTGCAGGTAGCAGGTAGGTGCAGGGCCCCTCTGCTGAGAGGTAGACTAGGAAGTGGTGCATGTGGCAGATAGGTGCAGGGCCCCTCTGCTGAGAGGTAGACTAGGAAGTGGTGCAGGTAGGAGCAGGGCCCCTCTGCTGGGAGGTGACGAGGAAGAGGTGCAGGTAGGTGCAGGGCCCCTCTGCTGATAGGTAGACTAGGAAGTGGTGCAGGTAGGTGCAGGGCCCCCCTGCTGGGAGGTAGACTAGGAAGAGGTGCAGGTAGGTGCAGGGCCCCTCTGCTGGGAGTTAGACTAGGAAGTGGTGCAGGCAGCAGATAGGTGCAGGGCCCCTCTGCTGAGAGGTAGACTAGGAAGTGGTGCAGGTGGCAGATAGGTGCAGGGCCCCTCTGCTGAGAGGTAGACTATGGAGTGAGGCAGATAGCAGATAGGTGCAGGGCCCCTCTGCTGTTAGGTAGACTAGGAAGTGGTGCAGGTAGGAGCAGGGCCCCCTGCTGGGAGGTAGACTAGGAAGAGGTGCAGGTAGGTGCAGGGCCCCTCTGCTGGGAGGTAGACTAGGAAGAGGTGCAGGTAGGTGTAGGGCCCCTCTGCTGATAGGTAGACTAGGAAGTGGTGCAGGTAGGTGCAGGGCCCGCTGCTGGGAGGTAGACTAGGAAGAGGTGCAGGTAGGTGCAGGGCCCCTCTGCTGGGAGGTAGACTAGGAAGTGGTGAAGGTAGGTGTTGGGCCCCTCTGCTGGGAGGTAGACTAGGAAGTGGTGCTGGTAGCAGATAGCTGCTAGGCCCCTCTGCTGGGGGTAGAGTAGGAAGTGGTGCAGATAGCAGATAGGTGCAGGGCCCCTCTGTGCGGAGGTAGACTAGGATGTGGTGCAGATAGCAGATAGGTGCCAGGCCCCTCTGCTGGGAGGTAGACTAGGGAGTGGTGCAGATAACAGATAGGTACAGGGCCCCTCTGCTGGGAGGTAGACTAGGGAGTGGTGCAGGTAGCAGATAGGTACAGGGGCCCTCTGCTGAGAGGTAGACTAAGAAGTGGTGCAGGTAGCAGGTAGGTGCAGGGCCCCTCTGCTGAGAGGTAGACTAGGAAGTGGTGCAGGTGGCAGATAGGTGCAGGGCCCCTCTGCTGAGAGGTAGACTATGGAGTGAGGCAGATAGCAGATAGGTGCAGGGCCCCTCTGCTGTTAGGTAGACTAGGAAGTGGTGCAGGTAGGAGCAGGGCCCCTCTGCTGGGAGGTGACGAGGAAGAGGTGCAGGTAGGTGCAGGGCCCCTCTGCTGATAGGTAGACTAGGAAGTGGTGCAGGTAGGTGCAGGGCCCCCCTGCTGGGAGGTAGACTAGGAAGAAGTGCAGGTAGGTGCAGGGCCCCTCTGCTGCGAGGTAGACTAGGAAGTGGTGCATGTAGCAGATAGGTACTAGGCCCCTCTCCTGGGATGTAGACTAGGGAGTGGTCAGGAAGCCGATAGGTGCAAGGCCCCTCTGCTGGGAGGTATACTAGGATGTGGTGCAGGTAGCAGATAGGTGCAGGGCCCCTCTGCTGAGAGGTAGACCGGGAAGTGGTGCAGGTGGCAGATAGGTGCAGGGCCCCTCTGCTGGGATGTAGACTAGGGAGTGGTGCAGGAAGCAGATAGGTGCAGGGCCCCTCTGCTGAGAGGTAGACTATGGAGTGAGGCAGATAGCAGATAGGTGCAGGGCCCCTCTGCTGTTAGGTAGACTAGGAAGTGGTGCAGGTAGGAGCAGGGCCCCCTGCTGGGAGGTAGACTAGGAAGAGGTGCAGGTAGGTGCAGGGCCCCTCTGCTGGGAGGTAGACTAGGAAGAGGTGCAGGTAGGTGTAGGGCCCCTCTGCTGATAGGTAGACTAGGAAGTGGTGCAGGTAGGTGCAGGGCCCGCTGCTGGGAGGTAGACTAGGAAGAGGTGCAGGTAGGTGCAGGGCCCCTCTGCTGGGAGGTAGACTAGGAAGTGGTGCAGGTAGGTGCAGGGCCCCTCTGCTGCGAGGTAGACTAGGAAGTGGTGCATGTAGCAGATAGGTACTAGGCCCCTCTCCTGGGATGTAGACTAGGGAGTGGTCAGGAAGCCGATAGGTGCAAGGCCCCTCTGCTGGGAGGTATACTAGGATGTGGTGCAGGTAGCAGATAGGTGCAGGGCCCCTCTGCTGAGAGGTAGACCGGGAAGTGGTGCAGGTGGCAGATAGGTGCAGGGCCCCTCTGCTGGGATGTAGACTAGGGAGTGGTGCAGGAAGCAGATAGGTGCAGGGCCCCTCTGCTGATGGGTAGTCTGGGAAGTGGTGCAGGCAGCAGATAGGTGCAGGGCCCCTCTGCTAGGAGGTAGACTAGGAAGTGGTGCAGGTAGCAGAGAGGTGCTAGGGCCCTCTGCTGATAGGTAGACTAGGAAGTGGTACAGGTAGGTGCAGGGCCCCTCGGCTGGGAGGTAGACTAGGAAGTGGTGCAGGTAGGTGCAGGGCCCCTCTGCTGGGAGGTAGAATAGGAAGTGGTGCAGGTAGCAGATGGGTGCAGGGCCCCTCTGCTGGGAGGTAGACTAGGGAGTGGTGCAGATAGCAGATAGGTGCAGGGCCCCTCTGCTGATAGGTAGACTAGTAAGTGGTGCAGGCAGCAGATAGGTGCAGGGCCCCTCTGCTAGGAGGTAGACTAGGAAGTGGTGCAGGTAGCAGAGAGGTGCTAGGCTCCTCTGCTGATAGGTAGACTAGGAAGTGGTGCAGGTAGGTGCAGGGCCCCTCTGCTGGGAAGTAGACTAGGAAGTGGTGCAGGGCCCCTCTGCTGGGAGGTAGAATATGAAGTGGTGCAGGTAGCAGATGGGTGCAGGGCCCCTCTGTGAGAGGTAGACTAGGGGGTGTTGCAGATAGCAGATAGGTGCAGGGCCCCTCTGCTGGGAAGTACACTAGGGAGTGGTGCAGGTAGCAGATAGGTACAGGGCCCCTCTGCTGAGAGGTAGACAAGGAAGTGGTGCAGGCAGGTGTAGGGCCCCTCTGCTGGGAGGTAGACTAGGAAGTGGTGAAGGTAGGTGTTGGGCCCCTCTGCTGGGAGGTAGACTAGGAAGGGGTGCTGGTAACAGATAGCTGCTAGGCCCCTCTGCTGGGGGTAGACTAGGAAGTGGTGCAGGTAGCAGATAGGTGCAGGGCCCCCCTGTGGGGAGGTAGACTAGGATGTGGTGCAGATAGCAGATAGATGCTAGGCCCCTCTGCTCGGAGGTAGACTAGGGAGTGGTGCAGATAGCAGATAGGTACAGGGCTCCTCTGCTGGGAGGTAGACTAGGAAGAGGTGCAGGGCCCCTCTGCTGGGAGGTAGACTAGGAAGTGGTGCAGCCAGCAGATAGGTGCAGGGCCCCTCTGCTGAGAGGTAGACTAGGAAGTGGTGCAGGTGGCAGATAGGTGCAGGGCCCCTCTGCTGGGAGGTAGACTAGGGAGTGGTGCAGATAGCAGATAGGTGCAGGGCCCCTCTGCTGATAGGTAGACTAGGAAGTGGTGCAGGCAGCAGATAGGTGCAGGGCCTCTCTGCTGATAGGTAGACTAGGAAGTGGTGCAGGCAGCAGATAGGTGCAGGCCCCCTCTGCTAGGAGGTAGACTAGGAAGTGGTGCAGGTAGCAGGGAGGTGCTAGGCCCCTCTGCTGATAGGTAGACTAGGAAGTGGTGCAGGTAGGTGCAGGGCCCCTCTGCTGGGAAGTAGACTAGGAAGTGGTGCAGGTAGGTGCAGGGCCCCTCTGCTGGGAGGTAGAATAGGAAGTGGTGCAGGTAGCAGATGGGTGCAGGGCCCCTCTGTGAGAGGTAGACTAGGGAGTGTTGCAGATAGCAGATAGGTGCAGGGCCCCTCTGCTGGGAGGTAGACTAGGGAGTGGTGCAGATAGCAGATAGGTACAGGGCCCCTCTGCTGAGAGGTAGACAAGGAAGTGGTGCGGGCAGGTGCAGGGCCCCTCTGCTGGGAGGTAGACTAGGAAGTGGTGAAGGTAGGTGTTGGGCCCCTCTGCTGGGAGGTAGACTAGGAAGTGGTGCTGGTAGCAGATAGCTGCTAGGCCCCTCTGCTGGGGGTAGAGTAGGAAGTGGTGCAGATAGCAGATAGGTGCAGGGCCCCTCTGTGCGGAGGTAGACTAGGATGTGGTGCAGATAGCAGATAGGTGCCAGGCCCCTCTGCTGGGAGGTAGACTAGGGAGTGGTGCAGATAACAGATAGGTACAGGGCCCCTCTGCTGGGAGGTAGACTAGGGAGTGGTGCAGGTAGCAGATAGGTACAGGGGCCCTCTGCTGAGAGGTAGACTAGGAAGTGGTGCAGGTAGCAGGTAGGTGCAGGGCCCCTCTGCTGAGAGGTAGACTAGGAAGTGGTGCAGGTGGCAGATAGGTGCAGGGCCCCTCTGCTGAGAGGTAGACTATGGAGTGAGGCAGATAGCAGATAGGTGCAGGGCCCCTCTGCTGTTAGGTAGACTAGGAAGTGGTGCAGGTAGGAGCAGGGCCCCTCTGCTGGGAGGTGACGAGGAAGAGGTGCAGGTAGGTGCAGGGCCCCTCTGCTGATAGGTAGACTAGGAAGTGGTGCAGGTAGGTGCAGGGCCCCCCTGCTGGGAGGTAGACTAGGAAGAGGTGCAGGTAGGTGCAGGGCCCCTCTGCTGGGAGTTAGACTAGGAAGTGGTGCAGGCAGCAGATAGGTGCAGGGCCCCTCTGCTGAGAGGTAGACTAGGAAGTGGTGCAGGTGGCAGATAGGTGCAGGGCCCATCTGCTGAGAGGTAGACTATGGAGTGAGGCAGATAGCAGATAGGTGCAGGGCCCCTCTGCTGTTAGGTAGACTAGGAAGTGGTGCAGGTAGGAGCAGGGCCCCCTGCTGGGAGGTAGACTAGGAAGAGGTGCAGGTAGGTGCAGGGCCCCTCTGCTGGGAGGTAGACTAGGAAGAGGTGCAGGTAGGTGTAGGGCCCCTCTGCTGATAGGTAGACTAGGAAGTGGTGCAGGTAGGTGCAGGGCCCGCTGCTGGGAGGTAGACTAGGAAGAGGTGCAGGTAGGTGCAGGGCCCCTCTGCTGGGAGGTAGACTAGGAAGTGGTGAAGGTAGGTGTTGGGCCCCTCTGCTGGGAGGTAGACTAGGAAGTGGTGCTGGTAGCAGATAGCTGCTAGGCCCCTCTGCTGGGGGTAGAGTAGGAAGTGGTGCAGATAGCAGATAGGTGCAGGGCCCCTCTGTGTGGAGGTATTCTAGGATGTGGTGCAGATAGCAGATAGGTGCCAGGCCCCTCTGCTGGGAGGTAGACTAGGGAGTGGTGCAGATAACAGATAGGTACAGGGCCCCTCTGCTGGGAGGTAGACTAGGGAGTGGTGCAGGTAGCAGATAGGTACAGGGGCCCTCTGCTGAGAGGTAGACTAGGAAGTGGTGCAGGTAGCAGGTAGGTGCAGGGCCCCTCTGCTGAGAGGTAGACTAGGAAGTGGTGCAGGTGGCAGATAGGTGCAGGGCCCCTCTGCTGAGAGGTAGACTATGGAGTGAGGCAGATAGCAGATAGGTGCAGGGCCCCTCTGCTGTTAGGTAGACTAGGAAGTGGTGCAGGTAGGAGCAGGGCCCCTCTGCTGGGAGGTGACGAGGAAGAGGTGCAGGTAGGTGCAGGGCCCCTCTGCTGATAGGTAGACTAGGAAGTGGTGCAGGTAGGTGCAGGGCCCCCCTGCTGGGAGGTAGACTAGGAAGAGGTGCAGGTAGGTGCAGGGCCCCTCTGCTGGGAGTTAGACTAGGAAGTGGTGCAGGCAGCAGATAGGTGCAGGGCCCCTCTGCTGAGAGGTAGACTAGGAAGTGGTGCAGGTGGCAGATAGGTGCAGGGCCCCTCTGCTGAGAGGTAGACTATGGAGTGAGGCAGATAGCAGATAGGTGCAGGGCCCCTCTGCTGTTAGGTAGACTAGGAAGTGGTGCAGGTAGGAGCAGGGCCCCCTGCTGGGAGGTAGACTAGGAAGAGGTGCAGGTAGGTGCAGGGCCCCTCTGCTGGGAGGTAGACTAGGAAGAGGTGCAGGTAGGTGTAGGGCCCCTCTGCTGATAGGTAGACTAGGAAGTGGTGCAGGTAGGTGCAGGGCCCGCTGCTGGGAGGTAGACTAGGAAGAGGTGCAGGTAGGTGCAGGGCCCCTCTGCTGGGAGGTAGACTAGGAAGTGGTGCAGGTAGGTGCAGGGCCCCTCTGCTGCGAGGTAGACTAGGAAGTGGTGCATGTAGCAGATAGGTACTAGGCCCCTCTCCTGGGATGTAGACTAGGGAGTGGTCAGGAAGCCGATAGGTGCAAGGCCCCTCTGCTGGGAGGTATACTAGGATGTGGTGCAGGTAGCAGATAGGTGCAGGGCCCCTCTGCTGAGAGGTAGACCGGGAAGTGGTGCAGGTGGCAGATAGGTGCAGGGCCCCTCTGCTGGGATGTAGACTAGGGAGTGGTGCAGGAAGCAGATAGGTGCAGGGCCCCTCTGCTGATGGGTAGTCTGGGAAGTGGTGCAGGCAGCAGATAGGTGCAGGGCCCCTCTGCTAGGAGGTAGACTAGGAAGTGGTGCAGGTAGCAGAGAGGTGCTAGGGCCCTCTGCTGATAGGTAGACTAGGAAGTGTTACAGGTAGGTGCAGGGCCCCTCGGCTGGGAGGTAGACTAGGAAGTGGTGCAGGTAGGTGCAGGGCCCCTCTGCTGGGAGGTAGAATAGGAAGTGGTGCAGGTAGCAGATGGGTGCAGGGCTCCTCTGCTGGGAGGTAGACTAGGGAGTGGTGCAGATAGCAGATAGGTGCAGGGCCCCTCTGCTGATAGGTAGACTAGTAAGTGGTGCAGGCAGCAGATAGGTGCAGGGCCCCTCTGCTAGGAGGTAGACTAGGAAGTGGTGCAGGTAGCAGAGAGGTGCTAGGCTCCTCTGCTGATAGGTAGACTAGGAAGTGGTGCAGGTAGGTGCAGGGCCCCTCTGCTGGGAAGTAGACTAGGAAGTGGTGCAGGTAGGTGCAGGGCCCCTCTGCTGGGAGGTAGAATATGAAGTGGTGCAGGTAGCAGATGGGTGCAGGGCCCCTCTGTGAGAGGTAGACTAGGGGGTGTTGCAGATAGCAGATAGGTGCAGGGCCCCTCTGCTGGGAAGTACACTAGGGAGTGGTGCAGGTAGCAGATAGGTACAGGGCCCCTCTGCTGAGAGGTAGACAAGGAAGTGGTGCGGGCAGGTGTAGGGCCCCTCTGCTGGGAGGTAGACTAGGAAGTGGTGAAGGTAGGTGTTGGGCCCCTCTGCTGGGAGGTAGACTAGGAAGGGGTGCTGGTAACAGATAGCTGCTAGGCCCCTCTGCTGGGGGTAGACTAGGAAGTGGTGCAGGTAGCAGATAGGTGCAGGGCCCCCCTGTGGGGAGGTAGACTAGGATGTGGTGCAGATAGCAGATAGATGCTAGGCCCCTCTGCTCGGAGGTAGACTAGGGAGTGGTGCAGATAGCAGATAGGTACAGGGCTCCTCTGCTGGGAGGTAGACTAGGAAGAGGTGCAGGGCCCCTCTGCTGGGAGGTAGACTAGGAAGTGGTGCAGCCAGCAGATAGGTGCAGGGCCCCTCTGCTGAGAGGTAGACTAGGAAGTGGTGCAGGTGGCAGATAGGTGCAGGGCCCCTCTGCTGAGAGGTAGACTATGGAGTGAGGCAGATAGCAGATAGGTGCAGGGCCCCTCTGCTGTTAGGTAGACTAGGATGTGGTGCAGGTAGGAGCAGGGCCCCCTGCTGGGAGGTAGACTAGGAAGAGGTGCAGGTAGGTGCAGGGCCCCTCTGCTGGGAGGTAGACTAGGAAGAGGTGCAGGTAGGTGCAGGGCCCCTCTGCTGATAGGTAGACTAGGAAGTGGTGCAGGTAGCTGCAGGGCCCCCTGCTGGGAGGAAGACTGGGAAGAGGTGCAGGTAGGTGCAGGGCCCCTCTGCTGGGAGGTAGACTAGTAAGTGGTGCAGGTAGGTGCAGGGACCCTCTGCTGGGAGGTAGACTAGGAAGTGGTGCATGTAGCAGATAGGTACTAGGCCCCTCTCCTGGGATGTAGACTAGGGAGTGGTCAGGAAGCCGATAGGTGCAGGGCCCCTCTGCTGGGAGGTATACTAGGATGTGGTGCAGGTAGCAGATAGGTGCAGGGCCCCTCTGCTGAGAGGTAGACCGGGAAGTGGTGCAGGTGGCAGATAGGTGCAGGGCCCCTCTGCTGGGATGTAGACTAGGGAGTGGTGCAGGTAGCAGATAGGTGCAGGGCCCCTCTGCTGATAGGTAGACTGGGAAGTGGTGCAGGCAGCAGATAGGTGCAGGGCCCCTCTGCTAGGAGGTAGACTAGGAAGGGGTGCAGGTAGCAGGTAGGTGCAAGAGAGTCGTGCAGGTACCAGATAGGTGCAGGGCCCCTCTGCTGGGAGGTAGACTATGATGTGGTGCTGGTAGCAGAGAGGTGCTAGGCCCCTCTGCTGATAGGTAGACTAGGAAGTGGTGCTGGTAGCAGATAGATGCAGGGCCCCTCTGTGGGGAGGTAGACTAGGATGTGGTGCAGATAGCAGATAGGTGCTAGGCCCTCTGCTAGGAGGTAGACTAGGGAGTGGTGCAGATAGCAGATAGGTACAGGGCCCCTCTGCTGAGAGGTAGACTAGGAAGTGGTACAAGTAGCAGGTAGGTGCAGGGCCCCTCTGCTGAGAGGTAGACTAGGAAGTGGTGCAGGTGGCAGATAGATGCAGGGCCCCTCTGCTGGGAGGTAGACTAGGGAGTGGTGCAGATAGCAGATAGGTGCAGGGCCCCTCTGCTGGGATGTAGACTAGGAAGCAGTGCAAGTAGCAGATATGTGCAGGGCCCCTCTTCTGAGAAGTAGACTAAGAAGTGGTGCAGGTGGCAGATAGGTGCACGGCCCCTCTGGTGGACTAGGAAGTGGTGCAGGTAGCAGATGGGTGCATGACCCCTCTGCTGGGGGGTAGACTAGGAAGTGGTGCAGGTAACGGATAGGTGCAGGGCCCTCTGCTGGGAGGTAGACTATGATGTGGTGCAGGGAACAGATAGGTGCAGGGCCCCTCTGCTGGGAGGTAGACTAGGAAGTGGTGCAGGTAGCAGAGAGATGCTAGGCCCCTCTGCTGATAGGTAGACTAGGAAGTGGTGCAGGTAACAGATAGTGCAGGGCCCCTCTAGTAGAAGGTAGACTGGGGAGTGGTGCAGGTATCAGATAGGTGCAGGGCCCCTCTGCTGGGAGGTAGACTAGGAAGCGGTGCAGGTAGCAGATAGGTGCAGGGCCACTCAGTGGGAGGTAGATTAGGAAGTGGTTCAGGTAACAGATAGGTGCAGGGCCCCTCTGCTGGGAGGTAGACTAGGAAGCGGTGCAGGTAGCAGATAGGTGCAGGGCCACTCAGTGGGAGGTAGATTAGGAAGTGGTTCAGGTAACAGATAGGTGCAGGGCCCCTCTGCTGGGAGGTAGACTAGGAAGCGGTGCAAGTAGCAGATAGGTGCAGGAAGTGAGGCAGGTTCATCTGAGCCGGGTAGGTGAGAAAAAGTGCAGTGGCCTTTTAGCTGGAAGTAGAGTTAGAAGGTCCTGTAGGGCCTCGGGCATGCTGGTAGCAACAGGAATTGGCGCACGGCCTCTCGGCTGAGAGAGGTTGAGGTAGGAATTGGCGCTGGGCCTACACGGCTGAGAGGTTGAGGTATGAATTGGCGCAGGGCCTCTCAGCTGACAGGTAGAGATAGGAAATGACGCAGGGCCTCTCGGCTGAGAGGTAGAGTTAGGAATTGGCGCGCAGGAATTGGTGCATGGCCTCTCGGCTGAGAGGGAGAGATAGGAATTGGTGCATGGCCTCTCGGCTGAGAGGTAGAGCTAGGAATTGGCGCAGGGCCTCTCGGCTGAGAGGTAGAGCTAGGAATTGGCGCAGGGCCTCTTGGCTGAGAGGTAGACGTGGGAATCGGCGCAGGGCCTCTCGGCTGAGAGGTAGAGCTAGGAATTGGCGCAGGGCCTCTCGGCTGAGAGGTAGACGTGGGAATTGGCGCAGGGCCTCTCGGCTGAGAGGTAGAGTTAGGAATTGGCGCGCAGGAATTGGTGCATGGCCTCTCGACTGAGAGGGAGATATAGGAATTGGCGCAGGGGCCCTTTGCTGAGAGGTAGAGCAAGGAATTGGCCCGCAGGAATTGGTGCATGGCCTCTCGGCTGAGAGGGAGAGATAGGATTTGGCGCAGGGCCTCTCGGCTGAGAGGTAGAGCTAGGAATTGGCGCAGGGCCTCTCGGCTGAGAGGTAGACGTGGGAATTGGCGCAGGGCCTCTCGGCTGAGAGGTAGCGCTAGGAATTGGCACAGGGCCTCTCGGCTGAGAGGTAGAGGTGCGAATTGGCGCAGGGCCTCCCGGCTGAGAGGTAGAGATAGGAATTGACGCAGGGCCTCTCGGCTGAGAGCCATAGACCGTAGAAGGAGGAGGTGCAGCAGTGCTTCAGAGGTGTAAGTACAGAAAGGGCCTAAGATGAAACGGACAGTGACTCACTGTCAGTGAGTGTCGTGGGTTCCCAAGGCCAGGGGCGCCGAGTACGGGGGAGGGCTCTGGGGCCACCCCTCCAGCAAAATAAAGTCGGGGCTGGGCCCCCCCCCACCTGCCGGAAAAAAGTGAACTGCATCACTTCTCTCCGACCGGGTAAAAGCGCGAGAATGTCGGATTAAGCCAGGTCCTCTTTTGTTTAAGGGGATCCGCGTGCCCGCTGCTACAGTGCACAGCAAAGCAGTATCATGCAAGGGAGTTTCTAACCACTCTGGGAGGGATTTTAAAACGAATGCTCTGATTAGCAGTTTATGATGACCACAAAAAGAATGGTCTACCTAATATTTTATTTAGTTATGTCTTCTGGACTCCTGGCTTCGCTTATGTCCCTGATTTTTTTAAATCGGCCGAAATCAAAGCTTTTCAGGCAACCGCTTAAAAATGCCTGTCTTCTGTGGACCGGACTTTGAGAGTCTGCGATTACAACATGACCGAGTCACAAACAGCAGCAGCTCAGTATGGGGCCGTTTATCAATGCATATTTTGTACATATGACTTTTAGACCAGTGTGCACACCAATGTATTGACAGAAAGGTGCACGCCTGTGTGAGCTCCCTGGGATTCAAACCTGCATTGAGTGCTTAACTCAATTGCTGTCTTGATAGTTGTGTTGCACCTTTTTGTTCACTTATTTATTTATTTATTTATTTATTTAATTATTTATCTATCTATTTATTTATTTGTTTGTTTATTTATTTATTTGTGTTACAAATATTGGTCAATAATGGCTAGAAATCAATTTGGCGCTGAAATTAGGCTTTCCTTTCCGCATTTTGAACTTTAAAATGTGTGCAATGTTTTTCTTTTCCTGAGAAAAGAAAATCACCCCACTGTGTGTTTAAAATTCTCACCCATCTTGAAAACCAAGCCAGCCAAGATGTGTTTATCCAGAGCCCAGACAAATGAGTTATATATGCATGTATAGTTATTACTATTTTTCATTTACGGACCTCCCATCGCACCCTCGCTCAAAAATGTTATTGTTTAAAATATTGATCATAATGAAAAATATATGTTAACATATTTTTTTTAAGTTCCTATTACAAATAATCCGCAAACTGTGCCTCCAAGCAGGGGTGGACTGGGAAACAAAAGAGGACCTGGAAATAATTTTCAAATTGGCCCCATATCACACATTTTCAACAAGCCCCATCCTTTTCCTATGGGAAAATTTGGAAATGCAAAACAAAAGAGGTCCAGAGTGCTGAGGCCTACTGGGAAATCTCCAGAGTTCCCTTGTGGCAAATCAACTTCCGGGGCACCAGTGGTCCAGGGATGAATATCGGTTTCTAATAATCAATCGGCCCCACACCTCTACTAAACCAGAATGGATCCAAACAGATTGGAAACACAAGTATATTATACACCTCCTTGTCCAATTTAGGTAACGTGGACTGAATGGCAGTCTTATCTCCGCAAGGTTGCGGATCGTTGATTAGTTGCAACACAGCGAAAATAAGATTATTGCCCAATGATAAAAGGGACTGTAGAGGGAGAGGAAGGAGGAAGTGGAGAGAGAGAGAGAGAGAGAGAGAGAGAGAGAGAAAGAGGGAGGGGGAGAGGGATGAGGAGAAAGGGGAGAGGGAAGCGGGAGAGGGAAAGAGGAAGAGGGGGAGAGGAACAAGAAGGGGCAAGGGAGGGTGAGGATGAGGGAGAGGGAGGTGGGAGGGAGAGGAGGAGGGAAGAAACAGGGGAGAGGGCGAGGGAGAGGGAAGGGGAGATGGAGAGAGGGAGATGGAAATGAAGAGGGAGAGGGTGGGGGAGAGAGAGAGAGACTTGCATGGTGTGGCTCGACCTGCTTCTGGGTATACCTCCATGCCCTTTGTTGTGGTGGGCACAGGCTGCTGTTCAGTCTGTTGTTTGGGACAGGGAGTTGTTCAGTCTGTTAATGGGCAAAATGTTGCTCGGTCTGGTGCTGGCAGAAGGTGTTGTTATACCAAGTAATGGCACAGGGTGTTTCCATCATGGAGTTGGGCACAGTGAGTTGGCCAATCTCCTGTTGGGCCCAGGGCGTGGCTCAGTTTGGAACTAGGCTAGGGTGACCGCCAATCTAATTCTGCAAACATTTGGGCCTTTACCAAATCCCCCAAGTGCAAAAGTAAGGTGTAAAAGCCGTGTGTGTTTACTTTCACCCTCCCAGGCATTTTACAGCCATTTGGAGGCCGAGAAAGAGCATGAAACGGAATTAACATTTGCGCTGAGCATTCCCCGTCCACCCTTCAAGGCACATGCTGAGCAGGGTGGTTTATATTACTCGTGGATGAGAGAGATATAAGTGAAATACTCATCTATGAATAATATCAAAGTTATGTCACTTTAATAGAATGTCCCTCGCTTGTGGAGTGCTGGGAAGTCTTGACTGCTGCTGGCCAGCTGCCTCTCTATGTAGCACCTTCATACGAGTTCATTGCAATCTTTTGCACACCCGGGAAGGGGTGGGGGCCTGGCACGGTATGATTAAGATGAAAAGAATATGTAGATCCGGTCTATGAAGTAAGTCCTTTGAAACTTTAAGGCACCTATGCATAGAGTCTGTTTAAGATATTAAATGAGTCCTATGAAATTAAATGTATTTGTGTTTGTATTATCTTGTATGTATTATAGATATGTATTTAAATGTAATGTGTTCTTTTAATTTATTTTTCAAATGGGTGCAAGCCCGTGGTGCATGTCAGTCCTGTTAGGTGGGGCATGGTTAGGGGGTGGGCGGAAATGTTTTCTGATAGCATGGGTGCAAGCCCGGGGTAGATGCCAGTCCTGTGAGGTGGGCCATGGTTAGGGCGTGGGTGGGAATGTTTTCTGATAGCATGGGTGCAAGCCCGGGGTGCATGTCAGTCCTGTTAGGTGGGCCATGGTTAGGGGGTGGGTGGGAATGTATTCTGATAGAATGGGTGCAAGTCCGGGGTGCATGTCAGTCCTTTTAGTTGGCCCATGGTTAAGGGGGTGGGCGGGAATGTTTTCTGATAGAATGGGTGCAAGCCTGGGGTGCATGTCAGTCCTGTTAGGTGGGCCATGGTAAGGGGGAGTAGGGGCAGTGATGGCAACTCGAAGGCTTAAATCTCCTTCCTACTTGACTTTAGTATATGCAGTACATGCTAGCCAATGTTTTCACTGTTCTGCACTGCGCGCACCCCCACCCCCGCACGCCGTTGCACCAAGTTGGCGACTACATGCAAATTTGCGGTCATATAACTGCCAGTGATGTCACTTCCGGTATTTGGGCCCCCCCTCACCTCTGGGAAATTCATAAGTCGGCTCCCCTGCCCAAGGCACCTATACCTGTCCCTCTGCCCCCTTATTACTAACAGATGGAGGTTGGGATTTCGTGTTAGAGGCGTGGAGGGGGTGTGTCGTTTCATAATGCCCAACGCAGAGTTCACATTCCAGCTGCGTGCACAGGTGTCTCCCTCCGCGGGGTTCTGCGGCGTCCATAAACGGGGGTAAACCCACAATAGTTTCAGGGAGCAACACCCAAGACTCCGAGGGTTTCAGAAACCCCCACACTGAAAATGTCAGATGTTCTACGCGTCCAGATGGAATGCCTCCTGTCACATGAGCGGCTGAATTCATTTCTTCCAGGAAGGCTGGATTCCTAGAATCCTTTATCCGCCACGTCACTGGCTTAAACACACCGTAATCTAAAATGTGAGTGTGGCATTTGCTCTTCTAACCACTTCTTGGAACAAAAGCAGTTTGCGCTCTGGTTTCTTGTAGAGAGCTGTTAATCTGCGAATTCCTGTACAATTGTTTCTAGGCCAAAATGCTTTGAACATGTGAGAAGTGTTATGCCCCTAACTATCCACACGATGGCAGTGTCGATCTTCTAGTGTATGCAAGTTTTGCCAGCATCGCAAATCCAACTATAGTCATTTGGCGCCCCCTGCAGCAAAAGTGTGGAAGGAAAGGTTCTCTCGGATTAGATCATTCCGAAGTTTACTTAGCCAGCCACAAGCCGAAGGAGGTGAGCAGAGAACCACGCTTCCTCTGCTTTTAGCAGGAAATGTTTATAGCATCCAGAGGCGTTGCTAGTGGGGGCTGAGGGGGCTATAGCCCCGGGTCTTTTGGTTGTAGCCCCGCGTAGAAGCTCAGAGGTTACAACCAAAAAGGCCAGCTAGCCCCGAGTTCTGACAGTACTGACATTAGCGTAGCCCCAGATCGTTTACAGACCTAGCAACACCCCTGATGGCATCCATGCTCTCGGCTTTCCTGTCGCGCAAAGTGGGCCCTCACGTGTGCCCACACTCAGCGTTCTATTCTAAGTGTGTCCATTTGCAATGCACTACTTTGCAGGCCGGCGGATGCGCACACAATGGAATGTTTGGTGTGCATGTGAGTCACTTCTCTACCATGTACAGGACAACCAGAGGCACCAAGAGCCAGTGTGGGGCCAAGGTACAGGTAAATAGACCAGTCCAGACCAGGTCGGCCAGCTCTGGCTAGCGGCGCCCAGTCTGGGAAGGGGAGGCCACGCAGAGGGCTTGTCTGCACAACGTTAGAGATGAGACCAATTGTATGTACAGGGCTCATGCGGCAAAGGCTGTGTGCGACCAAAGCACACAGCGAGCTCCAGGTGTTAGCGGCCGGCCGAGAGTTGGAAGTAGAGGCCAGGCACAGCACTTGTTTGCACAATGTCGTAGCAGGGACCTTTTCTAAGTGCAGGGCGTATGCAGCAAGGTCTTTGTCCAGGCAGTGCAGGCTGTGTGGAGCAGCTATAATGCCATTTACTCTTACCTGCCTCAAGGCAATTCGGTTATGGACATTATGATATGGCATAGCTCTCAACTCACACGCTTTTGGCGGGTGTCACCCGCCTTGTAAAGTGTGGACTCACCCGCCAAGCCTCCTGCAGGCTCATTCATTTCAATGGGCCTCTCACCCGCCAAAAACAAAATCGGGTGTTTTCACCCGCTTTTGCGAGTCAAATGGTTGAGAGCTATGATATGGCCTCATCACGAATTTGGCGGTAACCCTTAAATGCGGTGGTAACAGCATTACCGCCGCATTTAAGGGTCCGCCAAATCACGGGTTCGGCTGCATTTACCCCCAGCACTGAACTGAGAATGGGGAATTACTGTTACAGCCACACCCGTGATCCGACGCTAATAGCGCCGGACGGTTTGGCGCTAATGCTATTAGCCTGGGTGGTATCCCGGCGGGAATACCGCCGGGATACTGCCCAACTCGTGATGAGGCCCATCTAATTCTTCTTCATATCCCAGTGTTCCTACATAGTCCTGGATAGAAGACTGCCCGTACTACCAAAAGAAGGAGGGATATGTGTGCTGTGTGAACAGGGCCTCAGAGGAACTGGTAACAGCTTAGTAAGTTTAGCACATGCTTCTGAGAAGCAGGCTACCGTCAGATCACAGAATGCAGTTCCAATACGATGGCTCAGCAGGTAACATACCTATTGCAGAGATCTGTGTATGGCCGGTAGATTATATCTTCAATGCCAGTGAAATACCCTTACAGGTATGGTCGTCTGGTGCAGGTATGTCTGTGTAACATGCCCGGGCTAAGAGCTCACAGAGAAAAGTACTGGCCTCTGGCATGGGGCCAGCCTGCACTTCACAGATTCGATTCCCACGATAAGGCTGACTCAGCCCTGCATCCTTCCGGGCTCAATACACTGAGTACCATAAATTGGGTAAAGATAACACCTGTTATTTAAAGTGCTACACAACTGCAGGAATGTGACCCATTGCACTGTTTAAAACAACAAACATTATTTATCGTGTGCATTGCTGGATCGAATGCCAGTTAGGCGGCGAAGGGGCTAATTCACTTGCCGTAGGGTTTTGCCTGTGACAGGAAGGTTAGCGGTTCCGATCCCCAAAAGATAGCATTTGGGGTTAATGCGCCTGCTGCAGAGATCCAAGTGTAGCCTGCAGGAAATGAGTTCCAATCGTAGCGAAATAGCTTAGAGGGCCATGTGTTTGCTGCAGTAGTGTGCATGTTCCCTATAGATCACGGGTAAAAATCCTTAAGGACCAACTTAAGCTTTCATCAGCCCAATAATGACAATAGACTACACATTGTGTATGGGTTGCTTGCTGCGACTGTTAATATAGCATTTGAATGCACCATGGAATGGAATTTTTTTTTAAAAAAATGTACAAACTAGTAATATGCTTTCCCCCAAATTGCAATTTTAATTCTGAAATTGTGAAGCAAGATTGATGTCGCGAACAACAGAAAGAACACCCCAAATATTAGAGAGTGAAAAGATGGGCATTTTGGAGCGGAACACATGAACATTTCCCACTGAACAAGTACAAGGCATGGGTCATAACGTGTTTTTAAAAAGGAATCAGACAGGAAAAGGCCCACATTATTAGTCTGAACATCAGAACCGCCCTTCTCAGAGAGCTGGTTGAGAAGTTCGAAGAGATGAGTGAATGCCTGCATTTACTTTCCCTCTTCCTCCCCTCACGCCCCT
Organism: Ambystoma mexicanum; assembly: GCF_040938575.1. Classification (NCBI taxonomy): domain Eukaryota; kingdom Metazoa; phylum Chordata; class Amphibia; order Caudata; family Ambystomatidae; genus Ambystoma; species Ambystoma mexicanum. Next base: position 690,483,345 of record NC_090938.1, read on the forward strand.
TTAAAATCATAGGCACACATTATATTTGCAAGTGTCTTTGAGACCTCTTGCCCACTTTGGACCACGGGAAGAAAGCACTGCTTAGCATCTCAACGGTGTGTATGCCGAGACAATCAGCCATCACTTAGGTGCTAATACGCGTGTACTCACTGGTAATGAGTTTCATGAAAGTGCTAATACGCTTGTAATCACTGTTAATGAGTTTCATGAAAGTGCTAATACGTAATACGTTTAATGAAAGCGCTTATGCGTGTAATCATTATTAATGAGTTTCATGAAAGTGCTAATACGCTTGTAATCACTGTTAATGAGTTTCATGAAAGTGCTAATAGGTAATACGTTTAATGAAAGCGCTTATGCTTGTAATCATTGTTAATGAGTTTCATGAAAGTGCTAATACGTTTCATGAAAGCGCTAATGCTTGTAGTCACTGTTAATGAGTTTCATGAAAGTGCTAATACGCTTGTAATCACTGTTAATGAGTTTCATGAAAGTGCTAATACGTAATACGTTTAATGAAAGCGCTTATGCGTGTAATCATTGCTAATGAGTTTCATGAAAGTGCTAATACGTTTCATGAAAGCGCTAATGCTTGTAATCACTGTTAATGAGTTTCATGAAAGTGCTAATACGCTTGTAATCACTGTTAATGAGTTTCATGAAAGTGCTAATACGTAATACGTTTAATGAAAGCGCTTATGCGTGTAATCATTGTTAATGAGTTTCATGAAAGTGCTAATACGCTTGTAATCACTGTTAATGAGTTTCATGAAAGTGCTAATAGGTAATACGTTTAATGAAAGCGCTTATGCTTGTAATCATTGTTAATGAGTTTCATGAAAGTGCTAATACGTTTCATGAAAGCGCTAATGCTTGTAGTCACTGTTAATGAGTTTCATGAAAGTGCTAATACGCTTGTAATCACTGTTAATGAGTTTCATGAAAGTGCTAATAGGTAATACGTTTAATGAAAGCGCTTATGCGTGTAATCATTGTTAATGAGTTTCATGAAAGTGCTAATACGTTTCATGAAAGCGCTAATGCTTGTAATCACTGTTAATGAGTTTCATGAAAGTGCTAATACGTTTCATGAAAGCGCTAATTCTTGTAATCACTGGTAATGAGTTTCATGAAAGTGCTTATACGTTTAATGAAAGCGCTTATGCTTGTAATCACTGATAATGAGTTTCATGAAAGTGCTAATACGTTTCATGAAAGCGCTAATGCTTGTAATCACTGTTAATGAGTTTCATGTAAGTGCTAATACGTTTCATGAAAGCGCTTATGCTTGTAGTCACTCTTAATGAGTTTCATGAAAGTGCTAATACGTTTCATGAAAGTGCTAATGCACATTTCATGAAAGTGCTAATGCTTGTACTCACTGGTAATGTGTTTCATTAAAGTGCTTATGCTTGTAATCACTGCAAGCATACCCGTGCTTCAGTGACGCATAAAGAAATAGGGCTTCCAACAGACACACATCTCCCCCCTGCCGTTGTCTGGCTGCTTTCTTTTCCCTGGCCTGGAACTCGGGGCATTTTTTAATTAGTTGATGCTTCTTTGTGAAGCAGCAGAGGGGCCTGTTCGCTTCCCGAAAGTTCAGGCTCCTGTGAGTGGCTGTGATCATTCGGAATATTATTAGCTGCAAGGTTTCAGGATTGAATGTTATTTTTCTGTCACCGTTCACATCCACAGCTGCCTTTTCTGTAACCTTTCCTGTCACGTGCTGCCACCCGCCTGCAGTGCAAACACAGGCGCGCTCTTACCGCTGAGTAATAGCCAAGATTATCCACAAGTGGGGCCTGAAGCTAATGTAGTTGGGCCCAACGCAGTGACATAAACATCTGTAAATGCCCCACAGCGCTGCTCAATGGGCATTTACAGATTTTGGGTGGGCCTTGCCCGCTCAGGCCCTACCCTGTCTGCGCCTCTGGGGCTGGGTGGAAAGCTCTAACTTGGCCAAGCCTGGCTTCCACAGCGGTGTACCCTTCTTCGCCATTCCCCTCGAGGGCCCTGACGACAACAGTTGGCAGAGGGTGTCTCCACCACCAGTCGACCAACTCTGAAAAGTACCATCCTTTCTGGGCAAAGTTTACAGGGATATAAAGAAACATTGCCCAGTACACTCTTATCCCCAGTAATCCCTGGACGGGTGTGCGATGCTGCCGCCACCTTGATCAAGCGGTTCCATGTGATAATGTCCCTGCAAAAATGTCGCCGTTTTTTGCGGAGACATTATTACATTGAACATGCGGGGGGGACCAACTTTTTTGTTTTTTATTTACAAGGGGTGCAGGGGACATCCCCACAACCCATCCCCATCCATAATGTCACCTTATATAATGTCACCAATGGCTTTTCCCGGTGACATTATGTATGGGGACATTATGTATGGGGACATCATGTATGGGGACATTATGTATTGGGACATCATGTATGGGGACATTATGTATGGGGACATCATGTATGGGGACATTCTGTAAGGGGACATTATGTATGGGGACATTATGTATGGTGACATTATGTATGGGGACATCATGTATGGGGACATCATGTATGGGGACATTATGTATGGGGACATCATGTATGGGGACATTATGTATGGGGACATTATGCATGGGGATGTTATTACCTTATACCGATCTAGCCTGGTAGGTTTGAGGCGAGGGGCTGCTGGAGTGGTGGCCACTTTCTAGCCTGTTGTCTGACGCCCACTGCTTTCTGATTTGCAGTGAACAATGCCGGGGTGGGCATGGTGGGCCCCCTCGAGTGTCAGTCCATCCAGGAGATGAAGTCCGTCTTTGAGACCAACTTCTTCGGCGTGGTGCGGATGATCAAGGAGGTCTTGCCGGACATGAAGAGAAGGCGGAGCGGGCACATCGTGGTGGTCAGCAGCGTCATGGGCCTACAAGGTGGGGCTCGAGGGGGCTGTCCTTGCCCACAGTGGCGTGTAAACACTCGCGAGAAGTCCCAGCCACTCTCCACTGCCCACGCTCACACATGCCTCTGCAGATTCTCTCTCACTCTCCCAAACTGGGTCTTCCTCATTTGGGGGTACCCCACCCTTCCCCTGCATCCCTGGTATGACACACCTCAGTTATGCATTGCCCACAACTCTGTGCTCATGCAAGCCACTGGAGTCTCAACTAATGCCCCCACACCGGTACGTGTATGCACCCCCGTGTCCACACCTCTGAGCTTATACACTCCAACGGAGTCTCACCCCGTGTCCACATCTCTAAGCTTATACACTCCAACGGAGTCTCACCCCGTGTCCACATCTCTGAGCTTGTACACTCCAACGGAGTCTCACCCCGTGTCCACATCTCTGAGCTTATTTATACACTTCAACAGAGTCTCACCCCGTGTCCACACCTCTGAGCTTATACACTCCAACGGAGTCTCACCCCGTGTCCACATCTCTAAGCTTATACACTCCAACGGAGTCTCACCCCGTGTCCACATCTCTAAGCTTATACACTCCAACGGAGTCTCACCCCGTGTCCACATCTCTAAGCTTATACACTCCAACGGAGTCTCACCCCGTGTCCACATCTCTGAGCTCATACACTTCAACAGAGTCTCACCCCGTGTCCACATCTCTAAGCTTATACACTCCAACGGAGTCTCACCCCGTTTCCACATCTCTGAGCTTATACACTCCAACGGAGTCTCACCCCGTGTCCACATCTCTGAGCTTATACACTCCAACGGAGTCTCACCCCGTGTCCACATCTCTAAGCTTATACACTCCAACAGAGTCTCACCCCGTGTCCACATCTCTAAGCTTATACACTCCAACGGAGTCTCACCCCGTGTCCACATCTCTGAGCTTATACACTCCAACGGAGTCTCACCCCGTGTCCACATCTCTGAGCTTATACACTTCAACAGAGTCTCACCCCGTGTCCACATCTCTGAGCTTATTTATACACTTCAACAGAGTCTCACCCCGTGTCCACACCTCTGAGCTTATACACTCCAACGGAGTCTCACCCCGTGTCCACATCTCTAAGCTTATACACTCCAACGGAGTCTCACACCGTGTCCACATCTCTAAGCTTATACACTCCAACGGAGTCTCACCCCGTGTCCACATCTCTGAGCTTATACACTCCAACGGAGTCTCACCCCGTGTCCACATCTCTGAGCTTATACACTCCAACGGAGTCTCACCCCGTGTCCACATCTCTGAGCTTATACACTCCAACGGAGTCTCACCCCGTGTCCACATCTCTGAGCTTATACACTTCAACAGAGTCTCACCCCGTGTCCACATCTCTGAGCTTATACACTCCAACGGAGTCTCACCCCGTGTCCACATCTCTAAGCTTATTTATACACTCCAACGGAGTCTCACCCCGTGTCCACATTTCTAAGCTTATACACTCCAACGGACTCTCACCCCGTGTCCACATCTCTGAGCTTATACACTCCAACTGAGTCTCACCCCGTGTCCACATCTCTGAGCTTATTTATACACTTCAACGGAGTCTCACCCCGTGTCCACATGTCTGAGCTTATACACTACAACGGAGTCTCACCCTGTGTCCAACATCTCTGAGTGTATACACTCCAATGGAGTCCCACCCTTTGTACACATTTCTAGGCTCATGCACTCCAATGGTATCTCACCAATTGCCTGCATGTCTGAGTACCAGTACTCTAAAAGAGTCTCACCCTTCACCCACATCTCTAAGCTCATACACTCCAATGGTGTCTCACCCATTGCCTACATGTTCTAAGGTCATGCACTCCTCTATAGTCTCTCCTATTGTCCACATCCCTGAGCGTGTAATCTCCAATGGAGTCTCGCCCATTGCCTGAATGTCTGAGTGCTAGCACTCCAACAGCATGTCAGATGCTCTCCACACCTTTGAGGACATGCATGCAATGGTATTTGACCCATTCCCCTTTTAATATTCCCTAAATCTTCCAAGAAACCTTCACTCATATCCCATATCACCAACGTCAGCCACCTGAGGTTTTGCTTACTTTTGTTGAATTTGTTTGTCAGCCATGTCCTGCAGTACTCAGGGTTATTCTCTGACTGGCTCCCGTATGAAGCTCCGCTAATGCACCCTATTCCCTGCTTGCAGAACCTTGTTATCCCAGTACTGAAATACACACATTTCTTCCAATGCACCTCAGTCCTCACCTTATGCATCAAAGAGTGAGACTCAGTTCTTGCACAGCCTGATCTGATAACCCCCTTGGCATTTCAGTACTGGTTTCCACAGACAGCTCTGGCAGTGCACCTTAACATTGGCTTGACACGGTGCCTGCAGTTTCAGAACTCAGATCCACCCCCAGCTCCACCCATGCACCTTAATCCTGCACTGAGCTATATATCTGGTTTTTACTTCATATGTTGATAAAGCCAATGTATGCCAGGCCGCCTCCTGCCCTGACACATCGCTTATGCCCATGGGGTGGGCATTGCTCTTCTACTCATAGGATGGAGGTCTCTTTCCCTTCCCCCCTGGATGGGAATGTGCTTACCCTAACCTTGCTCTGATGCCCCGGGATGCACTATCCTTGCCCTAAAACAGCTGGATGCCCCATGGCTGTGTTAAAGTTTTCCTAGCTTTGCCCAGTGCTCCTGGGGTAGACAACCATTTCCCTATAACACCTATGATGCCACTCGTGGATTTGTACTATTGGGATTAACTATCCTGGTACGGCGGCTCTGATGCCCCTGGGCTGGTGGCACTGCTTGGATGCCTCTTGGATAGACCCTTCTTCACCTGATGCACTTGGGGGTAGTTACCCTTACGCTTGGATTGTTCTGATGCCCCTGCCCTGGTATTGCCACAATGCCCCCAGTAGATCAGACAATGATCCTGATCTTGCTTTGAGGCCCATGGGATGGTCTCATCTCACCCTGATGCCACAAGACTGTCACACGTTAACACTTTACACTAAAACGTTAACAATACCTGCCTTATTTTAAAAACATTAACAATGTCCTGGACTGGTATTGCCCTGCAGCCTCTACTGACATCGCCCTCTCTTCTCTTCCAGGAATCATGTTCAATGACATCTACACAGCCTCCAAGTTCGCGGTGGAAGGTTTCTGTGAAAGCCTCATCTTTCAAGCCTTGAAGTTCAACATTTTGTGAGTGAGGCAAGAACTGGAGCTAATGGTTAAACTTGTGTTGTTCTGACGCCATCACCGGCCCTGTGATGCCGGGAGAGGGCAGGGGGGCGAGGACAGGGTGGCTGCCAAGGAGAGGAGACTGGGAATACCCGCCCCCCTCCACTAAATAAGAGTGGCCCATTGGTGGCATGGAACAGTCCAAGGCAGGAGAAAGTCGAAGGTCTTCCTTTCCCCATTCCAAGGCAGTCAAACCAGACACTAATACACATCAGTCCTGTCATAGCTAGGCGCACTTCAGAGAGCTGCCAGAAGTATGTTATTAAATTGCTGTGGCAGTATAATTGTGTGATCCTTGTAGACACCATGCTACAACTGGGAGTGGAAGTGGGAAACCGAAGTGTGAGATGCTTGTCCCCATCCAACCAGGTAGGATACGTAGCAGCTCAAGTCCCCAGCCCTCCCTCTTTACCAACACAAACACTTTCTCATGGACAGTTAATCGTGAGCGACAACGGACTAACACCAGAGCCGTAAACCTGACATGTCCCAACACCATGGTCAGGCAATTACTGATCATTACACACACCTGACTCTCATCACACTTCCCCACATGGATAAAAGGTGGAGCACGAAAGCTCACTCTGAGCAAGGAAAAGCACACGAGGAATCAGAAGTTTCCAAGATGGCAGTTTAACACAAGAAGAAAGGCTGCGAGACCGCAGAGGGTTGCAAGGAGGGAAGTACTCTTGATCTCTAGAACCCGTTATTGTCACAAGCCTTGGAAACGGAGAAGTCTAAGACCAGGAACTGAAGCTGAACAATCCTACACTGTGCATCAAAGGTATCCAGGGCGCTCCTGTGTCGATAACCCAGGCTGGGAGGAGCGGTTGCCGCTGTGGTACTGTCCTTAGCTCCTGCAAGGAAGCCACGCCAGTAAAAGCAGCACAGCCGGTGAGTCAGAGAAACTGATACAAAATCAGTTTGTGTTCGAACCAAGGCTGCAAGCGGCAACATTGTATGAAGAAATCCACAAAGGACAGTGTTTGAGATGCATGTGATGAGAGGCGCAAACAAGTGGAACTAAATGAGTGAATGTACTTTGAAAAAACCAAATAAGATACTGTGTACAGAGTGATCCAGTGCCACGTGGGTGCTCATTCGAAGGACTCTGTTAGGTATCCACATGAATGGCGACTACATTGTATCAAAGGAACTTTATATCAAAGTGGTCCTACAGTGGGTCAAGCTAAACCCTTTGCAGATTTGAATGTCTTCAATAAGTATAAAGTGAACTGCAATTGGTCTGAGCACGGCTGAGGGAGACTAATTGACATGATATGATATGATATTTTATTTGTATCGTGCTCGTACACAAGTGTTTCAGAGCGCGACTAGGCAAGGGAGGGGAAGAAGGGAGAACACAGCACAACATAAAAACGATCTTACTAGGCCCAGTGACATTGAGAACGCGCAAGTGCATGGGAAATGGAAAAGGGAAAAAGTGCATGGAAGTGGGAGAGTGGAAAGTGCAGAAGTCGAGGAGCGCAGATAAATAAAATAAATAGAAAATTGAGGCAAACTGTGGTAGTGCAGCCAGCAAGTAGCAAGTGCTGTGTTTAAGGCAGCAGACTGGGTAAGTCTGAATAAGTGCAGAAAAAAAGGAAAAATGGGGGGGCTGTATGGGTACAGATACAGTCCCCAGTGCAAGGGGTGGCGAGGAGGCAGTGCAGGAAGGTGGCAGGGTGAGCAGGTACCTGGGCCCAGGGGACAGAGGGTGGCCAGGTGCACAGTGCCAAGAGAGCAGATCAGCAGGGGAGAAGGGGAGCGAAGTCAGAAGCAAAGAGGAAGGTTTTGAGGTGCTTCCGGAACCGGAGATGGTTCTCCTCAAGTTTTAGAGTGGCAGGGAGGCTGTTCCAGAGGGAGGCCCCAGCCGAAGATAGAGATCTACCCCCAGCTCGTTTGTTTGAAAAACGACTGACCCTGAGGGAGTTAGAGGTAGAGAAGCGAAGAGCTCGAGAGGGGAGGTGTTTGCGGAGGGATAGCTGAAGGTATTTTGGACCCAGGCCCCAGAAAGCCTTGTGGACAATGCAGAGGGTTTTGAATGTAATCCTTGCATCCACTGGGAGCCAACGGAGAGATTTCAAAGCTAGAGAGATACGATCCCAGGGCTTGAGGCCAAGGACAAGTCTCGCAGTCCTGTTCTGGATAAGTTGTAGAGGGCGGAGAGTAGAGGCAGGTAGATTTAGAAAGAGGCTTTTACAACAGTCCAAGCTAGAGAGAACCAGAGCTTGGGATACCATGAGCTTCTGGGGGAAGGAGAGGCAGAATACCTCTGAGGAGGTGAAGTCGGAAGTTTGACTTTTTAGAGACATCAGAGATATGGGCCGAGAAGGAAAGTGTGGAGTCAAAGATGACGCCAAGGTTCTTAGCCTCGCAGGTAGGGGTAGGAGGAGGGCCAAGGGAGGCCGGCCAGAGGGTGAGGGAAAAGGATGGAGATGGTGTGCCCATGAGGAGGATCTCTGTCTTGCTGGCATTCAGACAAAGATCATTGGCGGCACACCAATTTTGAATGGCAGTTAGGCAGTCAGAGATGAGAGAGGGAGAGGAGGTGGCCGAGGGCAGCTGGAAAATGAGTTTAGTGTCATCAGCGTAGCACTGGAAATCTGAGCAGAAAATGGCAATGCAGTGAGCGAGAGTTGCCAGGTATTGGTTGAAAAGCCAGGGTGAGAGGTTAGACCCCTGGGGAACCCCACAGTTGGAGAGGAAGATAGATGATAGGAAAGACCCCAGTTGGACCTGGGAGGGTCCATCAGAGAGGAAAGAGGTCAGCCAGGCCAGAGCCTGATCAGTGATACCCAGATTATCATGGAGATGGTTGAGCAGGATGGTGTGGTTGACCGTGTCAAAGGCAGAAGATAGATCAAGAAGGATGAGGACAGAGGGAATGTTAGAATCAAGGTTGGAGAGCAGATCTTCCCGGATATTGAGGAGAGCAGTTTCCATGCTTCTGGCCACTCTGAAGCCAGACTGGTGGTCATGGAGACAACCAACAGAATCTGAATGAAGGTTAAGGTGAGAGATGGCCAGCTTTTCCAGGAGTTTGCCCAGAAAGGGGGTAATGGAAATTGGGCGATAATTTGCCGGACAGGAAAGATCAGCTGTGGGTTTCTTGAGAAGATGTAAAGTGAAAGTGAAAAAGGGATCTGAGTCCGGCTGAGGGCGATCCGCAGTGAACTGTGAGTCACACGAGAAGGAATTTTTTTTGGAACCTTAAAATAAAGGGATCTGAGCCCGGAAAAGCGGGGTGCACCATAATAGAAAAGGGATCTGAGCCCGGCTGAGGGTGATCCAGGGCGAGATACCCAAAGCACATAATTATAAGAAGAAAATAACTTTCTGGTTTTTTTTATACATCAGACCCTCTGAATCAAGAGACTTTAATGAGGAAAGAGACTTGGGCACAGATGGCCCTGATGCTAGAATTGGAACTGTATCCTCTTGTCGCGGAAGCTAAGAGTGTGTGCCTGGCTCAAGTGAACCGCCTTGCCCTGTGCTGAAAACGTGGGGAAGGGAGGCCAATGACCCAATCATCCTGACTTATCATTTTGTGAACACTTCTTTATTTTTCATGAACTTCACCCCACACTATTTGTAAATTAGCGGTAAGGATTGGCAATAGTTTTTTTAGTATAGGCCCTTTTATTTTGACAAGACTCCACTAGGACTGCATTATTATTTGATAGCCGTAGCTTGCTCCCATCTGTAGATTTTGGTTTAGATAGGCAATTTTCCACCTCCTTGTGAAAGTTCAATAAACCCCCTTGAACTGTGGTCACTTGTGTCTGTCTTACTTCGATACCATGCCTTCCTTAAACAAATTGGGGAACCCTGCAATTTCAGAAGTTTAGTCATAAAGCCTCCAACCCCTTGGTTGCCACGAAAGAATCAATAGGATTCGATACCTGTAGCAGCAGAGAGGCTACTATCCGTCCTGGCTAAAGGGGAACGATTCCCACTGACTTGGTTTATAATACCCCCTCCTATGTGTTACATAAGATTGCCCCCACAATGTGTCCTGGCTTGGAAGTTCAGTATAGACATTGCAGCATGCATCATTGATCCCGACTTCCGGGGAGACATAAAGGTTCTCTTACAGAATCATGGTGAAATCCCATTTGAAGTACATCGTGAGGACCAATTTGCCCAAGGAATTCTGGAAAAGGCTCCATTTCCTCATTTTAAAGAAAGTGAACCAGGCAAAACAGAAAGAGGTACCTTAGGCTTTGGGGAAACTGATAAACTTTCTAACATCGAAGGGAGAAGAGCCTACCATCCATCCCGACCAGACCTTCACCCAGCAAAATGATCAAGCCCTCCCTGAAGCTTTTTTATTAGCTATTCAAGAAGGAGAAGGTATAGAAAAAGGGGAGTCCTTTTTTCTTCTTAAAGCAGTGGTTGCTATAGAAAAGAAACATTTATAGAAGGCTTAGGAAAAACACAATTAGAAATCCCCAAAACCCACCGAAAGATCGTACTAGAGATTGTGCATACTCATATGACAGGGGGGGCACTTAGGACAATCCAAAACCCAGGCACAAATCAGTGGGAGGGTTTACTGGCCAGGTATCCACGCTGATATAAAAACCTTTATTCAGAAGAGGGAAATATGTCAGAAAACCAGCACTCACATCGCATTGCCTGACCCTCTGAATCCTTTACCAATCATAGAAGTCCCTTTTTCAAGAATCGGGATGGACATCATTGGACCTCTAGAAACATCTAGATTGGGTAACAAATATGTCCTCGTGATTGTTGATTATGCAACCAGATACCCTAAGGCATTCCCTATGCAGAACAATACTACCCAGCAAATTCTAAAGCATCTCCTTTCCAGGGTTGGCTTATCTAAGGAAATCCTGATGGATCAAGGTTTAGATTTTATGAGCAAGCTCATGGCGCTGAAGTCAAAGAGCTACTTCATATTACCACCTTACAAACTTCTGTCTACCATCCCCAAACAGATGGTTTGTTAGAGAGATTCAATAAAACACTTAAAATGATCCTAAGAAAGTTGGTAGATAAAGACAGGAAGGACTGGGACCGAATGATCCCCCGGGAACCATTTGCAGTAAGGAACAACCCTCAGGCATCTACTGGATTCTCTCCTTTTGCACTACTCTATGGTAGAGAGCCTAGAGATGTCCTGGATATGCTCTGGGAGACCTGGGAAGAACGAGAAGAGGCAACCATTCCCCTCTTGCAAACCTCTACCAGATTTCGAAAGCATATGGGATGTGTTCGAGATATAGTCTGTACTCATATGGAAAAAGCCCAAATCCAGCAAAAATCCACTTATGACAAAAAGGTGAGCTTAAGATCATTTTCCATAGGACATAAAGTACTAGTCCTCTTACCCACCTCGAAAACAAGCTTGTATCCAAGTGACATGGGCCATATAAAATACTGGAACGAATGGGAACCTGTACTTATTAGGTAGCCCAACCTGACAGGAAACAAAAGGTCCATCTATATCATGTAAATCGCTTAAAAGAGTGGAAGGAAAACCTGTCGGCCACACATGCTACGATACTATCCTGTTTGGTGCCAAAAGAGATAGACAACTTTGAATGAATTCGTCCAGAGCTATATATTCAACAACAAGAAGATTTAAAAGATTTAGTCACATCGTTTCCCAATGTATTCTCGGGGAAACCAGGAAGAGTAAAAGGCACCTATCACTACATAAGAACACCTAAAGAAAAAGTGGTTCATCTAAAACCGTATAGATTCCCCGAAAGCCCAGAAGCAGATAGTGGTTGAGGAAGTGAATAAGATGTTAAGAGCAAATATTATCGAGCCCTCTTCAAGCCCATGGTCCTCCCCTATCGTATTGGTTACCAAAGCTCACCATTCCTGAAGGTTTTGCATAGATTTCCACCAGGTTAATGCCATTTTCGACTTCGATGCATGCATATCCCATGCCACGCATCGATGACCGATTTGATAAACTCGGAAACGCCAGTTTTCTATCCACCCTAGATTTAATGAAAGGGTACTGGCAGGTCCCAGTATATGGGCCTGATAAGGAAAAGACAGCTTTCTCAATGCCCCTAGGACTATTTCAGTTCAAAGTCCTCCCTTTTGGGTTACACATCGCTCCAGCCAGTTTCCAATGATTTATGGACACAATATTACAGCCCTACTCCGATTTCTGTGGAGCTTATATTGGCGATATCATCATTTATAGTAAAACTTGGGACGACTATCTTTTCCATCTTTTTACTATGAGAGCCTTCAGAGAGGCCGGCCTAACTGGCAATCCCTCCAAATGTGGACTGGCTCAGTTAGCCGTGAAATACCTTGGCTTCTTTGTAGGTAATGGTAGTGCACAACCTCAGCGCGAGAAAGTGAAAGCTGTTTTAGATACCCCTACACCTAAAACTAAAAGAAATCTCAGAGCATTTCAAGGGTTAATCAGTTATTACCGTAGGTTTATCCCAAACTTCCCGGACAGGACAGCTAGGCTGACAAACTAAAGAACACTGAACCCCAGAAAATTAATTGGACTGACGAGGATTATATATGTTACAACATCCTAAAACAAACCCTGTGCCAGAACCAAATCCTAAAGGTAGTAGATTTCTCGAAAGAATTTGTATTGCAAACAGAGGCCTCCCTTACAGGGTTAGGAGCAGTCTTATCACAAGCCTGCGAAGGATTAGCACATACCATCTTGTTTACGAGTCGCAATCGTTTGCCACATGAAAACAATTACTCTGTGCTGGAATTAGAGGGCCTTGCCATCAAGTGGGCCATTATCCACCTTAGATACTACCTCCTAGAAAGAAAGTTCACACTTGTCACGGACCATTCTCTACTAGTTTGGATTAGCCAACGAAAGGACTCCAACCCTGACTACCATCACACTTCCCCACACGGATAAAAGGCGTAGCACGAAACACACTCTGAGCGAGGAAAAGCACATGAGGAAGCAGCAGTGCCAAGATGGCAGTTTAACACAAGAAGAAAGGCGGCGAGACCGGAAAGGGTTGCAGGGAGGGAGGTACCCTTGACCTCTAGAAACCGTTATTGTCACGAGCCTTGGAGAGTGAGAAGCCTAAGACCGGGAACTCAAGCTGAACAATCCTACACTGTACATCAATGGTATCCGGGGCGCTCCTGTGTCGATAACCCAGGCTGGGAGGAGCGATTGCCGCCGTGGTACTGTCCTTGGCTCCTGCAAGAAGTAACTGATGGTATCTTCCAGCTTTTCTTCTGTTGCGTGCCTGATGGAAGTTTCCAACTTTTGTTCTATTGAGTACCCAATGGCATTTTCCAGCTTCTCTTCTGTTGTGTACCGGATGGCATTTTCCAGCTTTTCTTCTCCAGTGTATCTGATGCCAGTTTTCATCTTTTCATTTGTTGAGTAACTGATGGCATTTACCAGCTTTTCTTCTGTTGAGTACCAGATGGAATGTCATGGCTTTTCTTCTGTTGAATTCCTGATAGCATTTTCCAGCTCTTCTTCCGTCTGTTGAATACATGATGGCATTTTTCAGCTTTTCATTTGTTGAGTACCCAATGGCATTTATCAGATTTTCTTCTGTTGAGTACCTGATGGCATTTTCCAGCTTTCCTTCGTTAACATACCTGGTGGCATTTTCCAGCTCTTCCCATATTGAGTGCCTGATGGCATTTTCCAACTTTTTGTCTGCTGTGTACCTGATGGCATTTTTCAGCTTTTCTTCTGTTGAGTACCTGATGGCATTTTCAAGCTTTTCCTCTGTTGCGCACCTGATGGCCTTTTCCAGCTTGTCTTTTGTTGCATAATTGATGGCTTTTACAGCTTTTCTTCTGTTGTGTAACCTGAGGAAATTGTCCTGCTTTTCTCCTGTTCCCCCTTCTGTTTGGTAATAACTTGCACTCCTGTCACGGCTACTTTGCATATTGTCTGATTGATCTGGCAGGCAGAGAACAGATGCCTGCTCACACCTCCTGCAGCCCCCTGAACACATCTGCACTCGTGCCTGCTCCCCCTTTTGCAGAGAAGAGAGGACAGCCCTTGGATACTTCTGGAATTAAGGAGAACTGGCTCACAAAACAGTGGGAAGCAAAGAAGCTGCTGCGCCATCCCTCTACAACCTAAAGTCCCTGCCAGATGTTGTGGATGGCACTGTGATCACTGAGGCCGCCAGATCACTGCCGTGCTCACACAGGCTTATCAAACACAGAGCTGTGCAAACACAGCATTACCCAAAGAATGAGACAGATGCTTCAGTGATGGTGTTCTCCGCCACTGGCATGTGTGGCTCCTTTTATTATGAGCACGTCATGATGTGGTCATGATTTAGGGTGACCAGCCGTCCCGGTTTTCCCGGGACAATCCGGGGAAATCACCCTCTGTCCCGGGGTCCCGGGAGTTTTTTAATTTTAGAAACCCCGTCTGAGGTTTGCATGGTTGGGTGGCTACGGCCCTGTTTTTGTCGAGACCAAATTTCGAAATCCCGAAATCGGGTCCCGGCACAACTCATCCTGCGTGAATGGGGGCGTGAAATGCCCATAGCCTTAACCCATGCGCAGTCCAAAAAGCCGGCGTTGGAAGAAACCCTTTTTCTCTTTTTCTCTTCCCTAGTCATCCCACACTCAGAATCTCATGTCCCAAAACAAACTAAAGTATTACCACAGGAAGTGTCCTCAAACACGGCTACTGTGTCGCCTTCATGCCCCAGTAAATTCACATCCCGCAATTCTATCTCCCAGACCGTTCAGCAGTGGTTAATGGAACATTTTCTTTCCTAATTCAATCATGTATTACCACAGTTACAAACCCCCTCCCACTCCCCAGTCATATGACCTAAAGGGGGGATGCACATATGCTAGCGTGACCAGATAAAAAAAAGGGGACAGGCCATAGACATAGAAGTAGGACTAACGCAAATACAGATGAAACTGTAGTCCTACTTCTATGTCGCAGGCCAGTTGCAGGGGGGAGGGGGTGTGCTCACAGGCACACCCCTCTCATTGGAGGAGAGCACCGGGGAGGGGAAGTGGGAGGAAATGGGGGCGTGAAAAGCTTTTCATGCCCCCATTCACGCCTCAAGAGTCGCACCGGGACCCGATTTCTGGATTTCGAAATCGGGTCCCTGGAAAAACCAGGACCGCAGGCATCCAACCATGCAAACCAGGGATGGGGTTTCTAAAATGAAAAACTCCCAGATCCCCGGGACAGAGGGTGATTTCCCGGGACTGTCCTGAGAAAACCGGGATCCCAGGAATCTTTTGCATCTCTGGTAAGAGGTGTGGGAGTCATTTAAGGGCAGCAGCCAGGAATCCGTACTGCATGGTGCGGCAAACTGTGGCTCTTCAGATGTTCTGGACTACCACTCCCATCAGCCCTTCAAGCCTAATCAATGGTAATGGAACATGGGATTCATAATCCAAATCCCCTGGAGTGCTGCAGGTTGCAGACGGCTACCCGATGCCTCCACAGGCTACACCCTTGGAGTCTCAATTCCTCATGCCAGAAGAATACATCCCCTTCAGTTCACCGCCCTCTCCTAGCGGAGCCGGAAAGGAAGCCATGCCCAGCACGCCTGTGACGCATCGTCTAATGGCAGGGCTGTCAATCATCCGATGCCGACCAGGGTTGCTACTGTGAACATTCTGCCTGCCTCGATTCTCTCAACACTTCCCAGTGAGTCTACCAGCGGAAAAGGCTACGTGATGTCACTATGTGTGGTGTCCTCAGTCAGGGTCAGAGGTCATCACGCGATGGCACTTCCTGTTATGGGTTCCCACTTATAATACCTTGGAAACGACCACAATACAAAGTAAGTCTATAGATGGAATTTATATTAAACACAGTGCACCGGGCTTGTAAAGCTCGCCAGGCATTTTAATGTGATTCTATGAAGAATGCTGAGCTGTGCCGACTACCAAATAGCCATGTCTCCAAAAAATGGTCAATCGATGAAGCATTAATAGGGGGGCCAGCCCCGTAGCCTCTCCCTCCCACTTTCTCTCCCGCATCTCCAAGATTTTCTCCAAGCCAATTCTGCCTTTTTTGCAGACTTTATTTTATTCTGATTAAATATGCACTATTGTGCCATTTGCATTTGGACTCTTTATTTTCGGCTCCATATTTTGGCGATGTCCTAGGTGGTCGCGGAGCATGTATTATGCCTAAAGCAACCCCTATGGAGACAGTGACATGACTGGAGGCCTAGGAGCAGATGAGAAGAATTGGGTTGAACCCAACTAAGCTCATGCTGATGGGCCTAAGGCCCGTAAGTTTGTCAACAGCCTTTACCTTCTCTCCCCAACCTCCAATGGCCACTGTTTCAAGTCCATAAGGAGTGACCTAAGCTGGCACTGCCTGAGCAAGTGCTGTTGCAAGAGGTGGATTTCCCCTCCTCCACCATTGCTGAAGAACCGCCCTGCCGGCTGCATGCAGTCGGTCCTAGGCAGCACTGGATTCCGGCCAAGTTGAATTCCACCTCTTATGGGTCTGCATGGCTGATAACATAGGCAGTCGAATCTTCGCCTTCTTCAAACCTCAGGTGAGACACCAGCTTAGCCAATCAGATATCTAATGGTTAATCTGAAGGCGGGCCAAACTTCCTCCTTCACAAGGTCTGCCTGTCACACGTGAGCTCTGATGTGACCGCTCTACCAAACATCAAAATAAACAGAATGCAGGTTCAATTCTCACAGCTCATAGAAACAAGGTGCATTCAGATTTTGTACTGAAATTATTTTGTTCTAATAGATTTGTTGATTTATTGTTCTAGATTTGCCTTTTCAGGTTTGATATGGCATTTAGACGTACAGACATGTCCTGGGTTGCGCAGTAAGACTGGGCTCGTGGACATCATGGATTCCCCACTTGTATAGGAAACTCACGCAGTCGTGCCTGGTGGGTGCGAGCCTGGGCATTGGTTCCCGTCAAAACCATTGACTGCTGTGTTAGCCTATCCGAGCACCAGTTTGACCCACTGAAAAAAAGTCCCAAATTGGACTTCTCAACCAATCAATAGACTAAAAACAAGCACTGTGCCCTTTCAAAGAGGCGTGTGCAAGGGTCTCCATTTGTCGCTAGGACCAAACTCAAAATCCTGTGCCTAGTCTAGTAATACTGTTCAGGGCCATCAGCCCACCCTCTCCCAGAGAACAAACTCATCCCAAGCACACACGGTAGAAGCCTTGGAGCAGGACGCCTCCTCCACCTTGCCCACTCCCAGGCTTGTGTACCCTTGGCCCAAGCAAGGGTGTCGACCTCCCTCACCCCGAACCAGGACCAGTCCTAATGGGAAGCACCACCCCCAACCCCCAGACCCGCTGGGTAGGGAGGGGTGCTGCACCTCAACATAAAATTACCGATAGCCACTGGGCTACACCCTGAGTTGTGAGATAACTGATGGATACAGAAAACAAGTGAATTTTATAGGGATCCCAACGAGGACCCCTCTTACACACTTTAAGGCCCGGTTCATGGAATTTTTAGCACAGCCCAAAGTGACCTTGCACTGCCAACAGACACCCTGATTCACAGAGAAGTACAAAGTGTATTTTTACAGTGCAAAGTCACTTTGCACTGCAAAAACCCTATCTAACATCTCCCCTTAAAACCCCTTTTCCCTACATAGCATCCTACTTAACAATAAGTTAATTATCATTCACTATATATTTGCATATCCCAACCCGGCGTGACATACACCGTTCTAGCATATCTTAAAGGTCAATATCAGTCGGTAATTCATAGGGTCACTTATGTCCCCCTTCTTAAATGTCAGAATTACCACTGATTGCTTCCAAGAAGGGGGCATATGTCCTGGTGACTTATTAATGGTCATTGAAAAGGCTACACGTATAGGGAACTGTCTTCTTATGAATTTGAAAGGCATATTGATATTAGATGGAATGAGGGGTATGCGCGGTATTAGAACAGTATCTAAGTTCCATCGATTACACGGGCCTCTATGATGTGTCTTTGTAGATACACAGGGGCTGATTCATGGAATTATGTGTGCCGAAAAACGGGCTTTGTGTGCCATTCTGCCCGCAAATCCCTGTTTCACAAATGGGGATTTGCGAGCAGAATGGTGCACAAAGCCTGTTTTTCGGCGCACATAATTCCATGAATCAGCCCGATAATTGTCAACCTTGTTCCATTGCAGAGTCCCCATGATGGCATAAGATTGCATAGTTGCATAATTACAGCACCTACTTTCAGTTGTAGCTCGTGAGGAGGCATTCGTCTTACAGCGTTTTGCTCTTTAGAGACTGCAATGTTGCACCAGTAATTAACTGTTCATTGACACTGGAACCGCCGTGCCCCGTGTGAAGTGAAATGGGGGTGGAAAGATGTAACTTAAAATTATTCTGCATGTTTGCGATAGAGGAAGGTGAAGGTGACCGTGTAGAATTGTGCTCATTCTGTTTGTTAAAATAATTGCTGTTTTTGAAGTGGAAGGGCACACAGAGGTGCACTTTGCCATTTGGAAAGCAGAAGGCAACGTAACAGTGATTTCATCAGATGAGTACGGAAACATACCTAAACGTTAAATATATATGGATACCACATATAACACAGACAAAATAAATGCTATGTAACAATGGGGTGCCTGCTGCAGTCAGTCAGCCCCTTTCAGTACCTTAAGGGCTGTCTCTGGTGGCTTTCTGGTAGCTGTTCTTTTTGGGGCCTGTCTCCTGCAGATGGATGATGGGGTCTGACCCCTCTTCTTTCTGTCCACCACATGGGGCAACCCACAGTCACTGCACAGCCAGCGCTCTTTGCAAATGTCCTGGGAGGCCCCCGGCGTGGTGGTCTGCACCTCCTGGCATACAGAGCCCAACATGACTTGTTTTGAAGGGCCTGGTTCGCTGGCCACGAGGCGGGCTGTCAGGTTGGCCCAGGCAGCACCTTGAACGTTGCCTGGGTTTTGGTTACTGCTGGCCCCATCCAGTCTGGGCCGACAAATGCCACAGACACAGGGTGGCAGAGCTGCCCCCAAGCATCAGAAACTCAGCCTCCTGACTTAGTCGCTGGGGGTGCATCCCAACACACCCACACAGGTCCATTTGATGGATTTAGGGCCAGAGGTGGGAGCTGGGGGGTGCTTGAGGCCACAGTCACCCAAGATAAGTCTCTCTCCTTCTCTGCTTTCTTTTTCTCGCCCTCCTTTCTTCAACCATCATTTCTAACTGTCGTCTTGTTTATTAAATCTAACTGAATTCTTTGTGTTCCCAACTCATTCTTGGGCGGGGGAGTTCTATATGGTTGTTTATTTTCTTGACCTTGGGGCTGGTTGGATTCTTCCAAAACACACAGACAGACCACACATCAATACAGAAACACATTACACATTTACAAACTATTTTTATTACCCTGGTGTCTGTGCCTTTTATTTACAAGTGTTCCCTTAGGGGGCAAGCATGCAGCCTCTACTAGCTAGGCCCCGTGGGGCCACAGTCTACACTCGGACTGGTATATTGGGCATTAGGGAAATGCCTGAAGTGCAGGCTCAACTTGTTAGTGTCAGCCAGCATTTTTGATCAAATTGGGCCAGTTATTTGGCCAAAGTGGACCAGTTGGATGAGTTACTTCACTGAGAAGCCAGTAGTTAAGACGATTGTTACTGAACACATATTCTTTAAAATGTACAATTTGCAACGCGTTTTACCAAAAATCTCCCCCTTGGGCATAACTCAAACAGACCATCATAAAAGGAATGCATTACCATTTGCAATTGTGGTCCACTTCTTAATTGGTGCCCCAGCACATTTTAGGGCCCAGTCTGACCCTTTCCACTCCACATCAGATGTGTGTAACTTGGTGACGGCCAGTGCACCATCCAGGCACTACATCTCAAGGTGGAGCCTCCCCAGGCATCATACCTTTGTCACAGGCTTCCACTCCAATTCAGGGTCTACTCACCTTTGGAAAGGCCTTGAAGACTTTTTGTATCTCCTAACAAGCAGGCAGCCATGACAGCAGGAAATCCTTAACACCCCTCTGCTTCCCCTTATTAGCAGGCAGCCATGACAGCAGGAAGTCCTTTAAAAACGGTCTGCTTCTCCTAGCCAGGAGGTAGCCATAACAACAAAGAAGCATTAGAACCTTTTACTACTCCTAACAAGCATGTTTTCTTGACAGCAGGAAGGCCATAAAAACCTTCTGCTTCCCAAAAACAGCTGGAAGATCTTAAAACCCCTGCTTCTCCTTACCAGCAAGAAGCCGTAACAAAAGGAAGGCCCTTCAAACCGCCTGCATCTGAAAACCAGTATGCAGCCATGAAATCAGGAAGGCCTTAAAAACCTTCTGCTTCTCCTAACCAGGAGGCCGCCATGAAATCGGGAAGGCCCTTGAAAACCTTCTGCTTCTCCTAACCAGGAGGCCGCCATGAAATCGGGAAGGCCTTAAAAACCTTCTGCTTCTCCTAACCAGGAGGCCGCCATCAAAACGGGAATTCTCCTAACCAGGAGGCTGCCATGAAATCAGGAAGGTCTTAAAAACCTTCTGCTTCTCCTAACCAGGAGGCCGCCATAACAACAAAGAAGCATTAGAACCTTTTACTACTCCTAACAAGCATGTTTTCTTGACAGCAGGAAGGCCATAAAAACCTTCTGCTTCCCAAAAACAGCAGGAAGATCTTAAAACCCCTGCTTCTCCTTACCAGCAAGAAGCCGTAACAAAAGGAAGGCCCTTCAAACTGCCTGCATCTGAAAACCAGTATGCAGCCATGAAATCAGGAAGGCCTTAAAAACCTTCTGCTTCTCCTAACCAGGAGGCCGCCATGAAATCGGGAAGGCCCTTGAAAACCTTCTGCTTCTCCTAACCAGGAGGCCGCCATGAAATCAGGAAGGCCTTAATAACCTTCTGCTTCTCCTAACGAGGAGGCCGCCATGAAATCGGGAAGGCCTTAAAAACCTTCTGCTTCTCCTAACCAGGAGGCCGCCATCAAAACGGGAATTCTCCTAACCAGGAGGCTGCCATGAAATCAGGAAGGCCTTAAAAACCTTCTGCTTCTCCTAACCAGGAGGCCGCCATGAAATCAGGAAGGCCTTAAAAACCTTCTGCTTCTCCTAACCAGGAGGCCGCCATGAAATCAGGAAGGCCATAAAAACCTTCTGCTTCCCAAAAACAGCAGGAAGATCTTAAAACCCCTGCTTCTCCTTACCAGCAAGAAGCCGTAACAAAAGGAAGGCCCTTCAAACCGCCTGCATCTGAAAACCAGCATGCATACATGAAACCAGGAAGGCCTTAAAAACCTTCTGCTTCTCCTAACCAGGAGGCAGCCATCAAAACGGGAAGGCATTAAAAACCACCTGCTTCTCCTTACCAGCTGGCAGCCATAACAGCAGGAATGCATTAAAACATCTGTTTCTCCCTTAAAGCAAGTGGCCCTGGCTGCAGGGAGGCCTTTAAAACCCTCTGCTTCTGCTTACCAATAGGCAGCCATGAAAGACGGACGGTTTTCAAAAGCTTCACTTCTCCTATCTAGAAGGTGTCCATGAAAGCAGGAGAGCCTTAAAACCCGTCTGCTTCTCCTAACCAGGTGGCAGCCATAAAAACGGGAAGGCCGTGTAACCTGTTTTAACCTGTAACAAGCAGGTGTCCATGAAAGCAGGAAGAACCTAAAAACAGTGGTCGAAGTGAGCGGGTGCGGTTAGCTTGTACAGCTCCTATACTTTTATTTTAAAAAGAAACCGTTCCGGAATGGTTTTGTTTTAAGAACAAATTGAAAGGAAGAAATTGAAACCTTCACTTTCAGTGCACTGCACTGAAAGTTCCCTTAAACAGCAGGCGCAAGTGTTTGGGGGGGTGTATTGTGTGTGGGACGGGTTGTGGCAATGGGGTTTGTGGGGAGCAGGGGCAGGCCAGCAGGGAACATAGCTCCACTACTTCTTTTCATACACTTCGACCACTGCCTAAAAACCTCTGCTTCACTTACAAGCAGACGACCAGGACAGCATGAAAGTCTCGAAGACCTCCACTTCTCCTACCCAGAAGTCAGCTATCACATCAGGAGGGCCTTCACACGTTCTGTTTCTCATAACCATTAGGAGGCCATGACAGCAGGAAGACCTTCAAAACCACGCCTTCTTCTTAATAGCAGGAGGCCATGACAGCAGGAAGCCCTTGAAAGCCACGCCTTCTTCTTAATAGCAGGCGGCCATGACAGCAGGAAGGCCTTCAAAACCACGCCTTCTTCTTACTAGCAGGCGGCCATGACAGCAGGAAGGCCTTAAAAACGTTCTGCGTCTTATAATCCCTGCCATTGTAGCATGCAGTGCACATGAATACAAATAAAGAATCCTCTCTTTACACTTGACTAATTTATGGTATTTAAAGTCAATTTAATTTTCAAGATTCAGCTAGAGCAAGAGAAAAGAGGGAGACTCCCATTGACCCTTCCTAGAAGCACAAGGGGTTGTAGACTGTGCCTGTCAGTGCAACGAGTGACTCGGTTGAAATGGGGCTTCGCGGCATGAGGAGTGACTGACATCTTGGGGTTTCTTTCAGCATCAGCCTGATAGAGCCGGGACCTGTGGTGACGGACTTCGAGATGAAGGTCTACGATGAAGCCATTCAGGGCGACTATTCCAAGACTGACCCCGAGACGGCCGACATGTTCACCAACCTGTACCTGAAGAACTGCAGGGCCGTCTTCTCCAGCCTGGGGCAGACCCCTGAGGAGATTGCAGAGGTAAGGAAGAGCAGCCAAAACTCCCCAGCCCTTTAAACGTGACTTGCTCGGTCTGAAGCCGGGAAACACCTTCATGAGGCCCTAAATCCCACACACATCAAACCCCAGCAGCTCCCCATACCCAGAACCGCTACCTAATGTCCAACTTCTCCAGACTAGGCCTGGCTCCCCGGCACCTCTTATACACCGGGAACACCTAACGTGTCCCCGGCTCTTACTGTCTACTACTCAAACCTCAAATGTATCTCCAGCCAACGCTCACACCCCACATTCCAGCCTCTAACGTGCTTCCTGCTTTCCCTGCAGCACCTGATCTACATACTGACCACAGAGAAGCCTCCCTTTCGACACCAGACCAACACGGTGTACACCCCGATCACTGCCCTGAAGCACGCAGACCCCAGCGGGGAGCTGGGCACGGACGTCTTCTACAAGATGGTCTTCCAGTACGAGGCCCTCATGCAGGCCAGCCTGAAGGCCATCAAACTGCTCCGCTGGAAAGCGCACAAGGTCCAGCAAGGGGTGCGCATGCTGGGGTTCTGAAGGTGCAGGCCCGGCAGGGGGGGACTGCATGTGGTGGTTTCCAAGGAGAAGGTACTGCAGGTGTTCCGCATACTGGGATTCTTAAGGTGCAGGCCCTGCAAGGAGTCTGTTTGCGGGAGTTTCGAAGGTCTACCTGCTGTATTCTGAGAGTGCTGCAGGGGTTATGCATGCTTGGATTCTAGGGGTGTTGCAGGGGGTCTGCCTGCTGAATTATTAAGGTACATTAGGTGGTGTGCATACTGGGATTCTGAAGCTGCAGCCGGAAGTCTGAATGCAGGGATTCTGAATGTGCAGCAGGAAGTCTGCATGTTCGGGATCTGAGGGTGCAGCAGGAAGTCTGCATGCTGGGATTATGAAGGCGCAGCAAAAAGTCTGCATGTTGGGGATCTGAGGGTGCACCAGAAGGTCTGTATGCAGGGGTTCTGAAGGCGCAATGATTGGTGTGCATGCTGGAGTTCTGAGGGTGCACCAGGAGGTCTGCATGCAGGGGTTCCGAAGGCGCAATGATTGGTGTGCATGCTGGAGTTCTGAGGGTGCACCAGGAGGTCTGCATGCAGGGTTCTGAAGGCGCAATGATTGGTGTGCATGCTGGAGTTCTGAGGGTGCACCACGAGATCTGCATGCAGGGTTCTGAAGGCGCAATGATTGGTGTGCATGCTGGAGTTCTGAGGGTGCACAAGGAGGTCTGTATGCAGGGATTCCGAAGGCGCAATGATTGGTGTGCATGCTGGAGTTATGAGGGTGCACCAGGAGGTCTGTATGCAGGGGTTCTGAAGCGCAATGATTGGTGTGCATGCTGGAGTTCTGAGGGTGCACCAGGAGGTCTGTATGCAGGGGTTCCGAAGGCGCAATGATTGGTGTGCATGCTGGAGTTCTGAGGGTGCACCAGGAGGTCTGTATGCAGGGGTTCTGAAGGCGCAATTATTGGTGTGCATGCTGGAGTTCTGAGGGTGCACCAGGAGGTCTGCATGCAGGGGTTCCGAAGGCGCAATGATTGGTGTGCATGCTGGAGTTCTGAGGGTGCACCAGGAGGTCTGCAATCAGGGGTTCCGAAGGCGCAATGAATGGTGTGCATGCTGGAGTTATGAGGGTGCACCAGGAGGTCTGCAATCAGGGGTTCTGAAGGCGCAATGAATGGTGTGCATGCTGGAGTTCTGAGGGTGCAGCAGGAGGTCTGCAATCAGGGGTTCTGAAGGCGCAATGAATGGTGTGCATGCTGGAGTTATGAGGGTGCACCAGGAGGTCTGTATGCAGGGGTTCTGAAGGCGCAATGATTGGTGTGCATGCTGGAGTTCTGAGGGTGCACCAGGAGGTCTGTATGCAGGGGTTCCGAAGGCGCAATGATTGGTGTGCATGCTGGAGTTCTGAGGGTGCACCAGGAGGTCTGCATGTAGGGGTTCTGAAGGCGCAATGAATGGTGTGCATGCTGGAGTTCTGAGGGTGCAGCAGGAGGTCTGCAATCAGGGGTTCTGAAGGCGCAATTAATGGTGTGCATGCTGGAGTTATGAGGGTGCACCAGGAGGTCTGTATGCAGGGGTTCTGAAGGCGCAATGATTGGTGTGCATGCTGGAGTTCTGAGGGTGCACCAGGAGTTCTGCATGCAGGGGTTCTGAAGGCGCAATGATTGGTGTGCATGCTGGAGTTCTGAGGGTGCACCAGGAGTTCTGCATGCAGGGTTCCGAAGGCGCAATTAATGGTGTGCATGCTGGAGTTCTGAGGGTGCACCAGGAGGTCTGCAATCAGGGGTTCTGAAGGCGAAATGAATGGTGTGCATGCTGGAGTTCTGAGGGTGCAGCAGGAGGTCTGCATGCGAGGCTTCGTAAGGTGCACTGGGAGGTCGGCATGTTGGGATTATGAAGGTGCAGGGAGGGACTGTATGTTGAAGTGATGAAGGTGTAGTGGATGTTGTGCGTGCTGGACATCTAAAGATTCAGTGGGAAGTCTGCATGCTGGGGTTCTGAAGGTGCAGCAGGAAGTCTGCATGCTGGGGTTCTGAAGGTGCAGCAGGAAGTCTGCATGCTGGGGTTCTGAAGGTGCAGTGGAAATTCCGCACACTACAGTTTTGAAGGTGCAGTGGAAGGTCTGCATGCTAATGTTATGCAGATGAACTAGGTGGTCTGCATGCTGGGATATGAAAGTAAATCAGGAGATCTGCAGGCTGTAAGGTGCAGTGGGAGGTCCGCATGCTGGGGCTCTGAAGGTGCAGTGGGAGGTATGCATGCTGGGGTTCTGAAGGTCCAGCGGGAGGTCTGCATGCTGGGGTTCTGAAGGTGCAGTGGGAGGTCTGCATACAGTGGTTCTGAAGGTGCCGTGGGAGGTATGAATGCTGGGGTTCTGCAGGTACAGCAGAGATTTGTATGTGCTGGGTGATGAAGGTGTAGTGGTTGGTGTACATGCTGGAGTTCTGAAGGTGCAGCACGAAATCTGCATGTTGGGGTTCGCAGGGTGCACCAGGAGATTTCTGTCAAGGGGTGCTAAAAGTGCAGTGGATGATGTGCATGCTGGGGTTCTGAAGGTGAGCATGCTGGGGTTCTGAAGGTGAAGCAAGAGTTCTGCATGCTGGGGTTCTGAAGGTAGAGTCGGAGGTCTGTGTACTGGGTTTCTCAAGAAGCAGCAGGACTGCGTGCTGGGCTTCTTGTGGTGCAGCGGGAGGTCTGTGTGCCGGTGTTCTAAGGTAGAGTGGGATGTCTGCATGCTGGGGTACTGAAGGTGCAGTGGAAGGTCTGCATGCTGGGATACTGAAGGTGCAGTAGGAGATCTGCATGCTGGAATACTGAAGGTGCAGTGGAAGGTCTGCATGCAGGGGTACTGAAGGTGCAGTGGAAGGTCTTCAAGCTGGGGTACTGAAGGTGCAGTGGAAGGTCTGCATGCTGGGATACTGAAGGTGCAGTAGGAGATCTGCATGCTGGAATACTGAAGGTGCAGTGGAAGGTCTGCATGCAGGGGTACTGAAGGTGCAGTGGAAGGTCTGCAAGCTGGGGCACTGAAGGTGCAGTGGAAGGTCTGCATGCTGGGATACTGAGGGTGCAGTGGGAGGTCTGCATGCTGGGATACTGAAGGTGCAGTGGGAGGTCTGCATGCTGGGATACTGAAGGTGCCGTGGAAGGTCTGTATGCTGGGGTTCTGAAGATGCAGTGGAAGGTCTGTATGCTGGGGTTCTGAATGTGGAGTGGGTGGTCTGCATGCTGGGTTCTTCAAAGCTCAAATGGTGGTCTTCTGTATGCTGGGCTTCTGGATGTGGAGTGGGTGGTCTGCATGCTCGGTTCTTCAAGGCGCACCGGGAGGTCTTTATGCTGGCGTTCTGCAGCTGCACTGGGAGGTCTGCATGCTGAGGTTTCTCAAGGAGCAGATGGTGGTCTGCGTGCTGGGGTTCTGGATGTGCTGTGGGAGGTCGCCATGCTGGGGTTCTGAAGGTGCTGTGGGAGGTCTGCATGCTGGGGTACTGCAGTGGCAGTGGAAGGTCTGCATGCTGGGGTTCTGAAGGTGCAGTGGAAGGTCTGCAAGCTGGGGTACTGAAGGTGCAGTGGAAGGTCGGCATGCTGGAATACTGAAGGTGCAGTGGCAGGTCTGCATGCTGGGGTACTGAAGGTGCAGTGGAAGGTCTGTATGCTGGGGTACTGAAGGTGCCATGGAAGGTCTGTATGCTGGGGTTCTGAATGTGGAGTGGGTGGTCTGCATGCTCGGTTCTTCAAGGCGCACCGGGTGGTCTTTATGCTGGCGTTCTGCAGCTGCACTGGGAGGTCTGCATGCTGAGGTTTCTCAAGGAGCAGATGGTGGTCTGCTTGCTGGGGTTCTGGATGTGCTGTGGGAGGTCGCCATGCTGGGGTTCTGAAGGTGCTGTGGGAGGTCTGCATGCTGGGGTACTGCAGTGGCAGTGGAAGGTCTGCATGCTGGGGTACTGAAGGTGCAATGGAAGGTCTGCATGCTGAGATACTGAAGGTGCAGTGGAAGGTCTGCAAGCTGGGGTACTGAAGGTGCAGTGGAAGATCTGCATGCTGGGGTACTGAAGGTGCAGTGGAAGGTCTGTATGCTGGGGTACTGAAGGTGCCATGGAAGGTCTTTATGCTGGGGTTCTGAATGTGGAGTGGGTGGTCTGCATGCTCGGTTCTTCAAGGCGCACCGGGTGGTCTTTATGCTGGCGTTCTGCAGCTGCACTGGGAGGTCTGCATGCTGAGGTTTCTCAAGGAGCAGATGGTGGTCTGCGTGCTGGGG
The DNA here is from genome assembly GCF_040938575.1 of Ambystoma mexicanum. NCBI lineage: Eukaryota > Metazoa > Chordata > Amphibia > Caudata > Ambystomatidae > Ambystoma > Ambystoma mexicanum. Next base: position 690,510,909 of record NC_090938.1, read on the forward strand.
TTCTGGATGTGCTGTGGGAGGTCGCCATGCTGGGGTTCTGAGGGTGCTGTGGGAGGTCTGCATGCTGGGGTACTGCAGTGGCAGTGGAAGGTCTGCATGCTGGGATACTGAAGGTGCAGTGGAAGGTCTGCAAGCTGGGGTACTGAAGGTGCAGCAGAAGGTCTGCTAGCTGGGGTACTGAAGGTGCAGTGGAAGGTCTGCAAGCTGGGGTACTGAAGGTGCAGTGGAAGGTCTGCATGCTGGGATACTGAAGGTGCAGTGGGAGGTCTGCATGCTGGAATACTGAAGGTGCAGTGGAAGGTCTGCATGCTGGGGTACTGAAGGTGCAGTGGAAGGTCTGCAAGCTGGGGTACTGAAGGTGCAGTGGAAGGTCTGCATGCTGGGATACTGAAGGTGCAGTGGGAGGTCTGCATGCTGGAATACTGAAGGTGCAGTGGAAGGTCTGCATGCTAGGGTACTGAAGGTGCAGTGGAAAGTCTGCAAGCTGGGGTACTGAAGGTGCAGTGGAAGATCTGCATGCTGGGATACTGAAGGTGCAGTGGGAGGTTTGCATGCTGGGATACTGAAGGTGCAGTGGAAGGTCTGGTAGCTGGGGTACTGAAGGTGCAGTGGAAGGTCTGCAAGCTGGGGTTTTGAAGGTGCAGGGGTGGCCTTGCTCGGGTTCTGAAGGTGCATTGGGAGGTATATATGCTGGGGTTCTGAAGGTAAAGCAGGGATTCTGCACCTTGGGGTTCTGAAGGTTCGGCTGATATCCACATGCTGGGGTTTGGAGTCCAGCCGGGTCCAGCGGCAGGGGAGGTTAGGATCTTGGGGTCCTGAAGTCCCAGCCAGGAGTCAGTATGTTTGGGTAATGTACTCTGAAGGCCCCAGATCAGTGATGGGAAACCTGTGGCCCTTCACATGTTTTAGCCTACAGCTCCCATCCTCCTTAGCCAGCATAGTCAATGGTGAGCTGTAGGCCGAAACATCTAGAGGGTCTCAGCTTGCGCCCCACTCTCTCAGATAAGAGGCGGAGAAGGGGGAAGGGCTGGTGTAGCAATATGCAGGAGGAGGCTAAGCAGTGGGTTGGGGGTGCAGACAGGTGTTTGAGAGTGCTCTCTCCGTGCAGTTCAGATGAAGGTGTGGGGTTGGACTTTTACTGTTTTTTGTGTGTAAGGAATACAGAGGCTTCTTATAGCGGAACCAAATCCCACTGGGGGCCCGTTTGTGTTTCGCCCTAGGTAGGGCTTTCTGTAATCGATGAAGCCCACAATTGATGGTTTGTAGCAAACCCGGATCTACCCAGGTTCGGGGTCCATCTTGAAAGGCTCCTGTACTCTGCTAGCCATGTTTGCCGTTCCATCTAGTCACTGCCCTCCGGCATTGCCACTGAAAATGACTGTTTCCTATTGCATGAGTTTGCAAAGTTTGGCTTTCCAGGTGGTTTGGACTACAACTCCCATCAACCCTAGCCAGCACAGTTAATGATTGGGGGTCATGGGAGTCATAGTCCACAACATATGACGAGCTGCACTATTGCATTCAGACCCCTTCCAAATCACAGTAGTAGTGCCCTGCAGAAGCTGAAAGAGCACATAAGAAATGCTTGCTACCGATTGCAAGCCATTAAGGGGCCCAACAGAGGTCAAGCAGATGGAACTGCCCCCTGGAAATGCAATGCAAGCGGCTGCTTTGCTGTGACACCACAGAGGGCTGCAGGCAAAATGTGAGGGCTTAGGTTCTAGCCAGTAAGAAGGTAGCTGTGGTGTAAAGCTTTGCGTCAGCTCTAATGCCACGGAGTGGCCGAAAACCTTGGGCTCCAAAGTCTGGCAGTGCCTCAAGTTAACCACAGCAACCAGTCCAATTGCTGTGTAGATTACCCATGACTGTGCAAATAAACTCTTATTTTTCACGAATCAAATATCCTGTGCTTTCTTGTTCATACTATGGCATATATGTTTGCACTTATTCTCCCGTCCCTGCCCCTCCCAGGCCCTCATCCTGCATTTGCCCCCACACCTCCCCTGCCTACACTTAGCTGGTTGGCTTGCACCACTTGCAGCCTTCCAGCCCTTTAGCTTGCACATAGTTGTGGACCCCCCTTCACTCTCTTCTTCCCCCTGGCCTCCTCCACCTGGCCTCCTTGGCACTCTCCTTCTCTTGGGCCCGTCCACCCAGTTCCAGCACTTCCCCAACTCCCTACCCCTGTGCACTTCTCGCTACCGCACTTGCATGATCTTAATGTGGCAAGGCCTACTAGGATCGCTACTTTCCTCCTTCCTGCCCCCCCTCCTGTCTTGTTGCGCCTCGAAACCCTCACGTATAGGCGCATTACAAATGAATAATAAATACAAAGAAATATTCAGTCTGCTTGCAAATAAACTTTTATTTTTCACAAATCAAATATCCTGTGTTTGCTTGTTCATACTACGACATGCATGGTTGGGATGTATATAGTGCAAACCTTGCTAGCTGTAGAAAAACAAGGGGTTGAAAAGTCAATAGATCCTGCTTTGTAAATGTAGAGTAGGGGGTCTGCAAGCTGTGGCTCCCCAGATGTTCTGGAAGAAGAATCCCCTGGGAGTTGCAGTCCAAAGCAAAGCTTCCAGGCCCCTGATCCGGGGTGCTCTATATTTTATAAAGCCCAAAGGGACAAGAAAGGACTTATTCTGAACATTTGTAAAGCCAGACCTATCGGCTTTGCCAGCAACCTTACATTCGTTTCTCTCACCAGCTCATGTCATGCATCCTCCAGTCATCAGCCGAGTTTCATTCTCAAAATACCTTCAGCTATCCCTCCGCAAATACCTCCCCTCTCAAGCTCTTCGCTCCTCTACCTCCAACTCACTCAGGGTCAGTCGTTTTTCTAAGAAACGAGCTGGGGTAGATCTCTGACTTCGGCTGGGGCCTCCCTCTGGAAGAGCCTCCCTGCCACTCTCAAACTTGAGGAGAACCATCTCCGGTTCCGGAAGCACCTCAAGACCTTCCTCTTTTCTTCTGCCTTCGCTCCCTCTCTCCCCTGCTGATCTGTTCTCTCTTGGCACCGTGCACCTGGCCACCCTCTGTCTTTTGGGCCCAGGTACCTGCTCATCCTGCCACCCTCCCGCACTGCCTCCGGGCCACCCCTTGCACTGGGGTCTGTATCTATACCCATACAGCACCCCCTTTTTCTTCCTGCACTTATCAGACCTACCCTGTTTGCTGCCTTAAACCGAGCACTTGCAAATTGCTGGCTGCATTACCACTGTTTGTTGCCTTTATTATTTGTTTATTGTTATTTATCTGTTTCTCCTCTGCTTCGCACTTTCCACCTCTCCCCCCCTTCCATGCACTTTTCCCCTCCCCCCTCTCCCATGCACTTGCGCATTCTCAATGTCACTGGGCCTAGTAAGATCGCTGTTTTGTTCTCCCCTGTTCCCCTCCCTTGTTGCGCTCTGAAACACTTGTGTACGAGCGCGATAGAAATAAAATATCAATCAGTCAATATCACTGAAGACCTGCACTGCTGCTTTCTACCAGACAAGAAAAGGGCGTGTCAGCAAATGCGATGCACAAGCAGCCACCCACCTCCTCCAGTGACTTTGAAACATACTTACACTTACTACTAATTGCATATGTAATAAACACTAATCTGTTAGTGAAAATGTTCTATAAACTAAGACTGAGATTATTTAAAGGCAATGTATGGATACACTTCATGCCACAGTTCAAAGTCCTCACACACAAGGAAAATGCACAGTGAAATGAAACATTACTGAGCTGACACACAACTAAACAATATCACTATCAGCAGTGTTCTACTATGGCAATCACCCCTGCAGCGTGTTTCACACCGGTAACGGCCCTCCAGCCTGAGCCTAGGCAGCCCAAGCAAAGCGAGGGTCCCGGTGAGGTCTCAAGCCATTATCGGCCATGGAACGCCCCTCTACAAGGAAGTGATAAGTATTGGCACCATGAGGTTCTGTACGGGTTGCAAATAGTTTAAAAAGAAATGTCAGCTGGTTCCACGAATTTTGCATGAGCCCAATCTCCCGTGAAAATAAAGTTGGGCACTGCCATAGCAAATAGAAAAGGGACTAAGTCCCTTTTCTATTTTCATGATGGCAACCCAACGGGAAGGAGCGGTGATGCCAGGAGATCCAGCAGGTAAGTGGGTGGGGTGGGGGTTAGGAGATTGTGTGGGGGGATAATGAGGGGAGGAAGAGGGACGGCCAGGGGCAGTGGGCTGTAGGAGAAGCTGGGGGAGGGGGTACAATATTGCAATAAGCCTCTGTTGGCTGGAAAGATGGCCAGTTCACTGTCAGTTCTCACCTGTGTTTCAAGCCACCTGATTGGCTGAGCGCCCTTCCCCTGATGCGAATATTTGAAGATGGCGCTTGTGAAAACACTGAGTTAAGATGCAATGAGCCAATGAAAGGTGAAGAAAAAGGCCACACACCACGTTCGGGATGCAAAAAGGTGGATTTATTCCAAGGGCCAATGTGTTTCACGCTCAAAAGCGCTTTCTCAGGGTGTCCAACAGAAGGTATGTCTGCGTTACTTATAACTGAAAAAGTCCAAAAGCAATTCAAAATAAAAGGATGGACAAGGAGAACGTTTTAGGTCAGCTCTAATACTATCGAGCTAAGAAGGGTCAATCCCTCAACAATGTCAACACCTGAAACAGACTGTATCAAGCCAACTCTGAAGGCCTGTCTGGCAGAGAATGGCAGGCTGAAAAAAAGTGAAAATGCAAAATTACAAAGAAAAGAATTATGGTTATTCTATGCGCTGTGCAAAGATGTTACCCAAAGGTTGTAAAGAGTAATTTCTAAGTCCAATTGTTTAGAAAAAATGATCAGCCTCCATAGTCATCAGGCTAAGCCTTTCTGAACTTAAGAGGAAAGTAAAATGAGAGCCATTTGCAGACACGGAAGGAGTGACTGGGAGAGAGAATGTTGTACAGCTGGAAAGGGGCTACTCCACAGGCTCAAGGTCTGAGCCTGGGACAATCCGGAAGAGAGAGCCTCTTGGTTACATCAGAAATGACTTGTATCCATGTTCAAGCCCTCTTCTGCCCTGTGCAGCATCTATATCCACCGTGCCGCACTCCGTCTAAGACGTAGAAGTCATTTCCTGCCACTTGGCACTGATTCAATCTGTTACATCGAAAAAGAATTCACGCAGGTGGGAATTCGTTCATGAAATTCTTGAAGGGGACCGGCAACTGCGGATCTCATTTCGTTGGTCCAAATTCCTTTAACATATTATGTGATTTGGGTCTTCAATTTATGTTTTGGTCTCCGTGGGTAGATCTTCCTGCAGGGACACACCAAAACAAGTCCAATGAAGGTATACCAACAGTTGAGCAATTTCTTGATTGTAAATGCCCGGTTCGACGCTATGAAAGGCACTCTCTTCAGGCCTCGAGGGCCAGATCCATGCTGGATTTTCAGGATAACCCTCATTAAAATTCATGAAATAAATTTGCATACAATGATTCTAAATGTATGCACATTTTTGTTCATGAATATTCATGAGTGATACCTGGAAAACCTGTCAGGATTACGGCCCTCGAGGCCCGGAGTTGGACAACCCTACAGGGATCAGCCTATCGCCCTGCCTTGGGAGCCTCGTTATTCTATCCTTGCATCATATGGTGGCAGCCAGACAAATGGAAGGCAAATGAATATAACAAAAAATAACAAAGGCATCTATTTCCCACGCACCATAAATAACAACAGTCATGAAAAAAGCAATGTAATGCAGCACGAAAGTTGAGCAAACATGTACAAAGCAGCATGGAAAGCAAAGAGGCTCTTAAAAGCATCATTCAACAGCACACTCTCAAGCTTGGAGACATTCGCCATGGCTTCTCCACAATTGCTGATCCACTACGCAAGCCTTCGCCGCGACGCTTTCACCAGCCGCTATGTTTCTCTTCTCTGTTGCACGTTCCCCTCCTTAACTTTAGCAGATATTGCAAGTTGGGATGGAGGAGTGGGAATCTGCCAGTATTTAGCCATGACCCAGGCAGCACCCTCCTCCCGTCAAAAAAAGTAAGAATATCAATAAGAGCAGCACCTAGCAATGCACTGGGCAGGGCTGATTAAAGAAGCAACATTCTGCAGCTCTCCCGCCAATCTACAGAGTAGACCTGGATTCTGCAAAGTGGCCATTCCCATAACCAAGTGTTCACCGCGATGCACTCAAACCGATGCATCACAGAACAGCTGATTAGTTCCAAGACCCTTTACAATTTGATTCAAGGCCTCTACCAGAGAGGTGAAACTTTCTACAGCCAGATCAAAAAAGGGCGCCACACAAAGAGAAAGGAATAGGGAGAGAGCTATCACGGGGTCAAGGGAGACACAGTGATCTTCCTCAAGTGCAGATTAGAGGGGACCAATCTGATGTGTGCCAGGGTTGTTATTCCGGATTCTTCTGGGTTGGGTGGGGTAGGCCTGTTTTCTGGTGGTTCTTTCCTTCTTGCATCTCATGGATTCTGGTCCTGTGATATTGTGGCTTTCGATGCCGCTGAGACCTCCAGAGATGGTGAGATGGTGAACATTGTTGTCATAGCCTCATATGTGTATGCGGCCATTTCGAAGGGGATGCTGCTTGGAGGAATAACCAGTCTAGACATGAAGATTGGGGTAATGTGGTAGTATTTTTTCAATCCTGCGATGACACTGACGTTGACATGCTGGGCAGCATTCAAAGGGACCATGGAGGTGGTTGGATCACCTGGCAAGGTGAACGTTTCCCCCGTCCAAAATAATTCTACATCAGTTTCATGGAGGTCCCCTGGGGCCCATAGTTACAGGCCAGAGTGTACCATTAGTACCTCAGCCCAATAGCGTACTAATAGTGCTTTTATTCCAGTTGCGAGGCGAGTTGCGCTTCGCAGCTGAAAAAAAAAATGCCCGCCCCGGAATGGGAACATTGTCCATTTTCCCTTTCTGTGGCGCCATAGTAAACAAACAAAATGGCCACCATGGAAGGGGAGAAGGGACTACACGTAGTCCCCTTTCCCTTTCCATGGTGGCCATTAGAGTAAATGAAAAAAAAGGTAAACAAAAAAAATGGTTGCCATGGATCAGGGAGAAGGGACTACACATAGTTCCTGGAAATGGTGACTCAACTTTCTCAGTTAAGCTGCTGTGTGTGTTAACACCAGCTCTGTTTGAGACACTGGGTGTTGTGGGAAACCTGAGGGTATTCTCCCAAGTAGATCTCGAGAATCCCTTATTCAGGTGGCCAGGGAAGGGCTAGCACTCTCAGATCCCAACCCTGGGGTGGATGAGCGAGGGAGGATCACCTGGGTAGGGGAGCCCGGGATTGTGCTCGGGTAAATGCCCCAGGTGAGACGCTGTATTATACCAGCGAAGGATGGAGTCCTTGAGGCTTTTGTAGGCTGTACCACATCTGCCTCCATTCCTCCCATTGAATCTCTGTTGCCCAAATCCAATGACCCCTCTGTATACAACAAATCTCCTAGGATCCCAAATCCTGTTGCATTCAGAAACTCTCTCTCCCAGAATCCCTGTTTTCCTGTTTCCTACCCGAATACTCCCAATCATTCTTCTCCATGTTCCTCTGATAATTATTCCGGAACACCCAGTCTACTTTGACCAAACACTACTGTTCACCAATTTCATGATAATAATCCCGGTCATTCCCGTTTGTTTCATAAACTCTACCAATCTCGTCCTTCTGAGTTTTCCAACCCCCCCAGCCCCCTAGTACAGGGGTTATAATTCCATATAACACCTTTTCCCCATCCTACCCCGTGGGATACTTAGCAACTCTACCCTCCTTTTCCTAACACAAACACTTTCCCATACCGTGAAAAACAACAGACTAACAAATTATCCGTTTACCTAACATGTCCCAACACAAGTGTCTGGCAAAGTCAGGCAATTGAGCAGAACCACACACACCTGACGACCCTTTCCTTTCCTCACATAATAGGTGGAGCACAAGAGCACATTACGAGCAAGGCAAACCGCACAATGAGACAGCTATCCCAGTACGGCAATTCAAGAGGAGGAGAAAGGCGTCGAGAAACACAGGGGTGACAAGGAGAGAAGCGACCTTGCCCTTTCCAACCGAGACAAGCAAAGCCTCCATGAAAGGAATTATAAGACCACGAAGAATAGCCAGCGTGTGTTGCAGCAGATTTCAATGGTACACAGAGCCCTCCTATAATGATAATCAGGACATGGAGAGACGCTTGCTACCGTGGTACCGTCCTTGATTCCAGAGTCAAGAAAAGCTAAGTAGTTCATCACAGCCGGTGAGTGGAGGGGAGAACCGATAAGAAACCGAACTTTGTTGAACGAAAGTTGCAAATGGCAAAGTAAAGGGAAATCAAAGAACTGTTAACTCTTCAGGGGAAAAACAGCTGCAGAGGGTTCCGGGACCACATGGGTGCTCACTTGAGAGACTCTGGTAAATTGCCCTACTGTTGAAACTACCGAATCCAGAAGGCCGAAGGAGAGCCTCAAGAAAAGGTCAAAGTGGTCATACAGGGGTCTAGCAAAACCCCCTGTACAGTAGAAAGTCTTTGACCGGCACGTAATTGGAAAGCCAAGGGAGATGAATCCCTCATAGTGAGAAAGGGGAAGGAACTGTGTGGTTGGCAAGAGTGAACCCGACGGAGGGATGCCGACAGGAAGGGGCGAATCATGATGTCCCAATGAACATGGTGTTGTCAAGAGTGAACCCGACGGAGGGATGCCGACAGGAAGGGGCGAATCATGATGTCCCAATGAACATGGTGTTGTCAACAGTGAACCTGACAGAGGGATGTCCACAGTGAACATTTAAAAAAGACATCACCCAACGACACGTGAATGCTGTAGTGAACCCGACAGAGGGGGGCAAACATTTGAGAAGGGTCTGAGCCCAGAAGAGGGGGATCCAGGGGTGAAAATCCATCACCCAATGACACGTGAATGCCGTAGTGAACCCAATGGAGGGAGACAAACATTTGAGAAGGGTCTGAGTCTGGAAGAGGGGGGATACAGGGGTGAAAAGCCATCACCCAATAACACGTGAATATAGGAAATCTCCTTGAATACAAGTCATAGTGAACCCGATGCAGGGAGGCTGACATTCGAGCGGGGTCTGAGCCGGAAGAGGGGGACCCAGGGGTGAAGAATCCTCACCCAAAGTACATACTGAAAGGAGCTTTTTGTTTGTTATTTTGAACATATCAGGTCCTTTGAGGCCAAAGACTTTTTGTAGAAAAGAGACTTAACCACCGGAGGTCCTGATACCTGAGAAAGGAAACTGTAGTCTCGTGCCCAGAAAGCTTGAGAGTGTGCTGTGCTCAGGAGTCCCACCTTGCTACCACATCCTGAATTAACATTTGTGAACACTTCTTTGTTTCTTGTGAACCCTATCCCACACCCTTTTTGTATTTAGTTGTAAGTATAGGCAATAGTTTTTCTTGTATAGGCCCTTTTATTTGACAAGAACCGACTAGACAGGCTGGGACTGGGACATGAAATAGGCTCTGACACCAGAAAAAAATTGGCCCACCCCTCGCCTCAAAAAAGTGGCCCTGAAACCATCATCCGTGATTCACGTCAATTCACAACTTTACAGAAAATGCTACGTATGGAGGGTTCATGTGTCTGTTGCATGTTATGTTTTGTGTAAACGCTTGAGAAAGTGATAACATTCCTTTTGTTGTTATTTTTAAAAACAACAGCATCACATAGCTGAATATTTTGCAGAACCAGACTCAAGGGATGTCTACTCGTTGCCACCAGTAATGAAAATAGAGTTGCATTAAATAAGCAGTACAGCCAAATGATGACACCGGAAAGTACCTTGCCAGTTCTATTTGTGCTCAAATATTACATTACAACACAAGTCATAAAATAACATAACTTTGCATACTTATAGTTCTGTGACAGGGTCCACAGCTCCGAGGCGCAGGAGATGAGTGGCATGAACCAACCTCCCCCACTGCGGTTATGGGACCTGTTGTAAGTCGATGCTTATACAGGGCTCCGCAACCCCGGCAAGGAAAGAGGGTTAGGGTGACGATGGTTGGATAGGAAGGGGAGAAGTAGGGAAACCAGAATGCGGTACAGGGAGAGAATATGGATAGGTTGGGGATGTTATCGTAAGGTTCTGACCACTGCACACACTTCCAGCGAGCTGGTACACTCATAGAGCACGTGCATAACCAATACAGGCTATTACTTCTATGTTTGTAGGTAGTCACAAAATGACATGCTATTCCCAACTGTGTATGTTCCAACTTAACTGTAAACTATGTATCCTTCTATGTGGCTTCTGGCTTGAATGATGATGCTCTTTCACCCAATCATGTAACAGTAAGCATGCAACAGCCTTCCCACACAGCTCAGTACTCATTGCCCCTGTGCAGTTTCCTCCATGGCAGAACCAAAAACGCAAAATGCTGGTGTGGGCCGGTTTATTTGGTCAAAGTGGGCCACTTCTTGGCCAATGTGGTCAGTTTGATGAGCAACTTCACTATGGGGTTAGTAGTTTTCACCAGTGTTGCTGAATAAATATTCTTTAAAATGCGCAATTTGCATGACACTTTATCAACCCCCCCCCTGGTTACTGTTCAAACAGTGTCACAAAAGGAATGAATATCCATTTGCAACTGTGAGCCACTTTTGTATGGTGTGTGTCATGGCGCTTTGAGCAGATTAACTTTATCGCCGCCATCATAGATCTTAATTCATAATAACACCCAAATAGGCACACAAGGCACATGCACGTTGGCAATCGGAGGCATCCATTCAGCTAAGGGTATACATTTCCGCCCTGAATTATGTTGCAAATGATTGTAACAGCGGCCTATTCCAGCACTTAGAGGCAGAGCCTATAAGCAAAAAGCAGAGTTATACATTTAAAACTTTGTGGAGTAGTATTTTATTCACGTAAAAAAAACACGTATCTACACTCATCATCAGCATAATTATTAGATAAAAAAAACCTACCATGGAAACCAATTGGATCTTCTGTTGATGTGGGCTGAGCCCATCAGCATCTTCTGCCTCATAGATCACCTCTGAGCAATCAGCTGTGAACGCATGCAGTACCTTACACCAAAGGAAAGTCAAATAAGGCCCCGAGACTCCCACACAGCCATGCAACATCTGCATCCGTGACACAGGCCCTCATTCCAAGGTTGGTGGTAGTCATGGCGCTATTAGCGCCATGACTACCACCAATAACGGGACCGTGTCCGGTCCCGTTTAATGGGGACTTACCAATCCAGTCCGACCTTGGCGGGACCGGTAAGTCCCCATTGAAAAAGCCATTCCCCATTCCGATTTGAGCCCCCATAGGGTTCAATGGGAAGGGGGAAGGCGCTAATAACGGTACCGCAAATTGCGGCACTGTTTTTAGCTCTGAATTCCCTTAACGGGCCCCGTCCATAACGCCTGGTAAAACCAGGCGTTAAGGAAGGGATCCGCTAAGGGACCTCAGAATAGGGCGCAAAGGGATTACCGTCACCGATGTCCTTAACGGTGCCCGGTATCCCTTTGCGCCCACCTCGTAATGAGGCCCACAATGTTTAAAGAGATTCAAGCAAAGTGCATCCCCTTTTTAAAGTGGTGGCGGAATGTTGTGAGCCTGGCATTCCGCACCCTGGTTTATGGAAGGAATGCTAGTGAATTTGGAGGCATTGGGCATTGTAGACAGTGTTCTAAGTCAGAAGCGGAAGCCCGAGATGGACAATCTTGCAAGATAACTTTACACTACAGCACTTTGTTGCGGCATACACAGGTCCATATGCACCGGCTGAATGACGATTAAGGCTTATGATGACACCAGCAGCTTCTGGAACCAAGTTAAAGCAGGAGTCGCAAGAATGTGTGCTTTGTTGATGTCACCAGGGATTAATGGTCCCTCCTATAAGGCTATTAGCACAGGGGATTGAGCAAATAAAAAGGAAAGCGAGTTTACAGTGCGACACATAACAGATACAAGTAACTGGTAATGTTCACTTAATGCACATGGAACTAGTATCAATGCACTTTGCACATCTGCTTGTTAATGTGTGGCATTGAGCTTCACATGTTCCTCGCTGCAGATAAACATCTGAGGACAATTGCGTGCTGCTTGTGGTCAGCAGGTCTGGAATGAGGCTCATAACAGAGCTGATGGACTGCATTCCAATGCGCCAAGAGGGACTGAAACTCTGGAATGCAACCTATTCCCATTCAATATGACACTGATATCATTCCAATGCGCCAAGATGGACTGAAACTCCTGCATGCAATCTATTCCCATTCAATATGGCACTGCTGTCATTCCAATGTGCCAAGAGGGACTGAAACGCCTGCATGCAATCTATTCCCATTCAATATAGCACTGCTGTCATTCCAATGCGCCAGGATGGACTGAAACTCCTGCATGCAATCTATTCCCATTCAATATGGCACTGCTGTCATTCCAATGCGCCAAGGTGGACTGATACCCCGACATGCAACCTATTCCCATTCAATATGGCACTGCTGTCATTTCAATGCGCCAAGAGGGACTGAAACCCTGACATGCAATCTATTCCCATTCAATAAGGCACTGCTATCATTCCAATGCGCCAAGAGGGACTGAAACTGCGACATGCAATCAATTTCCATTCAATATGGCACTGCTGTCATTCCAATGCGCCAAGAGGGACTGAAACTCTGGAATGCAACCTATTCCCATTCAATATGACACTGATATCATTCCAATGCGCCAAGATGGACTGAAACTCCTGCATGCAATCTATTCCCATTCAATATGGCACTGCTGTCATTCCAATGTGCCAAGAGGGACTGAAACGCCTGCATGCAATCTATTCCCATTCAATATAGCACTGCTGTCATTCCAATGCGCCAGGATGGACTGAAACTCCTGCATGCAATCTATTCCCATTCAATATGGCACTGCTGTCATTCCAATGCGCCAAGGTGGACTGATACCCCGACATGCAACCTATTCCCATTCAATATGGCACTGCTGTCATTTCAATGCGCCAAGAGGGACTGAAACCCTGACATGCAATCTATTCCCATTCAATAAGGCACTGCTATCATTCCAATGCGCCAAGAGGGACTGAAACTGCGACATGCAATCAATTTCCATTCAATATGGCACTGCTGTCATTCCAATGCGCCAAGATGGACTGATAACCCGACATGCAATCTATTCCCATTCAATATGGCACTGCTGTCATTCCAATGCGCCTAGAGGGACTGAAACTCCGGCATGCAAGCAATTCCCATTCAATATGGCACTGCTGTCATTTTTGAAGTGCACGTGGCAGGTAATGTTTCGTGGTGCTGGCTGCCTCTTCTTGATTTGTTTAGAGCGTCTGAACGCGCATTCCTCGTTCTTCTGCCAGAGTCTACCAGTCAGTTGCGTACATGGCCAAACACACCTGACGCATTATCACACGTTTATCGGCGCCCTCCTTTGGACCAGGCGAACTCACGTGCAGCGCACTTGCAAGCTTCCAGACATATACACTGTTCACAAAGGTACAATTTACAAGCATCCATCAGGGCTGGAAGAGGAGAACATTCCAGAATTCAAACCTGAATTCGAATTGACAACTAAATCGAGGGTGTTTTCTTAGACACCGTTTGTCTCCGGGCCTTTTGCGCTATGCACCATTTACCCGTTGCTGAACATTTTTGCTTAACACTCACAAGAGACAATAAAGGCGGTGTACCGGTTTTTGAGAATTGCTCGCAGAAAACGAATGTAACGTATGAAGCATTTTGATTTCCACGGTTTTTGTACGCAAAAGTGCAATTATTTCTTTCGGTTTAGTTACTTTACTTCAACACAAAAGGTTTGGCAACACTTTTAATTTAAAATCGTGCACAATCTGTATTTTTGTTCCATACTGTGGAGATTAGTAATCTCTACAGTATGGAACAAAAATACAGATTGCGTGCACGCTTCTTATGTTTGAAGAGACCTTGCAAACACGCTCAAACTGCAAATAAATTGGGCTTTGCGAGGCACAGACATGCGATTCAACAGAGCTAGACTGCCTGCCTAGGGCTAGGCAGAAGGGCATCTACTGTGCCCGCGCATGTACTTCTTGCTTCAGCTAAGGGCACTTTCTTTCTCAGCCAAGACAACCTCATGCCAGAGACCAGGGCCCCTGCATGACTCCGCCCTGGGGCTCTTGCAGCCCCATCACAAGTGCACACCCTATATCAGCACCTAGGCGCATGTTTCCTCAGGGGGACTTTCCCCTACTTCATCCCAGGGGCATCCATGACCTTGGCAGAGGGGCACCACCTCCTGTAGTTCAAGGAGCAACTCATGTGCCGGCAGAAGTACTCCTTGCTTCAGCCAGCTCACTCCCTGCCTCAGCCAAGAACACCTCCTGCCACATACCAGGGGTTCCTGCATGCCTCTTCCCTGTGGGATTCCAGCCCCATCGCAAGTGCAGCACACAATACATCAGTACATAACATAGGGACATCTTGCCTCTGTGCCTGGGCACCTCTTGGCACATGGCACCTCATACCTCTGAACAAGGGATATATTGCCTTACCTTCTCCTGGTTGGTAGCCTACGTGCTTCCAGGAAAGAAGCAGACCCAGGAACAGCAGCTGAGGCCTCCAGCCCAGCCCAGGCAGACTCTCTGCGCATGGGAAGGACCGAGGCCAGACCCTGGGCTCCTGGGTCCAGGGTCCCTAGGCTGAAGGCTCGACCAGCGCTCAAGCCTCAATCAGGAGAGATAAGGGGCCCAGCTGGGAAGCCATTCCTGGCTCACCACGCAGCTCATAGCTGCAACTTGTGACGGGAAGTGGTGGCGGTCGCAGAGAGCAGTCTGCAGAGTATGTGTACAAAACGCTGGGAGGGAGCAGGCCGAGCTGAGGCAGCCCTGCCCTGCCCTGCCGCTCCCTCCCAGTGTTTTGTAACACTGACTGTTGCTGGCGCGGCGCCATGGTGTCGCGGGTAACGGCAGTAACTTTGGTGTTACCTTTCTCTGCATCTGCGGCGGGCCGTCTGCGGCGAGGCTGCAATTGCAAAGAATCTGTTAGTTACTTACTTACAGATCCTTTGCAACTTGCGTCCGTCTGGCGAGGCAGAGGCCCTGGATGCCGGTTCCTGAAGTGTGAAGCCCATGCCTGGGACGGAGACCGGCCCCAGGTCTTCTCGCCATGATTTCGGATCGGCCAAGGGCAGATTTGCCGATGGACCAATCCAACCTTGCCACTACGACTGGCTTATTATTACTTGATGGTCATAGCTTGCTCCCATCTTAGATTTAGGTTTAGATTAGGCGTTTTTCCAACCTACCTATACAGTTTAATAAACAACCTTGATCTCTTGTGTCTGTGTTAACTGTTGCCACCTTGAGTTCCTTACAGTGTCATCAGCATAATTTGTAGAAATTATGCCGTTGGCATCAAGCAGTTCGAATAGAGGCTTAGTGAAGATGTTGTATAATGTGGGATACAAGCAGGAGCCCAGAGGGACTCTGCAAGTTACCATAAAGTCATCTCGGCCTTGGTATCACCATGAAAAACCGTGCAAAAGGTCCCCTCCGTGCAATTTTCCTCCTTCCCACCACATAGTGGGAAAGTGAGGAGTAAAACATAGCCAAAATCGCCTTCACTCTTCCCTTTTCACTACATTGGTGTAAAACTGTAAATGCCTCCTATTAATTAATGGTTGCAGGAGGCATTTACAATGGGGTCCCATTGAATCTGCCTGCTTTTCTATAAGGTGGTAATTTCAGATGGATTTGCATTACTACTAGCATGAAAATAATCCATGCTGGCGGTAGGGCACTTGCATTTGTCAGTGGGAAATGGAGATGGTCACAGTATATCCGCTCTGCTCCCCAACTCTCTCTGACAAAGGCAAAGGCAACAAAATGATGTGGTTTGGTATGTGTTTTCCACCACTTTGACCAATCCACTTCAGCTGAAAAATTCCCATCACTACAGAGATGAAAAAACAATCCTGATCTTTCAAGCACCCAAAAAAGGAGCTAGTTCAATATTATCTCCCTCCTGTTTCAAAGCATCATACTTAACAGGGCTAGACCAAAAGTCTTTTAATCAAGGCTTAAAGGAAGCCTAATTTTTGCATTAGAAAATAATAAAGAAAAGCCATAAATCCAATATTCTGTAGATTTCTTTTGTCAATGTTCCATAATTTGAAGATGTTCTATTTTTGCACACTGTAACTTTCTATACAATCCAATCGGTGTGGTTTTTATGGCTGTGTTAACCCCTCGAGAACCTCAATTTTTTTTGATAGCTTGTATAATCAATAGTAAAATGTGTGAAGAAGAAACATTGCATTTGATTTTACTGCAGTTATTTCATTAACACACCTGCGTAAGGTAACTTACTTTATTTTAATTTGTATACATTTTTCTAAAACACTGATGCAGAAATATTATTTACATTGGAGTTGTTGTTAACATATAATACAGGTATAGCTCGGCTGCTAGTGTGATGTACATGCAATAGACGAGAAGGGCATGAGGTTATTGACAAACTCAAAGAAGATTATAACAAGAGTCAATATGCTGAGTTCAAAGGCTTTTTTATTGAGAAAAGGAGGCAAGTGGTCAGGTGTGCTGAAACACCAGTCTTTGGCTTCAAGTGGTCACTGCAGTACTCCCCCACAATGTATTTTGACACCTTGCAATCAGGTTCCACAGTGCAAGTGTTCACTGGACTTCAGATCCGAGTGTAAACTGCTCCTATTAATGCTCACTTTTTCAATGTCTCTTGGTAGCTAGCACTTCATATCCCAGTGCACACTGCTGCTTTTAGCACTCACTTGTTCAATGTCTCTTGGCACCTTGGCCTTTAGATCCCAGTATACACTTCTCCTTCTAGTGTTCAGGTGATCAATGTCTCTTTGTGGGATGTTTTTATCCATGCATCCAAGCCCTACCGCACAAACTGTGCATTACTGGCATTGAAAACATCATAATGGCCAGAGCTCCCCAGAAAATGCACAGGAAAATCCCATTTTGCCTATATTGTGAGCTCAGAGGGGCAATGCTGATTGCCAAAAGCAAACCCATCACTGTTGGGAATTCATTTTTCTTGAATGTCAAATATGGCAAAATCATGGGCACAGAATTACTTTACTTCAGAAACACACCAATGCCATGTCCTGAACATGGACAATATACTCCATGTAATATCACTTGCTGAAATGAATCAATCTAAAAAAAATCCCAAGGATGGATGCAGTAACCACAAAATCCTGAGGGTGGCGCTAGTGGTCTAGCTCTGACAGGAGAGCTGTCTTGCAAAACTGTCTAGTGCAAAGAAAGGGGTCTTATTTAATTAAAAGTTCAAAGGGGTTGCCTGTCCTGAGAACTCTTGACACTTCAGGACTCAACACAAGAAGCCAGGAAATCACAGGGTTCTGTTAATTAAATGCAAAGTGGCTCCCTGGCCTCCTGATCTCAGCTTCAAAGAGACCACACAATGGCCCCTTTCCTCTGAAAGGAATATGTTGATTTTGACTGTTTACTGTCAACAAAGGCCTGCCTGCCAGAAGACATGTGACTGACCCACCCAAGGCTTGGAGGCGGACTCCAACACTCTGAGAACTGAATTGAAAGCAAAATATATATTTTACAAAAACACTGATAACTCTTTGTAATCAAATGACAGAAATGTATAACTTTGAGAGCCTTAATTTAAAAAATGTACCTTTAATTCAAGCCCAAACTCCAATTTGTGTGATGTTCTGGGGCAAAACCCCGCTAATTGTTAATATTACAGACTCTGTGTTTAAGCTAGGGACTTGTTAATGTACGGGTGTATGTATGGACAGGCCGTGTATATGTGTACAAATCTGGAGAAAAATCTGATCTTGCAAAACCATTAAAAAGCCCAAAATATTGCCATTTCTGAATGCAAGCCCCCAGGAAGAGCAGAGTTTGAACAGGGGATACCTCCTGTGATGCATGATGGGTGCATATGATTTTAAAACAATATGTACCTCTGCAAATATGTTTTTTTTTATCAAATATAGATTGTGTGCAATTTGACAGGGGAGTGTCCTCTCTGCAAGCCATAAAATGACATCGCTCTGACTCACAGTCAGTTCCCCAATCAAGTGAGAAATGGAAGCTTGACCAATGGCAAGTGGAGAGGGGTAGGGTCTAGTGATGCTGCACACACACCCATTTCAAAACACATAAAAGCAGACAGACAGGACAGATAGGGACCTTCAAATCCATTTGCTGCGGGACGCTCTGCTGGAAAATCCATACTTTACCTCCATCAATCTCTAGAGAAAGCTGTGCAGAAAGATCCAGACTTCAAATCTATCAATATCCAGAACCAGAAACCCAGACCAGACCAGCAGAGCAGAGCTGACCCAGATCACTGTGAAGAGACCCAGACCAGACCGGAGTCCAGTCCAGAACCTGACCAGATCCGTGGCGAGGCATATTTTAAAAAATATATTGTGACTACCTAGCAGACTGTGCAGAACCAATCTCTTAGTTACAATAATATAATTCAATCCTATTTTAATCTAAGTAGAACTGTCTCCTAACTGTCACCTGTCATTTGTAAAGCTGTCACTTGTCATTTTCTAGTTGCAAGCTGCACTTGTCTTTTTGAACTTTAAAATTTCAAATCTGAAAAACGACCTTTATTTAATCGCTCATATCTCCGTGACCGTTTGTGCTAGAGACTTGCAGTAACTTTCCTCAGAAAGCTTAGAATCGTAAGCGCATTCCTACCCCTATAGTTTTGCCGTAATCGCGAAAGACGCACTCGCGAATTTTGCCGCGATTTGCAAATTTCTCAACGTGTGAAAACAGCAGTTTTCTTGCTTTCATTTGCCAAAAATTCGTTTAACCTACCAATTACTCCTAGATCCTTGCTAAAGTGAGCCTGGACTAATATTAACTTGATTTCACTCACCCTGAACCTCCTAGAGGGAATTAAAAGCATTTTAGCATATTTTATTCTTCATTGCCAGCACATTTAAAAGCATTTGGGCCTGTGTTTTCAACGTCTGTAGTCTAAGTTGCTGGGTGAACTGAATTACATTTGATTGCATTTCTGAGAACTGTGTGCTTTCCTTCCATTCCCTGCATTGCATAAAGGGGGGAGGGGATTGCCAGAGAAAAGTGATTACATTGTTTTGTTGAAATCATATTGAGTATTTTCTGTATTGCATTTTCATTCAACATTACATCCATCTGACTTATGTAAAGCATTCTCTACCACCTTATTCTTCTGTTCCTATTCACAAGTGCGCTAGTGCCAGATTCTCCGTTGTTAATCTTTATCATATCAGATTAAGTGTGATATCCAATTATTAATTTATTATCAAAGTGTGATATATCTATACATTGTTTAATTTTTTCAAATAAATCTTTTAAATTTGCAAAACAAACCTACTTCTTGGCTCAGTGGGGTCCGGGGGATTCTAAGAGAGGGGTGTTATATAGGGGTAGTCATCCAGAACGCATGAACTGGACATAAAGATATATCAGTAAGGGTTTCCATTCAGTATCCCAGACTAGGCATTGACTTAGCTGTAGTGTTGAATTGAATCCTCTTACAAATTGGGGGCTCGTGCCGGACGTTTGGATTAGATTTATCACTTGTGCAGATTAATACAGCGTGCCAGCTGACCAGATACACATATCCGGTCGGATCACACGCTGTGTTACGCTGTAAAGCACTCCTCAAAGGAACGCTCTAAGAAAAAGGTCTGTTTTGCAAAAATAAAATACAAACTTCTGTAAGTCAGGACAGAGACCAATCTCTAGAATGACGACCTTAGTAGACATGAAAATAGCCAGAGAGCACTTCTTACATAAGTTATTTGTGAGAGGTGAGTGGACTCACCAGGACCAAACAGTCTGGTTGCAGGCCATCACACCCCAGGTCACGGAAACAGGGTCAGATATATGGAGAGATCAGGGTCCCTTACATGTGGCCCTGAGTGAACTATACATGGCTCCTAAAGCTAAGGATGAACAAGACAAGATGGTTAGGATAGCCGCATACCTGTACCTATATATGGGAGACATGCAGGATAAATGTACTGAAAGCCAAGATCTGGCGAATAAGCGACAGATGGCGTTAGAGAAGGTCCAATCTGACCTGGTCTCTTCTGAGCAGAGACTGCAGGGGAGCCAGGAGTCAGAAAATGAGAGTAGACAGCACATCATTAAAATAAAGAGGGATATGGACATCCTGCAACAGGAAAAGGCTGACCAGGATACCAGATGTCTGGCCTTGCAGAAGGAGTACCAAGAAGGTTTGGACTCCCTGCTGCAGAGCCAGAAAAAGCTGGAGCAACAATTAGACTTTAACAGGGCATGCACGGAGCAGGTAGCCACCCTGCAAAGTCATCTAGATAGAGTGAAGGCAGAGAGCAATAAACTGATTCTGAAAGACCTGGATACCCAGGCAGAGTTTGATGAAGAACGCCAGAGAGCTGGTGCCTTTCAAAGGCAGAGGGACGACCTGGCGGCACAAATGCATGCTCTTAGCCAGGAAAGAGACGCCTTAGGCCAGGAAGTCTGCCATTTAAAAAGAAAAACAGAAGAAAATCACCTGGCCCACCAGGGACTGGGTGACCTCCAAAAAGAACACCAGGACTTGCTAGAGCACACCAGGAGGGTGGAGGAGGCTCTGGAAAGACAGGAGCAGGCCAATAGGGACACAGCTCAGGAGGTAACCCTCCTGCAGCAAAGACTGGCCCAGTGCTCCAGGACCAATCAGGAAACACAGAGAGAGAATGAGGCTCTCTGCCAGCACAATGATAGGCTCCAACAACAGGTAGCGATGCAGGAGAGACTGATAGAGTCTAGTAAGGCCTTAACTGAGGAACTGAAGGCGCAGGCTCTTGCATTGCAACAGGAAGCGGGGGCGGATAGAGATGAGGTTCGCTGGGAAAGAGAAACTCCTGAGCATAACCCCAGGAGCCCTAGTACCAGAGGCCTTTATTTCTCTCAGTCCCTGGACTCTGCCACCCCCATGTTCCCTGGCGCACATGAGCACCGAGCCACAGGGATGGCAGAGTACTATCCAGACAAAAGTATGGGGCTCATAGGCCAGTACCACCCAGGAATGGAGGGGCGGGCATCCGGGTATGGGCACCCAAGCACAGTGCAATTTGATGGGGAACCCCAGGTGAGTAGGCCCATTAAGGGCATCCTGAAAACCTCTGCCCAGTTAGGTCAGTGGGGGGGGTACCCATCAAATCCTGGCAGCAAGGAGGGATCTGAAGACTCCTCTGAGCGGTATAGGACACAGGAGACCAGGTCCCCACATTCTGCCAGCCATTCCCAGGCTCGCAGAATCCGGGAAAACCTGGAAGAACAGACGGGAATCTCTGGGAGCAGTGCCTCTGAGTCAGAAGATGAATGGACCAGGGTTACCCGAACCAAAAAGGCCAATAAGGCAAAAAGGGCCTTGATTAAGGAACCATTGAAACAGATTAAGGCAATCAGGAGTGTCATCACGCCTTATCATAGGAACGCCAAGTACTCTGTTTGGGAACACTTGGAGCTCTATGAGCAAATGATGGAGACTTTTCATTTGAAGGACAGCCAAAGCTGTATCCAATATGTAAAGTGGACATTCTCCCCAGAGTACTCCAGTTTCTTTGCAGGGCTGGAGGACCAAAATCATTCCAGGTGGTCCACCTATAAGGCGGCCATCTTGAAACATTTTTCTGTTCACAGAAATCCTCAAGAGGCTCGCAAGGCAGCCTACAATTTGCAATGTGGGGAGGATCAGGCCCCACAAGAATTTGTGCAAGAACTGAAACGTGCTTTTGCGCAGACCACCAGAAGGGTGCGCACAGACAGTAGAGAATTCATTAATACATTTTTCCATGCCTTGCCCAAATACATAATGACCCAGCTCGTGAGGGATTTTCACGAGAAAAGATCTTTAGACTGGGTCATTGAACAGGCGACCCGGATCTATGAGGTGCAGAAGCCAATAGAAAATAAAAATAATGCGCCCAAAAACCCCAAAGCCAACAACACCCCTGCTGCTGCCAAGGTGGCAGAGGTAAAGGTCACCCCCGTTTTAGAGTTGGAGATGGGGGGGCCTAAAAACCTACCTGCACCTAATAATGCTAGGCCCAGAAGGTCCTCGGGCCAGTCACAGACAGGGGGCCAGGGAGGCAGCCCCACAAATGGGGTCCCTCGCTCTCCTGATTATGTAAGCCCCCGTTACAAGGGAAACAGACCCATCCTGGGTTATGTGTGGACTCCTCCAGCCCAAGGGGGGGGATCCAGCCAAGCACCTAACCCAGGGAACTTCCCTCCCAACTTCCCACAGGAGGGCAGAAACTCACCAAATCCTGGGCAGAACTTTTTCCCCAGGTATCCACCCAACTTCCAGCCCCAAAATCCTCCAACCTTCTTTCCCCAATTCCCTGAGCCCAGACAACCGAATCCGGGAGAGGGGAGGCCAAGGGTGGAGGGGTATCCAAATCTTCCCAACCAGGGGTACTACCAGAGAAGGGATAGCTACCCTTCCCGGGATCAGCCCAGGGGAGAAAACAGGGCCCCGTATCAGCCTGAGCGGGTTTCCCAGTTAGAGCGCCAGGTTCAAAACATGGCACGGGATCTGGGTCACATACTGAGGGCTCAGCAGAACCCTCAGATCGGCATGCCGGCGCAGAACGCACCCAACTCTGGACCTGGTGCTCCAGAACAATGACGGGGCAGCACCCCGATAACACACCGGTTCCCAGGGAGGAGGCACAAAGGGAAGGGGGGTGTAAAGCCTTGGAGAAAGCTTCCTTCCTCACTTGTAAACAGCCCCTGAAAACCCAGGAACCGGAAACAAAATCTCTTGCCCCTGAAAGTCTGCCTCCTAAGGAGCAGAGGGGGGGTAGGAGAAACAAAAGACCCAAACAGACTCAGTTTGAGGAGGAGGTACAGATCTTCCAATTTGAGGGAGAGGGATCCTCAGAGGATCCTGGGAAAAGGATCTTCTCCTTCAGAGAGGGGGGAAATCCTCCCAAAGAAAAATGGGTCCCTAGGGCTGCAAATCCAGACTGGGGAGATGTGGAGACTAAGCTACCGCCGCCCACCATCTCATCCCAGAACCAACAGCAAGAAAATCCCCTGGTTCAAACCCATCCTGATGACTGCCTCCAAAAAGGGGGGGGCGGCCCGGAACCGGAACCCGGGGAACCCACAATGGCTCTGATCTCCAGTTGCCAACTTTTTCTTTCAGATTCCCAAGCTCTCCACAGAATTCTGCCCAAATCTCTTCGCTAGCAATGTCCAAAACCAGAAAGTTAGCCCACCAGTTGTCCAAAAATGTGCATTATCTGTGCCCCCTTGAGGAGAAGGAGGGAAGATACTATGCCCCGGTACAAGTACAGGGGCAGGGGACAATTTTGGCACTGGTGGACACGGGATCTCAAGCTACCCTTCTGTCCAGAAGGGCCTTTGATGAACTGAATGCAGGAAGGGGAGAGAATTACCAAATTCCTCTCGCCTCTCTTCCTGGACAACTGCAGAACTTTGACGGGAAGGAAATTCCCGTTGAGGGGACTGCAGACTTGGACATTAAGATCGGGCGACACAAGTTGAAACACCCGGTCATAGTAGTGTCTCCAGAGGGAACCCCTTGTTTACTAGGGAATGACCTCCTGAGAAGGTTGTCACCCCTAATAGATTGTGTAAACAAGGTCCTCTGGACCCAGACTAGCCGACCCATAAAATTAAAACAGAGTGTCAACCATGTTAGTTTAAACGGCACCTGCCACATGGTTGAACAAAAATATGACCAAGTAGAATTTCACTTCCAGAATAGCCAAATTCCAGACGTGACAGTAATAGCAGTAGGACAACAGACTGGTGATGGAGGGTCCTCTCTATTTCTGAAAATCAACCTTCCTTCCAGTCTAAAGTGGTACTCCACGCTGGAAGGAAACACTCTGAGATTCTATACTAATCAACAATCAGAAACTCCCACTCCTATAGTCCAGAAAGATGTGAAATCAGCTCAGAGCCTGGCTGATATTCAGCAAATTGGAGAGCAGTTGTTCATCCCTGTTCAGTTAAATGATGGGAAGGACTCTGTTCTCGCTCGAGTGTGTGTGAATAACGGTAAGAGCCTTATCAGCGAAGCCATGTTCCGCCAACTCCCAAAAGATCCAGCCACTCCCACATTCAAACTGATAGACAAATGGGAAATGGACCTGGAAGCACCTAATTCCAAACATCTCCTGCCAAGCAGGTGCATGCTCAAAATCTCCATTGGCAACAAGAGCATAGTCCACAATTGTTGGGTCGTGCGAGACGTCCCTGCCGCCTTTTACTTAGGCAGTGACATTCTCAATCGCTTTGCCATTAGTTTGGACCTAATAAACTTCAAAGCTTGGTCCCGATTAGCGGATAATCCCATGGGCTTTGATGATCCAGAAAAAGCATTCAGGTCAGCTCAATTGCTACCTTACTCAGTTGAAATTCAGGTTAAAGAGGAAGTCACCATCCCAGAAAGGACCCGACAATTCTCCCTGGAAGTGAAAGTTAAAAGAGGACAATATCTGCAAAACCCTGATGCTTACATACATCTAAATGCTTCTCTCCAACAGCAAGGGTTGGGGGTAAACCCAACACCATTAGTCAACATAGAACATGACACCATTCCAATAGAGGTGGATAACAGCGACTTAAAGAGTATTACTCTAGCCGCAGGCACCATTATTGGAATGGCGGTTGATGACCGACATTTTTCCATTGACTTAGGTAATGAACTGATAGGGCCAATCCCCAAGGACTGCTTTGACAGTGACAGTGATGACAATACAACACCAGACAGGATTTTTACCCGGCATGGGGGGAACTTCCTGGTGTACACTTCTTGCCCTTATGGCAAGGAAGATGTGACTTGTGACTTCAGGAGGGATGAGGTGATTTTCCAGGTCCATGAGGGCTGCCTTTCCCACCTGAAGCCTCCGGTCCAAATCAGCACTCTGACCAGGGACTTCTCCACCCAGCTGGAGGAGGCCACGGAGATAGCCAAACCAGAAGTCTTTCCAGGCTTCAGGCAGATGGTGGAAGAGAGAGTCAACCTAGCTGATGCCTGTGTGACTCTGGAACAACAGCAAAAGTTGAAACAAGTTTTCTTGGATTTCCAAGATCTCTTTGCGGTTGACTCATATGACTGTGGTCGCACTGACATCCACACAACAACAATCCCCACGGACCCTGGCATGACTCCAGTGTTTGTGAAGCAATATCGCTTGCCTCTCGCATCCATGGAGTCCCTTACTGAAATAATTAAGAACCTTGAGTCCCGGGGAATAATCCGTCCAGTCCGCAGCACCTTCAATAACCCAGTGCTGGGAATATTGAAGCCAAACAGCCAGTGGAGACTCTGCGCCGACCTCAGGGAGCTCAACAAACGGGTCCATACTTCCCGATGGCCTCTCCCATACATTGACCAAGGGCTGGCCCAGATTCAGGGGTCACAGGTATTCACTGCAATAGACCTGACCAATGGATACTGGACCGTGCCGGTCAGCAGGGAGGACCAATACAAGCTGGCTTTTACCTTTGGGGGCCAGCAGTACACATGGACCCGGACTCCCTTCGGATACCTCAACTCCGGCAATGAATTCAACATTTTCCTACATAAGGCCATGCCCGACCTGGGTGCGAGGGGTAACCTGGCTTATGTAGATGATGTCCTCATCAAAAGTTCATCTGTGGAGGAACACATATCGGAGATCCGTTATGTTCTGACCCAGTTGAGGGCCGCCGGAGCGAAACTTTCCTTTCAGAAAGCACAGTGGTGTAGAACCCGTGTTAATTTCTTGGGGCATGAGATTACTCCTCAGGGTCTCTGTCCCCAGGAAAAGAAAGTGGAAGCACTTCAGAAACTGAAAGACCCCACAACTCTGCGGGAACTAAGGAGCCTCCTTGGACTGACTAATTACAGCAGAAAGTTCATTGAGGGCTACGCAGAGATCACCAGACCCCTGATCCATCTCCTGAAGGGGGGGTCAAGTGGGAATGGGGTCCAGAACAATCCGAGGCAGTAAGACAACTCAAAAGAAGCCTCTCACAAGCGCCTTGCCTAGCTTACCCTGTCAGAAACAAGGAGTTCTTCCTGGAGACGGGGTTCTCTAATACGTGCTTGACGGCAGTATTATACCAAAAGCATGACAAGGTCAATAAAGTAATCTCCTATGCGAGCAAAACTTTATCCTCTGTGGAGGAAAAATTCAACGATTGTGAGAAGGCACTCCTGGCGACGGTGTGGGCATTGAAGAATTACCGCCCGTTTATCCAGGGGGAACACATCATAGTGGAGACTCCACACCAGCCTCTGCAATATCTCCAAAGTGAGAGAATCCGGGCCGGAAATGTGAGTAATTCCCGAATTACTTCCTGGATTCTGTCAATGCAAGGCTTTCCTGTGGAGGTCAGATATGGCCAAAACAAGAAGAGTCCCCTCGGGCAAGGTCTGGCTGACTTGCATGATTGTGCCAGAGAAAACTGTCTCGAGGACGAAAGTCTAAAAATCAAGGACAACACGGAGGCATACCTTAATTCCCCACACAAAGTCTTTGAAGAAGACAAGTGTGAGGGAATGCCCACTGTGTATGTGGATGGATGCTCTTACCATGTTGACAACGACGGGGAGAAAGAACTGGTGGCCGGCGTAGGGAATGCATGGGTGAATGAGTCCCCAGAACCCTCCGCTGGATACAAAATTGGTCCCCGAAGTAGTCAGGTGGCAGAATTGATGGCGGTGCATCAGGCCATCCTCACTGCTGTCCAGCATCAACTCCACGAACTGATCATAATCACAGATTCGGATTATGTACGGAACGGGTTCGTGGAGCACCTGGTTAATTGGAAAACCAGAAGCATGTTATGTGCTAACAACAAACCCTTGAAACATGGGAAGTTGATCCAAAACATTGATGATCTGGTCACCTCGAATGAGATGACCATCTATTGGAAAAAGATCAAGGGTCATTCCAAAGTAGAGGGACCAGACAAAACTGGAAATGACTTAGCTGATCAGTTGGCCAAAACCGGGGCCATCCAAGGGGATCTAATTGAGATTGAGTCCATGTTGGGGGAAATCCAGGTCACTGCTATCACTAGGTCCCAGACAAATGCTCACAATGACCTTTCAATTGCACTATGGAGTAAGGAGACCCCTGATGCTGATTTGATTACCGCTCAGAAGGGGGATCCAATAATTGGTAAGTTTTACCAACACCTTGAGGACCCTGAGAACTTTCCCCTGACGGATACCGATTACATTGGGAAAGAGGACCTAAGAGTGTTGATGAAATGTCCAAAAATGTTCCGAATTCAAGACGGTTTGTTGGTAAGGAAATCCAAAGCTGGCCACGATCAGTGGGTGGTTCCTACCTCATTCCGAAGCCTGATGTTAAGTCACGCCCATGATGCGGCCACCGCCGGTCATAGGGGGTTTCACACAACATTGGAAATCTTAAGAGAGGTTGCATACTGGCCACACATGGGGCAGGACCTCGACCAATACTTGAAGGGGTGTCTTGTGTGTGCAAAATTTCAGCCATCATCCCTCACGCACCGTGCGCCTCTCCAAAAGAGGGGGATGACACTGCCATGGTCAGATTTACAAATTGACTTTGTAGGCCCCGTGATTCGCTCTGCTAGGGGGAATAAGTACATGTTGACTGTGACATGCTTGTTTACCAAGTGGGTGGAATGTCTCCCAGCCCCAAATTGCAAGGCAGAAACAGCAGCTGCCCTGATGATTAACCACATCTTTTCCCGTTTTGGTCTACCTCAAAGGATTGAGTCAAACAGGGGTAGCCACTTCACCAGTGAAGTGATGACAAAGATGTGGGAGATACTGGGGGTCAAAAGGAAGTTACATATTGCTTACAGGCCAGCTTCTTCTGGGGCAGTAGAGAGATATAACTGAACCATTGTGAGCATATTAAAGAAGTTTGTGGCAGATTCTGGGCCAAGTTGGGATATCCGATTACCTCTGTCCTAATGGCCATCAGATCTACCCCTTCATCTGCAACCAAAATGTCACCATTTGAGTTGATGACTGGGCGCAAAATGGTGCTTCCGCAGCATTTGCTCTACAGGACCCAAGAGCAGACACTGATAAATGCCTCCACAACTCATGAGTATGTGGAGAATTTAAGGAAACACCTTCAACATGCTTTTGCTTATGCTCAGCGGAATCTAGAAAGATCAGCTGATAGCATGAAGACCCATTATGACCTGAAAACTTACAGAAAGGAATATCAGGTGGGAGACCGGGTCTATCTATACAACTTCCAAAGGAACCAGGCCAAGCAGTGAACATTTTTGCCTACATGGAAGGGACCCTTTGAGATCATCGACAAGATCTCCCCTGTGGCCTACAAGATCCGCATCCCCAGAGGCGGTTTGGCAGCAGGGGAAGACAAGTGGGTCCACATAAACCAGTTGAAATGTTGCCATCCCAGGCACACTCTGCAACAACTGGAGGAATCCTCTGGAATCCTAGCGGGTACTGTCTCAGACTAATTCAGTTCCAATCATAAAACATACCACATCTAGTCTCTAAAATATTGTGATTTGCATGAAACTGTCTCTTAGTTATACTGTTTTTTTTCAAAATAAGAATGTAATGTTTCGTTATGATGAAATGCATATGCTGCCCCACTATCTCAACAGTGGTGGAAAAACGTCTATGAGTAGGTATTGCCGCTTTTGCTTTATCATCCTAGGAGAGATGAAACCATGGAGAATGACCAAGGAGGATGACCCAGGGACCGGGAACAAAGATCCAATGGGCCCGGGGTACCGTCCAATATTCCCATCAGGACCGGGGAGGATGACCGATCGATCCACCGGATGAAGGAAGAGATGCTGAACTGGCCATCTACCGGAAGAAGATGAGAACTACATCCCAGATCTTGCGGGTCCCACCAGTGAAGGATCAGATGGCCACCGCAAGAAGGGGGGCTTGTGGGATGTTTTCATCCATGCATCCAAGCCCTACCGCAAAAACTGTGCATTACTGGCATTGAAAACATCATAATGGCCAGAGCTCCCCAGAAAATGCACAGGAAAATCCCATTTTGCCTATATTGTGAGCTCAGAGGGGCAATGCTGATTGCCAAAAGCAAACCCATAACTGTTGGGAATTCATTTTTCTTGAATGTCAAATATGGCAAAATCATGGGCACAGAATTACTTTACTTCAGAAACACACCAATGCCATGTCCTGAACATGGACAATATACTCCATGTAATATCACTTGCTGAAATGAATCAATCTAAAAAAAATCCCAAGGATGGATGCAGTAACCACAAAATCCTGAGGGTGGCGCTAGTGGTCTAAACTCTGACAGGAGAGCTGTCTTGCAAAACTGTCTAGTGCAAAGAAAGGGGTCTTATTTAATTAAAAGTTCAAAGGGGTTGCCTGTCCTGAGAACTCTTGACACTTCAGGACTCAACACAAGAAGCCAGGAAATCACAGGGTTCTGTTAATTAAATGCAAAGTGGGTCCCTGGCCTCCTGATCTCAGCTTCCCAGAGACCACACAATGGCCCCTTTCCTCTGAAAGGAATATGTTGATTTTGACTGTTTACTGTCAACAAAGGCCTGCCTGCCAGAAGACATGTGACTGACCCACCCAAGGCTTGGAGGCGGACTCCAACACTCTGAGAACTGAATTGAAAGCAAAATATATATTTTACAAAAACACTGATAACTCTTTGTAATCAAATGACAGAAATGTATAACTTTGAGAGCCTTAATTTAAAAAATGTACCTTTAATTCAAGCCCAAACTCCAATTTGTGTGATGTTCTGGGGCAAAACCCCGCTAATTGTTAATATTACAGACTCTGTGTTTAAGCTAGGGACTTGTTAATGTACGGGTGTATGTATGGACAGGCCGTGTATATGTGTACAAATCTGGAGAAAAATCTGATCTTGCAAAACCATTAAAAAGCCCAAAATATTGCCATTTCTGAATGCAAGCCCCCAGGAAGAGCAGAGTTTGAACAGGGGATACCTCCTGTGATGCATGATGGGTGCATATGATTTTAAAACAATATGTACCTCTGCAAATATGTTTTTTTTTATCAAATATAGATTGTGTGCAATTTGACAGGGGAGTGTCCTCTCTGCAAGCCATAAAATGACATCGCTCTGACTCACAGTCAGTTCCCCAATCAAGTGAGAAATGGAAGCTTGACCAATGGCAAGTGGAGAGGGGTAGGGTCTAGTGATGCTGCACACACACCCATTTCAAAACACATAAAAGCAGACAGACAGGACAGATAGGGACCTTCAAATCCATTTGCTGCGGGACGCTCTGCTGGAAAATCCATACTTTACCTCCATCAATCTCTAGAGAAAGCTGTGCAGAAAGATCCAGACTTCAAATCTATCAATATCCAGAACCAGAAACCCAGACCAGACCAGCAGAGCAGAGCTGACCCAGATCACTGTGAAGAGACCCAGACCAGACCGGAGTCCAGTCCAGAACCTGACCAGATCCGTGGCGAGGCATATTTTAAAAAATATATTGTGAGTACCTAGCAGACTGTGCAGAACCAATCTCTTAGTTACAATAATATAATTCAATCCTATTTTAATCTAAGTAGAACTGTCTCCTAACTGTCACCTGTCATTTGTAAAGCTGTCACTTGTCATTTTCTAGTTGCAAGCTGCACTTGTCTTTTTGAACTTTAAAATTTCAAATCTGAAAAACGACCTTTATTTAATCGCTCATATCTCCGTGACCGTTTGTGCTAGAGACTTGCAGTAACTTTCCTCAGAAAGCTTAGAATCGTGGCTTTCCTACGAACCTATAGTTTTGCCGTAATCGCGAAAGACGCACTCACGAATTTTGACGCAATTTGCAAATTTCTCAACGTGTGAAAACAGCAGTTTTCTTGCTTTCATTTGCCAAAAATTCGTTTAACCTACCAATTACTCCTAGATCCTTGCTAAAGTGAGCCTGGACTAATATTAACTTGATTTCACTCACCTTGAACCTCCTAGAGGGAATTAAAAGCATTTTAGCATATTTTTTTCTTCATTGCCAGCACATTTAAAAGCATTTGGGCCTGTGTTTTCAACGTCTGTAGTCTAAGTTGCTGGGTGAACTGAATTACATTTGATTGCATTTCTGAGAACTGTGTGCTTTCCTTCCATTCCCTGCATTGCATAAAGGGGGGAGGGGATTGCCAGAGAAAAGTGATTACATTGTTTTGTTGAAATCATATTGAGTATTTTCTGTATTGCATTTTCATTCAACATTACATCCATCTGACTTATATAAAGCATTCTCTACCACCTTATTCTTCTGTTCCTATTCAGAAGTGTGCTAGTGCCAGATTCTCCGTTGTTAATCTTTATCATATCAGATTAAGTGTGATATCCAATTATTAATTTATTATCAAAGTGTGATATATCTATACATTGTTTAATTTTTTCAAATAAATCTTTTAAATTTGCAAAACAAACCTACTTCTTGGCTCAGTGGGGTCAGGGGGATTCTAAGAGAGGGGTGTTATATAGGGGTAGTCATCCAGAACGCATGAACTGGACATAAAGATATATCAGTAAGGGTTTCCATTCAGTATCCCAGACTGGGCATTGACTTAGCTGTAGTGTTGAATTGAATCCTCTTACATCTTGGAACCTTGGACTCCAGATCCCAGTGCACACTGCTGCGTTTAGCACTCAATGTTCAAAGTTTCCTGGGACTTCAAGTCTCAGTGTTTTTTATGCTTAAGTTGTAGGAACTTGATTGATTTGTCGAATCTAAAGCTAAGATGAGAGTTGCATATACCCCCGAGCACTTAATGAATCACACTGAAGATCTTGGATAGGGAGTATTTTGGAAGCTCCAAGTACGCCCCATTGGCCTAGTCAAAGCTCAAGGCTAAAAGGTCTAGCGGGATAGTGGTATGTTGCATTATTATTATTATTATTATTATTATTATTATTATTATTATTATTATTAGACCTTGCACTTACAGTCCAACCCTTCAATGTCTTTCTAAACCCTCACTGGTTCAATCATTTGGGACTTTAGACCATGGCTAGAGTTCAGTGTTCTCTGTGAACTTTGACTTTAAATTTGTGTATGCCACGTTCTTCCCTATGTTCACTTTATCGGGCAATGTGGGCCCTGTGTGAGGATGTGTCCTCCATAACATCAAGCAGAACACGGCACGAGAAGTCTTTTTTCCCTGACTGTTGTCAAGTAAAATAGGCTGCTATGCCGCGGCCAGAAAAAAAGCCAATAGAACGAAAACAAGCAAATCTTCGTCAGCAAGAGGTGTGGGAGTCAAAAGGAAGATGTGGTCCAGAAGTGCGCATTAAGAGTGTGGAGATGCAAGCCAACCAGGTCAAGCTACTGGGAGATGGTGCATGTCAGACATGGAGAAGCGGTGAGGACGAGAGGAGAACCGGAGCCAGACGATGCAAGGTAAAGGCAAGCGACAATGAAGTCACAAGCCCCAGAGAACATTCGAAAAGGAACTATAAGATTAACCCTGGAGCACAGAGATCTGAAGTGAAAATGTCCCAAAAGGCATTCAAAAAATACACCTTTGTAACATTCGTAAAACCAGAACTAGAACCCAGACTCCCTGGCAACCTATCCAAACACATCTTCTATAACCAAACTCAACTCTATTTTGTGACTTACATCATCTCATTTTATGAGTTTGTCACATCTAGAAACTTTGAATTTGAAGTTATGTATAGTGCGCGCCAAACAAAGCAAATCGTATCTGGGCAGAGATGTAAGAAACGGTGACCAAGTCTAACGCCTAAGAAGTATAATATAAACTCAAAAGCATTGAAATAAAAAAACAACATAATCACCAATTGTTCCATTAGCAAAAGACATAGGTTTTCAAGACCTTCCGAAATGCTTTGAAAGATTTTTGTTCTCGGATTTCCATAGGAAGACTGTTCCAAAGCTTTGGCCCGTAAACTCCAAACTTTCGTTCCTCCTTAGATAAACATCTCGATCGCGGAATCTGCAACAACAGCTTGTCGCATGAACGTAGCTGACGGCCTGGAATATAAATCTTAATTTTTTCCATCAGATAGCTAGGAGCCAGCTGTTTTATGCATTTAAAGATAATACAGAGGATTTTGAAATCTATATGTTTCTTCACGGCAAGCCAGTGCAGTGACCGCCGCAGGCTAGAGATGGGGGGATGATTTTACCACCCCACAAACAAGTCTCACTGCAGCATTTTGTGCTATTTGCAGTCTTCAGATTTGGGTGATTGGGATTCCTGTCAACAAGGAGTTACCATAGTCCAGTCGTGAGTTGGTAAGAGTTCCCACGACTGCTGCACGATCTTTATCTGCTATAAAAGTCAGGGTTTGTCTTAGCAGCCGCAAAAGGAAAACACAGATTGTACTTTTGCACTAACCTGTGCTTTACTCCCCATGTCCTCTTCCCAGATACAGCCTAAATCTTTTATCTTATGAGCAAAATCCAGGTGTGACCCCAAAAAACATGGCGATGGCGTGCGCATGTCATGTTGCAATCAGTGTTTAGAGCCAAACAATGCTTCATTTTTCTTGCATTCAGTAACAACTGGTTTGCGCACATCCATGATTGCACTTCCTTTAAGCAGCGTTCCACCAATTCAAACGTCTCCTCCGACCTCTCCACTCTTAAGAATACCTGAGTGTAATCAGCATACAAGTGGAATTTAATGTCTCCTCAAGATGTCCATAAGAGGTTTTACATACAAGTAAAAAATGCGAGGGGAGAGTGAAGAACCTTGTGGTATGCCACAAGTCTGCATGAGAGGCTCCGAGAGATATCCTCCAAATCTGACCCTTTGTTCTCTGCCAGTCAAGAATGACTCAAACCACCCCAATGTTTGTACAGAAACATTACCAACCTCACTAAGACGTCTCAGCAGAATAGTGTGATCAACGGTATCAACCACTGCAGATAAATCTAACATGATCAGGAGCAATATATCCCCCTGATCTGCCACCTCAAGGAGATTGTCCCAAACTGTCAGCAACGCTGTCTCTGTACCGAACCCAGGTTGAAAACCTGATTGGAAAGAATCCAGTAACTCCTCCTTTTCCACATACTCGTGTAATTGTAAGGTTACTCTTTTCTCAAGGATCTTTCCAGGCCAGGTTAATCCTGCCACTGGCCAGTAATTCTGCAGGTTCGAGGGATCTAATTTTGCTTTCTTTAGGAGTGGAGTAACAGCTACCTTTTTCAGATTTGCCGGTACAAAGCCTGTTGCTAAAGATTTGTTTACGAAATCCGTTATGAAAGGTAAGATGTCCGATGCCAATGTTCTTGCCACACATGATGGAATTGCGAATAGGGTGTCATTGGTAGGTTTTAACTTAGAGAGGATGGAATATACAGTCTCTTCTGTACCCCGTGTGAATGTAAAGGGTTTTCGAACTAGTGAACCGTCCATCTTGTTAACACCACTATCATACACTTGCTTCTCAGGTTCGATGGATAATGATTGTGCAATTGTTTCCCTAATCAATTAAAACATTTTCACAAAAAAAGAATTGAATGTGTCAGCCTGTGTTTGAGACGCCTCCAGGGCTGCTGTGGCACGACTAGGTTCAACAAAATTTGCAATAACGGTATATAGTCCTCTTGGCCTATTGCTCGCTTGCCCAATCTTGTCAATCAAGAATTTTGATTTAGCTTCAAAAATGGCCCTCCTGTTGGTCTTTTGAGTAGTCTTTATCAACTCTAAAGTATTTAGAGTTCGCCTCTTCCTCTATTATCTCTCCAAGTATCTAAAACGTTTCCTTTTCATTAGTAAATCTTGAGAGAACCATGGATAAAAAATGTTCTTAGGCGTACCCTGTTGAAAAGGGGCCACTTCTCTACACACATTATTCATGATCTCACTCCCTTCTTTAAAAAATTCCTCACAGGACGAGGAGGGATCCATTTGTTTGAGCATGCTTTAGTTTGTCTCCTGATATGTTCAACAAATCTTTCAGTTTTTGAAATTGGATGGCCATAGGGTTGACTTTCCCCTCACGCCATCTTTCAATTGGCACCAACCCAAACATT
Source organism: Ambystoma mexicanum (assembly GCF_040938575.1). NCBI lineage: Eukaryota > Metazoa > Chordata > Amphibia > Caudata > Ambystomatidae > Ambystoma > Ambystoma mexicanum. The sequence goes on from NC_090938.1 coordinate 690,545,938, forward strand.
CTAGCATCATGGTCGGACCAACAGACAGAGAGTGTATCCAGAAATTGTATGATTTCCCCTCTATATAATAGTACATCAAGGCAATGACCATAGATGTGAGAGGAGGAGGTTACCAAAGATTTTAACTCATGACCATCCAAAATCTCCAATAATTCTTTAGCCTGGGGGGAAGTGACTTCCTTTAGCCAGATGTTAAAATCACCCAGGCATAATAATTCCTTATATTTGCTGCCAATTTCTATAAGGAACTGATCCAATTTTTCCAGGATCCTTTTGCTGGTCCTGGCGGTCAATACCCAAACAGCATTTTTATAGTTCTTGTTGGGGAACACCAAATACAGGCATGGCCAATCTGTATAGAGTCATACCAGTCTAAGACTTGTAAGTGGGACAGCTTTAGTGTGGCTCTAATAATTACTGTCACCCAACCCCTCTTTGTTGTTCTGTTCTGTTTATGGTCTGAATAGAGTATTCTTGGGGGACTATTAAATGAAACATGGCCTGTGAGGTCTCAGTAAACCAGGTTTCAGGAGAAACAAACAGTCCAAGTCATGGGATTCAATGAAATCATGTATCTCTGGGGCGTGCCTTACTGCCGACCTGACATTCATCAGGGCTGCCTTTACTGGTCTCTCATTACCTTTATGGTAAACAGGTGGGAGTTTCCCACTTAACTCTATTCCCTCAATACCAAAGTTCCTAATTTTATCTAACGCTCTCAGTGAAAAATGTACTTTATTCAAGTCAAACTCCTTTTATGTGGCACTCGTAAAGACAGGCATATTCCTTAGGTCCTCCAAGGATCAGTGTACGCACCCTGTGGTCCCTCCAAACACCACACTGTCCATCCACCTATGATCTCACCCTGACGGGCACCTACCATGTAGAGTTTGTCGCTGAACGCTGCAACTGGCGACAAACAGGACAAAATTGGCTTTGTGTCAGCCAAAGCGTCAAAGAAGGTGCACGAGCACCAATCCTGCTGGGATATGTAGTGTTAGAAGCGTTCCTGGCGATTAAACATACAACTTCAAAAACAGTTATTTCAAAGTTTCCTATCAAAGTTCCTTTTTCCCCAGCTATCCAGTCCAGGTACAAATCAAAACTACTTGAACATACACAATAACATGTATCTCTAAAATGTTAAGATACATTTAAAATTCAATTATTCTTTTGTGCATGCCCCAGACTTAAAATGCGTAAATCAGTTGTTTTAACAGCCTAAATGCTTCACCGTATCACAACAAGTTTCACAGACCCGACCTCAAGGATCAGTCTGCAAGTTCCAGCATGCAGTAGTTCTCGTAAGATTCACATTTTCAATGTTTCACTGTGACAGGGTTGGGCCTTGAATGCATCTCCTCTATACTGTGGTCTTCACCCTGGTTTCTCCAGCTCGCTCATGGCATCTTCCATCAAACTCTCACTCCTGTCTTGGTTCAATCCTTTGCCCTCTCGTGATCTCCTTGTCTGTGCTCTTCCAAACACTTTCGAGTCACAACACCCCGTTTCCACAGTGCTCCAGCAACAGCGTCACTCCTCTGCTTCATGCTATTGCCTTTTATTCTCCTCAATCCGGCCTCCTACTGTCTGACTGGGGTCCTCGTCCCACCTCCATAGCTGTTGAGAAGCTCTGCTGATTCCCACAAGCTCAATCTATCATCCTTGGTTCTACACGGTCCCATTGCTCAAATCAGCACCACATTGTATATAGGACTCCCATTCCATTCACTAATGATGATGTGGTTGATCGCCTCCCTTCCGCTCAATTGGCCTTTTATTCCAGCAACAGTGTCATGGGCCATGTCACCTGACCATGGTCAGAGAAGAAAGACTTCTAATTCCGCTTGATGTTATGGAAGGGACGTCATCACAGTTTTTAATGCAACAGAGAATAAGATCATAGGGACATGATTGGCCGTTTTGTGGGGCGGCATTGATATACGAGGGGCTATTTAGTGTAACCAGTGAAGGTACAAGGGTCTGTTTGGTTGAGATGAAATCATAAGTAGTGAGCAGGGAACGGGATAATACCACTAGTGAGGGGTCTGTCATGACTACGCATTTGGGGCAATCAGCCGAAGATCTTCATCCCGCAGGTGCAGTGAATTCGGGTCTGATGTAGCTGTCATCCTCATGGATGGGGGCTGTCCCCAGCAGATGGCATGACCGCTATTTCATCTTGTGGTTGGGCTTTTCCTGGGCAGATTCCAGAACCGCCCCCTCCTCCTGCACTCGGCATAGATAACACAAGGAGAAATCACATGTATGACGGAAGTGTTCCACATTGTGGCGACCCGTCACCTGTCACCATGGTGGGTTGCCCTAGAGACCGGGATCACCCGGTGTATACCATACGACTGCATTCACGCAGTAGACAGACCGCAGGGGGCACCCTGCAATGTCTGGATCACCGGACCTGGACACAGAAGCTGGGGGCACCCAGCTGACAACAGCCTCGGCTCTTGGGGCACCCAGGGCGGGGCTGCACCACAGGCTGTGGTCACACAGAACAAAGACAATGAATACTCAGAGACAGAGTTGCTGCCTCCTGGGTCTCTGCTGCACTGCCTCTCACGTGCCAGCAGAGCCACTTTTATTGAAAAGAGTTACAGCCATAGATGATCTGAACCCTGATCTCGCCATCCTCGAAGTTACCCAGAGCACAGGACAATGCAATGCCACACAGCTTGTCATGAAATGCATCGAGGTTCTCCCCTTCCTCATGTGTCGCGCATCTCATCCTGAACCGCTCATAATCCCTGTTGATCATGGGCATAAAGTACTCATTCAGTGCTGCAAGTGCTGCATCATATGACTGGTCTCTGGGCCACAAGGTCTTAAACAGTCTCTGGACGGCTGGTATGGCTGAATAATGGAGGGTTGGGCGCTTCGCCCTGTCCTTGATCTCGACGGCCTTGAAATATACTCAAGGTTTACCACCCACGCCGTCCACCGGGGTCCTAGACTTGTAGGTCCCCCTACCACATCAAAGGGACACAGCGGCGCACGCTGCCCATTCTGGTGATATGCCCCTTCACCTTCCTCATCCCCCATAATGAGTAATAATGAGTAATGTCACCTAGTTCCTTACCACAAGGACGCACAAGCACTCCTTTGGAGCCGCTACGCTGTGGCGTCTTCTCGCGTGACCCTTCTTCTCAGACGTCACACCACATGAGGGCCGAGTGCCACCACCACCAGGCAGCCCTGTTTAGTGGGTGTCTGTTGAGTCCTCCTTTTCTTCTTATTTCATGTGAGGCAGTCGTAGCTGTGAGCCAGGCCACAGCCTCCACAATTATTGATTGTCGTTTTTTTTTTCCTTGTGTCTTTCTTTTCAGCTGCTGGGCGGACTGTTGTACACACACGATCTCACCCGCCAGAGGCCCGGGTGTTTGTAGGCCACACCCCTTCTGCACAGGGCTGCCGCAGGCCCGAGTGTTCTTGTTTATTTATTTTTTTAATCACCACAGGCTCGGTATTCATAGGCCACACCCCGCTCCACGCGGCTCCTTTCGGCCGACCCCACCTCTCTCCTTTATGCGGCTGATGCCGCTCTTCCCCCACCTTTTTGGAACCGCAGGGAGTCACCACCCAGTCCGCCGCGCACTGCTCTTTCAACACTGCAGGCCCGGCCCTGTTCTCCAGCCATGCCCCTTCCTCGTGCGGCTGACGCTGCCCTTCCTTGTCCTCATGGGCACCATATAGCCCGCAGTATCACAAAGTACGGGGCCCTGGACCGCCCTCCTTGTCGCCAATGTGGCAACCCACCCCCAGTCACCAGGGTGGGTCGCACCAGAGACCAGGATCACCCAGTGTATACCATAGGACTGCGTTCACGCAGTAGACGGACCGCAGTGGGCACCCTGCGGCGTCCGGATCACCGGACCTGGACACAGCAGGTGGGGTCACCCAGCTGACAGAAGCCTCGGCTACGGGGGCACCCAGGCCAGGGCTGCAATACAGGCTGTGGTCACACGGCAAGACAAAGACAATGAATACACAGAGACAGAGATGCCGCTTCCTGGGGCTCTGCTGCACTGCCTCTCACGTGCCAGCAGAGCCACTTTTATTGAAAAGAGTCATGACAAAGTCATGACTCACATTCTTAAAGGGGCAATGCGCCCACAGTTAAATGGGCCACACACAACACACATGGATGAGGTAAGCCCTCATATCATCTGAGTGCATGCAATATCCTGGGCATGTGTGCAGCTGTACTGTGCAATGGCACGCATCAGTGTAATCCCTCCCCCACTGCAATCCTATCCAAATTGTGGGCTTGCCTTTGGTCTAAGCTGGCGCAACGAGACCAGGCATAAGCCACACAAATGCACAGTTTCATATGCGCTCTAAATCTGCATGCATTTCCACATGCTGTGAAAACATACATGGGCGCTGTACGCAACCACATGAAGTAGCATAGTATGCTGCAGTGCATGGCATATGCAGCGCTCTCACGTTTCCTGTTGCCGTGCGTGAAAAGGTCATGTGGTAGGGTGACCAGATTTTCAAAATAAAAAACCGGGACCAGTCACAGAGATAAACGTAGGACGAGCGCGCCTCAGCCCATTCACCCCCACTCAAGGTTCCGGGGTCAGCACTGCCCCATTGATAAACTGCGGATTTGGCTGGGACCATAAGCATGTTAAAAACAACGGAGCATTTGCCCTGGTAATCATTACAGGCTTTGCTATGTCTGTTCTCTAGCCCGTCTCTATGGTGCAATCAGAAAACGCACGTGGCTCGGAGCTGAAAGGTTGGGGGTTCGAGCTTACTCTGGGATGGAAAAGATCTGATAAAAGTGATATGAAGGTGACGAGGGGGAGAGCAGCGAGTGGAGGAGGCACCCCGATAACCGGGGCAGGGGCCTTACTCCTTTTCGCGCTCTTACCCCTCCCCCCCCGAGAGGAGGGCGAAAGAGCGAAGGAAAAGGGCGCCAAGAGCCCCCGAAAGCCCGCGAAGGGGAACAATGAAAGAGGGCGTGGCTTGGCGCTTAAGTACGACGGGCGCCCGGCTGGGGAGCACTTGCAGCTCATCCAGCATCCGGGCGCCCGCCAAGAGAGGAGGATTTCGTTTTGAAGGATTTCGTTTCGTTGGTGGGAAGAGAACTTCGTTGGAGCGACCATCGTTGAGCGGGAGCCTTCTTATCTGCAGGCGCGCGGTGCTTGGAGGCGGCTTCGACGGAGAGCGGAGGTCCCCGAGGCGTGCTTCCACCGAGACGGCAGCGCCTGGGAAAAAGCGGCGGCAGAAGCAGCGGCACCGACGAAGGTGGGCCGACATCCTGAGGCAGCGGAGAAGGTCCGGAAGAAGGCGGGGCCATCCATCGGGCCGAAAGCCAGCGGAGAGCGACGGAGAGCACCCGGCTGGAGAAGAGGGACGTTGCCTTCGGCGGCAGGAGGTGCAGAAGCAGGCGGGGCCATCCATCGGGCCGAAAGCCAGCGGAGAGCGACGGAGAGCACCCGGCTGGAGAAGAGGGACGTTGCCTTCGGCGGCAGAAGGTGCGGAAGCAGGCGGGGCCATCCATCGGGCCGAAAGCCAGCGGAGAGCGACGGAGAGCACCCGGCTGGAGAAGAGGGACGTTACCTTCGGCGGCAGAAGGTGCGGAAGCAGGCGGGGCCATCCATCGGGCCGTAAGCCAGCAGAGAGCTGCACGCTCGCAGCCGGCGGGAGGCGAGGGACGTTGCCTTCGTAACGCAATAGGCAGCGCGTCAGTCTCATAATCTGAAGGTCACGAGTTCGAGCCTCAAGGAGGGCACAAGTTTGCCAAGGCAGGCAACAGGAGCGCTAACCCCACAGCAGGGGGACATTCAAGTATTACGGCTCCCGGCGGCAGGGCATTTCAGGGGCAATATTAAGCAGTCACGTGCCCAATATTAAGCAATCCGTGGCCCAAACGAAAAGTACTTGGCCTGGCAAGGCAGGTGACTCGAGTTCTAATCCCACAGTAGGTGGGTCATTCATTATTGGCAAGGTCGGTGCTTAAAGGGAAAAGATGCAGATGCAAGGAAAAAGTCAAGAGGACCAGCAGAAAGAAGAGCTGGAGGCTTTTTTAATGATGGCAAGAAGAGCAGGGGACAAGTATGGCACCAACTGGATGCAGTTAATGGCAACACAGATGGGAGCTGAGGTGGCGGGGCGCAGCCAGAGGGCAGGGTCACCACTCTTGTTCCCACCTACACCCATTGATGAGGCATGGGTGGAAGTGCATTCGCAGGAAGAGAAAGAGCCGGACATCGAGGAGCTCGAGGACGAGGTTGAGCCGGTCACCAAAAGAAAACGAGTGATGACCAAGAAAGCGAGGGACAGCCAGCAGCAAGCGGCGGCAGCACAGAAAAGAAAAACCAACCCCAAGGGAAAGGGGAGGGCGCAGGAGGTTGAGGCCATCCCGGCACCTGTCCCTGCTGAGGCTCCAAGACCAGTGGGAGGTCCACGCAGCACACCTGTAGCCACACCGGCGGTAGCAGCGGAGGAGCCAACCACCTTGGAGATGGTGAAAGGTATGTTCAAAGAATGCATGGAAGCTTGGGTGACGGGTGCAAATTGTCAGTTGCCTGTTAATAAGAATGCTTTGAACATAGGGGGTAAAGGAATACAAGGGGAGAATGGGAACACGGAGCAACTTGGCTCGGGGACGAGTCAGCCAATGACAGGTGCAGGACAGCCAGTAGCGGGGGGGAACCCAGTGCAGATGGCGACACAGGGGGCAAACACCATTTACACGCCACAAATTGGGGGGACACCTTGGTGGGGGGCACAGGCCTCCGCACAGGTACAGGGGCAGGAACTGGCCAGTAGCAACACAATATACGGGAGGCCCATGCCAGGGTTTGCACCGGCCAGAGTGGCGATCAATGCATTGGCATGGCATATCCCGTTGGCATACAAAGAGAGAGTTTGGAGGAAGGAATTTATGGACATTATGGAATTATTGGGGATGGCCCCCTCGGGACAAGGCTTCAGCGAACCCACAGAGAGGGAAAGGGAGAAGAAGGAGAGGGAGAGGCCAAAGATAGAACTCAACATACATACTTGGTTGAGGGCGTTCAGGGTTTATGCCACGATCATGTTAGAAAAATTCCCACAAGATGGCGTGGCAATGATGGCTTATGAGCAGTATATTCACGAGCAATACTTGAAGCATGGGGGGGATACATGGAGCAACTACGACAAAGGTTTTAGACTTAAGATGCAGGTATGGCCGGGAATGACATGGGATGAAGTAGACGTGGGGGGCCGCATAGATACGAAATCAGTCCCAGACAGGCCAGTGGAGGAGAGCGTTGCAAGGGAAAAAACTGCGCATAGCAGGGGCAGGGGGTCATATGTGAAAGGGAGGGGGTCCTTTCGTGGGAACTCCTCTTGGACCAACCGGCCCAGTTACCAAGGGGAGTTGCCAGAATGTTGGTTGTTTGCCGAAGGGAGGTGCACGTATGGTAATGCGTGTAGGTTCAAACACACAAAGTCAGCAAGCACGGGGAGACACAGCCCCTGCAGCCGAGAGGGCAAGGCAAGGGGCAGCGCGAAGGGCAAAGAGAAAAGCAAACATGAGTGAGACAGAGCTGCCCACACCCATACGCTTACAGGCCATGATTCCTTTTTTGAATGCATACAGCGAGAGGGGTGACGCAAAACTGTTATGGGAGGGTTTCAGGTGGGGATTTAAGATTCCCTTCCAGGGGCAGTTAGGAACTAAGGAGGCTTGCAATTTAAAATCAGCGCTAGCCATGCCTGAAATATTGGCGCAAAAAGTGGGGAAAGAGGTACAATTGGGGAGGGTGGCGGGCCCCTTCCGCACCCCCCCACTGGGAAACCTGGTTGTTTCACCATTGGGCTTGGTACCTAAAAAGGATAAGGGGCAGTACAGACTGATCCAACATTTGTCCTTCCCTGAAGGGGAGTCGGTGAACGATGGCATTTCAGGGGAAGACTGCAGGGTGCATTATGCAACATTTGAAGACGCAGTGGACTTGGTAAAGGCAGCGGGGGTGGGGGCCCTCATGGGGAAGGCGGATATTGAATCAGCCTTCCGGTTGCTACCAATTCACAAAGACAGCCATCATTTGCTGGGGTTCAAGGTGTTGCAGGATTACTTCTACGACAAATGTTTACCGATGGGGTGTGCAATTTCATGTGCGTATTTTGAAAGGTTTAGCAGATTCCTGGAATTTGCAGTCAGGAGTAGAAGCAAGGTTGGGGGGATGGTGCATTACCTTGATGATTTCATGTTTGTGGGGGGCCGAGGGACCCAGGATTGCAAGAACCTCATGGCGGTATTTCAGGGGTTAATGAAAGAATTTGGAGTACCTCTGGCAGAGGAAAAAACGATGGGTCCGGTGACATCACTTGTGTTTTTGGGGATTGAAATTGATTCTGTAGCGGGGGTGTGCAGGCTCCCGGTTGACAAGGTACGGAGGTTGAAGGAAGTGATTGCGGGATTGTTGGGCAAGGAGAAAGCCACTTTGAAAGAGCTCCAGTCCTTAGCAGGCAGTTTGAATTTTGCAGGCAAAGTGATCCCTCCTGGTAAAGCATTCGCTAGAAGCATAGAGTTGAAGACAGTGGGCTTGAAGCACGCAGGCCAACACGTGCGCCTAGGGAGAGAAGTGAAGAAAGATCTAGAAATGTGGGGCACCTTCCTGGAGCATTTTAACGGGGTATTGTTGTGGAAGGAACCCCTGGGGAGGGGAGAGGGACCGAACCTGATTACCGATTCATCAGGGGCCCTAGGTTTTGGTGCAATCTTGGGCTCTAGGTGGTGCGGGCAGGCTTGGCCGGCTGAATGGCGGTCCAGGGAGATCACTAGGGACATTACGGTACTGGAGCTGTTCCCGATAGTGGTGGCATTCAAGCTCTGGCCAGGACAGATGCAAGTCAAGAAGGTGCTAGTTTGGTCAGACAATCTGGCAGTGGTCCAGATTATTAACCAGGGAACAAGCAAGAACGAGAGAGCACTGGGGCTGCTCAGGGAATTGACTAGGTGCTTGCTGCAACTGAATGCGGAAGTCAGGGTACGTCATATACCTGGGGTTAAGAATGTGGCCGCTGATTCTCTTTCTCGTTTGCAGTGGGGAAAATTCCGGGAACACCATCCGGAGGCGAGCGCAAGGATGACACCCTTCCAGTCACAGTGGTGGGGACTGGTTGGGGAGATCTGAGCGCACTGATCAACACGGCTCTCGCACCAGGCACCATGCGGAGATACAAGGCTTGCTGGGAACGGTTCAGGGCCTTTCAGAGTAATATTCTGCCCGAGAGCGAAAAGGGCCGGCCGGTGCGCGCCTTTGTGGGCTGGTGCTGGAGCCAAGGACGGTCCAGGACGTGGGTGGCATATCACTTGGCGGCGATTGCTCAATTCTACAAATTAAGGGGCATGCCGGACCCCACGAGGGAGCATTATATTGTCATGGCAATGAAAGGTTGGGCTAAACAGGTATTGCCAAAGCCCGACGAGAGACGGCCCATAGATGTGGGGAAATTGCACAAACTGATCAGGAGCTTGGGGGTGGTGTGCATGGACGAGTACGAGACAAGATTGTTCACAGCAGCCTTCTCTCTTGCATTTTTTGGGGCGTTGAGGGTAAGTGAGCTGGTGCCTGCCAACAAAAAGGGGAAAGGTTCGAGTTTCTTGAGGAGCTGTGATGTAAGGGTACAGGGGGAGCAGTTATGCTTATATCTGAGGAGGTCCAAGACCGATCAGACGGGAAAAGGCAGAATGATCACATTGGGGAGGGTGCAAGACAGCCCGGTCTGCCCAGTAGGATGCACGAACAGGTACCTGACCCACAGGTGCCTCACGGGGGAAGAGGCCCCCTTCCTGATGCACAACGATGGAACAGCGCTAAGCCTGTTTCAGTTCAAAAGGGTGTTGGACAGATCCTTGGGGGAGGCAGGGTTCCCCAGTGGGAGTTTCGGGACACACTCCTTTAGGATTGGGGCCGCCACAACCGCGGCAGGGATGGGCCTGGGTGCGGAAACAATCAAACAGATTGGGGGCTGGAGGTCAGACTGTTTTAAGCGGTATGTCAGGCCTGAAAAAATGCAAGACTAACAGTTCCTCCCTCCTGTCTCCCCGCAGTAGCACCAAGGCTGGGAAGGCGGCGGTCCGCCTGGGTGGTGGGCCATTCATTGTGGCAAGGGCCAAAGGAAGCTGGTCAGCCAAACAGGAGGTGCTGACCGCCGGGGAGTACCGAGTGCAGTGGCATGGAGTGCCGGGCATGAAATGGGCACAGCTGCAAGGGCACATACGCAGTCTCCTGAGGCGCCATCAGAGGCCTGACGTATTGGTGGTACACCTCGGCGGCAATGATTTGGCTGAGTTGGGAAGAGGGATCTTGCTCAGAGAAATGATGTCATCATTGCAGGAACTGGCGGCGCAATTGGGGGACACGGAAATCATATGGTCTGAAATCATCTCGAGGCGCGAATGGAGGGGCGCCGAGAGTCAGGCAGCCGTGGAAAACTCAAGGAGGAAGTTGAATTGGGCCATGGCTAAGTTCTGCAAAGGGAGAGGCCTGCAACACATCAGGCACGGTCTGATCAATCTGAAAAACACGGAGTACTATCTAAAGGACGGTGTGCATTTGTCGGAGCAGGGAATGGAGTTGTTTTTCTGGAACATCTGCACAAAACTACTGGAGTTATAAGCTAGGAAAGGGGGGAGCCACGGTGGGCGATAACCCACCTTTGGCGTGGCGGGTTGTGGCAACCCAGGATAAGACTAAGACTCCGAATGAGCCATTGCTAAACCAGAAGGGGCTTCGCCCATTCTAGACAGCGCCTCCTGGGAGCCTAAACGGCGGGGGTGTCTGGCGGTAGCAATTGGGGCTCAACTTCCCCCCAACAAACGGCGCTCTCCCAGTCCGCAAAGACCTGCAGGGGCAGGCGGTTTCTCAGACTCGAAGGCCTTGGGGGAGTTATGCCTGCAATCGGTATGGAGAAAAAGGGGGAAGCAGGACAAGGAGCAGGCGCCACACCTATTGGATCAAAAGTTTAATATCTGTTTGCAGTGGTTTTTGTATATGTTAAAAATAAATCTGCGGCCTTGTTATGCCAAACAAAGGAAAACGTCTCATGCAGCACCTTACTAGAGGGGAAACGGAAGGGGCTGATATAATGAGTAAGGTTGGAGACAAATGGCATAACTATTGGACAAATGCCCAGGTTATGAAGGTGACGAGGGGGAGAGCAGCGAGTGGAGGAGGCACCCCGATAACCGGGGCAGGGGCCTTACTCCTTTTCGCGCTCTTACCCCTCCCCCCCCGAGAGGAGGGCGAAAGAGCGAAGGAAAAGGGCGCCAAGAGCCCCCGAAAGCCCGCGAAGGGGAACAATGAAAGAGGGCGTGGCTTGGCGCTTAAGTACGACGGGCGCCCGGCTGGGGAGCACTTGCAGCTCATCCAGCAGCCGGGCGCCCGCCAAGAGAGGAGGATTTCGTTTCCCACCCACCCACCCCTACAGCTATGGAGGAGCCTGGACGTCGTTGTCGCAGGATGGACAGGCGGGTTGTGGCAACCCAGGATAAGACTAAGACTCCGAATGAGCCATTGCTAAACCAGAAGGGGCTTCGCCCATTCTAGACAGCGCCTCCTGGGAGCCTAAACGGCGGGGGTGTCTGGCGGTAGCAATTGGGGCTCAACTTCCCCCCAACAAACGGCGCTCTCCCAGTCCGCAAAGACCTGCAGGGGCAGGCGGTTTCTCAGACTCGAAGGCCTTGGGGGAGTTATGCCTGCAATCGGTATGGAGAAAAAGGGGGAAGCAGGACAAGGAGCAGGCGCCACACCTATTGGATCAAAAGTTTAATATCTGTTTGCAGTGGTTTTTGTATATGTTAAAAATAAATCTGCGGCCTTGTTATGCCAAACAAAGGAAAACGTCTCATGCAGCACCTTACTAGAGGGGAAACGGAATAATGAGTAAGGTTGGAGACAAATGGCATAACTATTGGACAAATGCCCAGGTTATTACACAGGTTGGGAACTTGTATACAGTTTATTTGGTGTATGCATTTTACATTGTATTTTTGCATCTCCGAAGTGGTCACCCTCCCTTCACCAAAACCGTGCTGGGGGTGGGGGGTGTTTACATTTGCAAACTCTGGGGGCGGAGGTGACGGCACAGAGTCCAATTCAGGGTGTTCACCTAATCATCCTCCTGTTCTGTTCTAAACTTGCAGTTTGTGTCTTTCCCGTCCTGCAGGCCTTGTGATTAGTGAGATTTGAGACCGGTTCCATCCAACTCAAAATGGACAATGCATGTCAGAGAAACGCCAGCATTGGGCCATTAAGCCAGGAGGGGTCGCCGTGTTTCAGGAAGACCTACCCGTGGGAAACATAAGAGGTGGGGGGTTTGCTGAATGCCTCGAGAAGCCCGTGCCCTCCTGTGAGCGCGCCTTCCGTCTCCTCGTCTCTCGTTTCCTGTCCCTCCATGTTGCTCTAACCGCTGGTTTCACTTGTAAACGAAGCTCGGGTGGACGCTGCAGCCGGAGCCGAAATAAGTCTTGCACTCTTCCTGCTCTTTGCTGAGAAGAGCTGAGGTGCAGGCCGGGAACACGAGGTGTGAAACGCTGCAGCCTGGCGCTTTTCTTGAGAGATTTGCGCCCTCTTGTGCTGCGGGCTTGTGCCAGTAAATGCGCGTCGCTCCGCAGGCCACACCTGCCGTGCGAGGCTTGTGCTGGGAAGTGCCTCTTCACCCACGGGCCTCGCATGGAGTGGGGGCCCACGTCGAGTTTAGTTCGGAGGAGAAGCCCGACACGCATGCAGGAAATAAGACTATACTTCTGTTCCCCAGCGCACAAAAAAAATCCTTCCGCCAAATCGCACTCCCTTAAACCAATAACCCACTGTTTGAAAAGTGTTGCCGATTTAGTTTACCTACCTGTTCCCAGTGCTGGTCATTGGGCCGGCTCTCGGCGGATCCGAGATCTGGCACCAGATGTGTAGCCAGAACTCGGGATCTGGCCAGAGTCAGCCGCCCAAGCCCATGAACCGCGCTGAAAAACTTTTTACAAAAACGGCTGTTTTTGGCACTGGTGTGTAATGCACAATGCTCGCTACATGTACAACTGATTCCTTTCACATGTACATGTAGCGAGCATTGTGCATTACACGCCAGTGCCAAAGCCGCCGGTAAAAAGCAATGCTGCCGTCGCGGTCGCTTTTTTCTTTTTTTAAGTATTTCAGCATTGCTGGATGTCCACTACGAGCCCCGCCCCTCTAAACCATGCCCCTACGCCCCCCCTACTCCTCCCCTGCCCCGGTCTTTGTGTTGTGGGATCCCCCGCCATATTTTTTCCATTTCCAGCACTGCCTGTTCCTCTACCGTACAGTACTTGTATGACAGCTAAAATCACTTCTGCGATTTATGGGGCTGACTGTGGGCACACTGGACGGAATCATACAATTACTACGCCGGGTTTACTGCGCCGGCCAAAAATGCCGACTTTATTTTTAACCCCATTTCTCAGAATATATATGTGAGGGATGGGGTAAAGTAAATAATGTTGGGGGGAGTATAGGGGGTTGCGGGGGGTAGCCCCCCGCATATATAGTCGGTGAAAGGGGATCGAAAAAAAGAAAAAAAGTTGGCATTTTCAGCTGGCGCAGTAAACTGGGTCGCAATAATCACATAGATCATTGCTGGACGGCCCAGTACCTTACTTCGCTGCCGGGATCACCCAGACTCATGTAGAGGTGCAGGGAGGACCCTGATCGACCATGCGGACACGGCCCTGGGGTGCCGGGGCACCGGGAATGCTGGGAGCATCCCGGAACGCCAGGATCGTTCAGGTGGGAGGGCGGCCTAGGCGGACCCAGGGCACCATGCTGATCTGCAGGTCGAAGGTCAGCAGGACCTACAGGACCGTGAAAACACAGTGTTGGCCTGCAGGCCAGGGCCGCAGGACCATGATCACCCAGTGTAGGCCTGCAGGCCCGAAATGAGAGACGGAGACAGGAGTTCTATTCTTGGAGTCTGCCGCCGTTCAAAGGCACGTGCGTGCAGGAGCTGCTTTTATTAGCATTGTGTCATGACGCGGTCATGCCACATCTTAAAAGTGCAATGTACTTAAGAGGGCCACACCACACTACGCAAACAAAATGCTCCTGTTGAGCTCTCCTCACAGATACTCCAGAAGAGTTCCGCGTGCCACCTGCTCTCAGGATTTGACTATCTTGCACCCGTGGTTATCGCCCCTGCACCCGCATAATCTTACTCGCTCTGGCTTCTAACTTTTGCTTTGCACCTCTTAGGGCCAATTCTCAAAACTTTCTTTGGGCCACAAGTGAGGAAATGCACTAGGCACCCATGTGGGTGTTGACATCCCGTAATTCATTAGTGTTGGCAGCGCGCTCATTTTCGCTGCTGGCCAACCACCTGAGGTGGGCTGGTGACCTATGGGAAGGAATTGAGTTGCGCATTACTTGAACTAAAGCACATTTTTTTTTTAAAAAAAAGCTCATCCTCTGCGCTCTTTTATTTACGTTGTTTGTTGAAAATTTGGCCCACTGTACTCTTGTCAATGACTCACGTGCCAGCTCAGGTCCCTCCCGCCAGCCTGCAACGGCTGCATAACTTTCGGTTCACATTGAAGCTTAGATGCATGAAAGTGTAATTAGCAGCATAATTTAGTTACGCAATCCCTCCATAGTGGTCGGAACCACCTGGACGGTCGACCTCACTAGCTTTGTGGGCCATGTTTCTGGACTCCTTTAGTCTGGTTTTGTGGGTCTATGTGTGCCTATTTGGTGGTGGGTGTCGCTTCAACAGCCAAGTGCACCACCTGACACATCCAGTTGACCTTAGTCGCAAGATTAGCAATGTAAGTACATTGGGTGTCATTACAAGTTTGCTCGTGTGGTAAAAATCTGGCGGTAATCCCATAACTGACACTTTTTTTTGGCAGTAACGAAATTACTGCTAGTTTTACCACACTACTGAATTTCAAATTTGGAGGTAAAGAGTAGGATTGACCTCCAGCATGTTGCTGGAGGTAACATCTCCACTTTACCTCTATAAACAAATTAGAATTTACCGCATTGGAATTACTGCTTGCAACCAAAATGATCATGAGTAAAATGGAGACTGACATCAGCATTACCTCACTCATAATCCTGCAGTAAATCTCCAGGATCCTGTGGGTGTTAACAGTAAACATGTTTGGGGGTAATTCCTCGGGCATTAACGCCAAACCCGTAACGAGGAGCATTGTGTCCATTCCCCTGAGAGAGAAACCTCATGTGGCAGCGAACGGCAGCAGACAGGTGATACAAACCAGTGGGCAATAGGGCCTTGCCCTGCGTTGCAGAGATCTTAGTGAAACTTCACGCAAGGGCTCATTGGCGCCAAGACTAAAATCCTGGCAATGGAGCCCAAACTCCTTCTTAAGATGATATGCAAGCACTGCACGTCTCCCACCTTCTTTGGTGAATCGTTCCTCATCAAACCCAATATTTTGCACTTCAAAAGCCTGTGAAAAATAAAGAAGCACAGATTCATAGCCCTATGTTTTACTTAGACCAAAAAGTGACACAAGAGTAGCATTGATGCAGTTACATTACGTATGCTAAACTACACAGTACACTCTTTTAACTGTGTGTGGTAGTGGTCTACTAGTGCCAGATTGCATAAACCCACGAATGTACAGTCTATGGCAAACAGCTTAGTACAAGCAATGCTTAAAGGTTGTGATAGTGCACCCCTGTACTGTACACCAAGTGACGGTGCCTGGCTCCATGTATTGCACAATGCCGTGATACATAGATGAAAACCCTTGCCAAATATGTGCCAGTGTATGGCCATGCTCCCTTTAAAAAGAATAAGAATGCATATACACGCAGCACACAGGTGGTACAAGTACCAATGCACAAGGCAGAGGGACTAAAGGAGCTTTTACAGGCAGCATTCTACAATTCTAGCCCCAATTTACAAGCCCAGCCTTTTATAAAATGGCTAATCCTATGGCGCCAGAAGCCGTTTTGCTGACTTTTCATGGAGTTGCAAGCAATGTTGAATTGTTTCTGTAGTCACAAACAACGTGTGTCGGTCTTTAGCCATGGATTGCCTATGCGCCAGACTGGACAGCCTCACAGTTTAACCACATGTGGTACTGGGGTGTATAAGCACCATGGACACAAAAAAATGCACTTAAAAGACTAATTTAACAATTCTCTCCCCAATGTAGCCAGTTCAACTAGCAGCACACAAGTGGAAACAGATCAATGTACCACTTCAGTCAGCACCATTACAAAAGAATAAAAATACTTAGCCAGAATAAATATCAATGAACTAGGCAAGGTGGACTAAAAGAGCTATTGCAGGCAGCAGTCTGCAACTCTAGCCTCATCTTACACAGTAGTCCAGGATGATACAAAATGGCTGATCCTAAGGACCCAGAAACGGGTTACTGGCTTCTTCTTGGTATTTAGCATCTCCCTCTTTGACTTTATCAGCTGTTTTAGCAAGGGAATGTGGGAGGACAATTTTGCATTGTCTTTGCATGTACACAAATATTTGTCAGTGTTTAAGCATGCATTACTTGTGCAACACTGCACAGCACCAACAATTAACCACGTGGTACTGAACTGTACAAGCAGCATGGAAGCAAACAATGCACTTTAAAGCATCATGCAACAAATAGAAATCTGTCCACAATGCAAAGTTACACTAAAAGCATCACTGTACCAGATGGTATTAGCTTATTTGACCTAAAACAATTGACCTAATGACGAATTTGATCGAATTTCACATGGGTGATTTGGCCTTCTGGCAATTTGGTTGCATTTATTGCAAAATACCAACCATGGCTAGTGGGGGTTGCGGGCATGTCCCCCTCTCCCCAAGTTTGATATTTTACAATCTTGGTGGTGTGTGAGTGTCCCCTTTTCCTTCAAATTGGAGGCTGGGGACCAAACATTTTTTTAAAAAAGAATGTGCGTTTAAATTAGGCCACAAGCAAGTAATATTTAGTTTGCCACGATCAAAACATTTTCGGTCAAACACTCCCAAACCTACCAGACATCATGAAAACAAACCTTAAGCCCTTTAATAGAACATTCAGCAACTCTTTCACCAATTTAAATAGCCCCACTGGCCCTTGCAAAATGGCTGCTGCTGTAACAGTGCTTTGCGCAGGATGCACTGGGGAAGCATGACCAAGCACCATGAATGGCACCAGATCCCCTCACCTTATTTATTTTCACTAGCTCTCCCTGGTAGCGAGCAAACCTTGCTCCAGCCAGACCTAGTCAGGTCCAGATGGGCTAGCTTCACCAGACATGGACAACTTGAAAGCTCATTCAATTCTGAAGGGGGCGTGCCCCAGATTGGATCCAATAGCAATGTACCGCACAAGCGCTGGAGTGCACTTTTGCTCGCCAAATGGCATTTTCACAGAGAATGAAACATATGTGGACAATCCAGTATAAAATACTATTGCAAATTACTTCAGCAGACATTTGCAATGGCCTCATAGTTGATCAGTTTTTTTGAATAAGTGCCATTGCAGTAATGTCTTCTGAGCGGGAACCTAAAGGCCGAGGGAGACTTGGACCTACCCTGGCGCCCGACCTCACACTTACCAAATTCCTCATAATCACATTCATCTCTCCAACCATCAGGGCACCAAATATCGACTTTGCCCGAATGCAGGCCAAACAACACGTCTGTGTGTACTGTTTATTAAGGTTTATTAGGGGCTGAGTTAACGGGGAGCTGCTCTGTGTGGGACGCTGCCTCGGGGTAGTCCATGGACACGTCGGGTGCCACCGGAAGGAGCACCACAGGATCAGTATCGGGAGCCAGGAGTCCCTGGGAAGGGGAGAGTGGAGCATGGATGGCGCATGAATGCCAGAAAAAGGGAGGGGCTAGAAGGGGCGGAAAGAAGGATGCCATGGGGGACCCCCCCATTGGTGACAAGAGCAATGGCTGGGACATTTAGAAGGGAGTTGTGGAGTGACTCCCCCATTGGCAGCGAGCAAAGAGGAGTAGACCACAGGGTGGTACGGGATAAGGATGGGTCCATTCAGAAAGTATATGTTGGAAGCGGCCAATGGGGGAGGGGGCATGGGGCATCACCCAAATGAGAGGGAATGGAAATGGTTGGAGGAGGATTATGAGAGCAAATGGAGATTGAGGGCAATGGATTCTGCTGGAGGGGTATGATCAGTGAGAGGGTAGTGGAAGGGCCTTAGACTCTCATCTGGGCATGGGCAGGCATCACTGAGCTAGTTTTGAGGACTCGTGGTGGTTATTGTTGCTGGACCTGGCACCATTATGTCATCAATTATCCTTGGGGCTTGTGGTGGAGTGGAAGGGCCTGTTGGGCCGATGTCAATAACACAGAGACACAAGCAAGGGCTTCAATCTACTGGTCAAACCTTAAGTACGGGCGACTCCCATATTCCCTCGAAATGATGGTGCCTCATGTGTCATTCTTAGAAATGACACATGAGGCATATATGAAACGCACGCTACATTATAACACCCCTACCCAAAATATGAATGATACATGTTTAATCAAACTTTACGATCCGTTCTACCCTGAGGTTATAGCACCTTTGTTCTTTCCCCTTTCCTTTGAGGCTTCTGCCTTCTTCTTGAACCTTAGTTACCCTCTTCCTCTTGCTGGCCTCTTGAGGGTCGGGTTGAGGTGTGAGGCTTCTTCCACATTGATGATCATGTCCGGGGCTCCCACAGACCTCGCTGCGTCCTTGTGCTTCTTCAGCCCTGGCCTCGTCTTCATTGTCCCAGTTGTCGGCTTCCTGGGTTGAGGGTGCTTCATCAGCGGCCATTTCCGTGTCTGTTTTGCAGAACCAGCGAGTGTTCTGGGGGATCCGATGCCTCCCGTTGCTTGATGTTATCATGGAGCCTTTATTTGCCAGGGGTGTGGGTCAAGCAGGAGACTTTATTTCCTTATCACTGCTGCCACATCCACCAAAGTGTGCACATCCTCTATGTTTCACATGGGGCTTTCACAGCTGTTTTCCTGCATTTTCTTGTGACACACCATAGCCCTGTCAACTGTTGTTGGCCTTTAGAGGTGGGCACAAATCACTGTTTCCACCTTCCTCCACAGGAAGGCCTCTGTCTGCTGGAGATATATTTCTGGGCAGTGTGGGAGTTGTTCTGTGTGCCATTAGAAATTGACAGAGCACCTTGAATGAAGGCTCTCCTTGATCATGTGCATTGTCCAACACTTTATGGATCCTTTTCATGAAACCTTCCATATCTCTGTGGGCCCTCAGCCAACATGCGGTACTATATTGGTGTGAATGTTCAGCAGAACCGGAAAGCTTTGAAGTCAATGCTGTAAAAGGGCGACATTTGCCCAACCTTAGTGAATCGGGTGTTCCATGAGCTTCAAACAGCTTTTTCGGCATGACAGCATGACCTCTTTGCGCCTTCGTTTCTCCTTGTTGCTCCCCTGTCCCCCTCCCCTCTCCATGCTCCGTGTTGCTCCCCTCTTCCCCCCTCCCCACCTGAATTGTCCCCTTGCCCCCTCTCCTCCCCTTTCCCTATTCTTTTCCTACTCCTCCGTATCCCATGCCCCTCCCCTTTTATTTGTCTTCGACCCTCTTGCCCTCTCTCCCCTGTTCTCCTTTGGTATGGTCTCTATCCCTCTCTGCACTCTGCTACCTCATATCCTTGCTTAGACATGCTTGATGGCTGCATGTCTTGTCCCCCCCTCTATCACCCCTCTCCCCTCTTCCCCCCTCTTTCTGTCCCTCATGCCATTGGCACTTACTCCTATCATGTGTCCCTTGACCTTTGATAGCAGCCTGTCTGTCCATCCTCCCCTTGCTCTTGTTTTTCACTTGCACTACATAAATTGTCATCATGCATTAATGTTACTGCTTGTTTGTTCTCATGTTCTTTCCCTCCCCCTCCCCTCCATAAATGTCTCAGCACTTGCACCATCAGAAATGTCGCCAGGCCGAGTACGATAGTTATTTTCACATTCTGAATTGTTTCAAGGACTTGTAAGAATGTAATTCTGTTTTCTCCCATGTTCCCTCCCTCCTTGAAGCGCTTTGAAACACATTGTGTATAGGCGCTATACAAATAAACAATCAATCAATCAGATGGGCTAAATTCTACCTCTTAATACTGGGAACATTTGTTGATGACCACCATGAAATGCTGGTGGCTGAGCAGAGTGCTAAATTCCATACTTCTATCTTGCCATGGTCATCCTCTTCCCTGTAATGATGCAATCAGTGGTCACCTGGTGTGCAGTTCTGTAGCCATGGACCCAGTGCAGCTCTTGATTACTGCATCAACCTTTGCTTCCAGTCCTGGGAAATAGACTTTCTCCCTCAGTCGAGACTTGATTTTAACAGTCATTTTCTGTCTCACATGGACCACGGTGATCGTCTCGTCAATGAGGGTATCACAATTCTAGATTGTCGGAGGAGGAGGCCTTCACCAAAGAGAGACACCTCAAGTGTGACTCAAACAGAGATATTTCAGCGCATCCCTGGCCTATGCCTTTTGGTGTCTCAGTTGGACCAGGAAATCCTTCCATTTACCTGGCTTGCAGGATACTTGACCAGTTGTAGTCACTAATCTTCATCTCCTGCCCAATGAATCATGTCCACCAACATTTAAAAGGGTAGTTCAACCTTGGGAACTGCCCTGGTGCGTTCTTCTGCCACCATGTCTTTAACCCCTTTCCTACCTGCTTGACTCCTCAGGTTTTGAAACAGGTAATACAGTGAGCCGTCCACACGTTTGACAAGACAGAGACATCCCATATCCTTTGAGTTTCAGCAGACACTATTTTATCTCAGTTGGGGGTCGGGGCTCTGTGCGGCTCTTAATGTATAGAAGAGGTTTGCGGCAATAATGTGCAACAGATGGCCAGAAAAGTACAGGCGGAAGACGTTGCAAACAAGCAGCATGGTCAACGCCTCCCTCTCTATATGAGAATATATTTCTACTCCAAAGCCGTGAGGGTCCTGCTGGCTTAAGAAATCAGTTGCCTCCCATGGTCCTTGTACCTCTGCACTAACGCCATCCAAGTCCACCCCAATCCCTGTTGCCCTTTCAGAATCAGAAAAATGACATGGTTTCAGCATAGTGTCAGAGAAAGCTTGCTGCTTCTTCTGGCCTCACTCCCATGGGCTTGCCCTTCTGCCTGACATGCCAGAGGCGTCTGGGAATTTCAGCGAATTCTGGGATGAAATGCCGGCAGACATTTTCCATCGGGCTGCTAGTGCTTTTTGCATGTCTGAAACTTTCCTTGAAAAATATAACCAATAAGTTCAATTTGGTTAGACAGAAAGACACACTTGTCCTTGTTCAGTGTTGTCTTTGAGATGGGAAAACACATTTGACAATCTTACCAGGTTGTCCTAGACTGATGAACCATACATCGGTATATCACTGCTTACATTGAGTACTCCTGGGAGTCCAGCTAACACGCCCCTGAAGGTGCACTGAAAGACTTCAACAGTGGATGAAATCCCAAAGCTGAAGCATTTGCACCTGGTGCTGTATCTCATCTCTTGGTGCAACAGTACTTGGTGTTATGCAGGATTAAGATCCACTTTCGAGAAGATGGTCGCCCCCTCTACGGTTGGGTGGGGAGCCTCTACAATTGTATTGCTTTTTTGGGTAATGTCGTGTCCACGCAAATGCGTATGGGATGGGGCTGTTTGGCTTTGCGGCCACCACAATCAGGGATACCCATGGTGTCAGTACTGTCAACTGATTTCCTCACCCTCTAGCTTCACCAATTCCCATTCCACCATCTTACAGGGACGGAGTGGCACTCTCCTGTGTTGCAAAGCAACCTGCTGCACTGTTGGGTCTACATGCAGTCAAATCTGATGACCTTTCAAGCATCCTACTCCTTCAGTCAGTAGAGTCCCCATATCCTCTTCACGCAATACATAAGTGCACAAGTTTCAAAGCCTCAGACATGTGGCGACTAAATAGAGTGCCTCTGGCTTCTGGACCAACGTACATTTAATTTGCAAACAGTTCTTTTCATGGTAAACCTCTCTGATGAAAGATCCCTCCAGTGGCATAGGCACCTGACCACCACATGAGAAAATTGTCACTTTTGGTTTTTGCTAATTGTGGATGCTGGATCAGATCAATGAATTAATCCATGCCCATCATATTCACTGATGTGCTGGTGTACATCAGGACCAGAATGTTCACAGAGTGTAACCTTTTCTTATACAAGGCTGGCCCTCCTTCCCAAATGTGACACCAAGAATCTTGGGTGCGAAGACGACTTCCTCCACATCGCCCTCATCACTGGCCAACACGGATTTGGCTTCTGCTGCAAGGTCTACTGTTGTCAACTTGGCTATTTGGGGGTGTATATTCTTGGGTCCATTTTCTTTTTGCGTGGGAAAGGCAGAATGACAGAATTTAGCACAATAGCTTGTCAACTGGCACTATATGCATCTTTGAACGAAAGCAGGGCAATAACCCAGATGGGGCAGATTGATGGCAAAGTAGCCGCACACAACTGGAGTCAATGTGGGCGTTCTCTGTGGCTTCTCTCACTACATAGTTCCAGTGGCCGGTCTACCTCTGGGGGCTGGGTGGTTGCATAGAACTGAGGCCTCTTACATTCTGTGTCTTCAGGGCTTCTTACATATATTCTGTGGCAGTGAAATTCCAGGCTCCACCAATATCTGCTAGCGGAGCCTGGTCAAAAAAAAAGCCTGCATTAGTTGATCCTGGACTTTGTCATCCTCAACGCTCAGCATGGTGGGAAGAGCCAGTTGTGTAAGTCAGGCATGCAATGTATCAAGTGATTCCTGGGACTCTTGGCGAGCCTGGTATAAATGCAGTCTCGCGTGGTCTTCATTGACTAAGGTTAGTAGGGACTCATCATCAGCTTGATGTGTCTTAAATATCGCGTGCACTGAATCCCCTGCCATGAAAAGCATCATCAGTTTCTTCACCACATCCCCAATGTCCTGGTTGCAGCGAAATACATTTCCTGGTGTTAAGTCCAAAGGACATTGCGAGGATGGGGCGCCACCGACATCAAATTCAGGCATAGGGGGCACCCAGAAACACTTTGTGGGACCATGGTGACACAACCTCCCTGCGCTGTTGGAGGCATCCTGTGCTTGTAGACAAGACTTTACTCTTCGCATTGTGGATGCCATCCGCCATTGCTGCCACCCTGATTGGCAAGATTAATGGGATGAGAAATGGTGCCCTGAGGCAAATGCTGCACATGCCCCCGCAAACCTCCTCCTGCTTTCACCACAACTGCTTTGATCACACACTACAGGCCGCAAGTCGGTCTCCCCGAGGTGTGGGGAGAGATGGAAATGAGCCGGTCAGAACCTTGAACAAGCTGTATAAGCTGGGAGCTAGGTCTTCTTCTCACCACAGTGAGAGGGATACCTGCCTCCTGGATGTGGGCTGCTGCTGATGTGACTAGGCGGTCTTGGGAGGCCAGGACCTTGGCGGGATGTGGGAAACCTCACTCTGCAGCAATCAGTGGAACACTGCACTTGTGGGTTACTGCCACCATGTTTCAAGCGACAGGAGTAGGCCGGCACCAACAGCACGGGCGAGTGAGAGCGGGGGGGGGGGGGTATGCAGGGGGAACAGCTCCCATCACCACAGACACACACCTTGCCACCAGATGTTAAGATCATGCCACAGGTGGTGAAGCAGAAAGGCCAAGAAGGCAGGCATGATTAACACACCAGGCACGGGCAAGGCCTCTAACCCCAGGACTGTAACTACTGTCCACACCTTATGTAGACATACATCCTTTATTTCCCCAACGTGATGATGTCATCTTTGCTGGAAATGACAGACATTGGCATTCACAACATGTGCGCCGCGTCATCACACATAGTGGATGGAGGCTATTTTCCCATCCACCTGCCTTGGAACAAACTATGACTCTGTGTTGTTTGTTGCTACTGGGGGTGCGGGGGTCAAGGGGGTAGCAGCTGGGGCACCTGCTGGTGTGGCACGGCACTTTATAGGTTAAGCTAGTTTTTGTCCATCTAATATGGATGGTTTTGTAGACCAAACCTGACCATAGATAATAAGCAAGAATCGATTCCACAGGCATACCCAGAGAATGGCGTGGGGCTCGCTCATGACCGGTAAGAGGGGGATCATCCCCTGTGAAAAAGCACCTGGGCGTCCTTTTAGGGTGGCCACTATCTCCGTAGCAACTGGATGAAGATGGCCTCTTCTTCCCAATAGCCGGATCTCTATTTTTAATGATAACAGGCTGGTTGTGGCCCATTTGCAAACCCAGGAAACGTTGTAGAATTGTCCACAGTGCAGTTATTTCTGTGTCTACGTTTCTTTGTGCACGTATGATGACGTGGGTCTTGTACTGTAGAGGGATGGCCAGCTGGGACCTGGGTGCTGCCACCCTCCTCAAGCCAAGGGAGTGATGGAGGGGGAGCGGTGGAAGGTGGAGTCAAGTCGCGCCCTTGTGAATCTAAATCAGTGGACTGTGACCTTCAGGCTGAGTTTCACTTCCCAGTCCAGGCCCAGAATATCTCCAGTTTGCACCCAGCGCCAATGTGGATGTATTATTAAGCCGCATAGAAGGCTCAGCTGGCAGCTCCCTTGGCTGGCCACCTGCTGTGGGCCGATATTTGGGTGTGGGTATAGCGAAACCTGCCTGGTGATAAGTAGGTGCCTCCAACGGCTGGAACCACCGTGCAAGGTGGAGTGAGCTGTGAGGACTGGGACACTGCACCCAGACATGCACCAGTGACAGCCCGCGCAGTCAAGCAAGGGGGGCTCACAGCGCAACACC